>NC_044361.1:10266856-10595918 GCF_007364275.1 Archocentrus centrarchus | reverse complement strand
TTGCCAACAGTCTCTGTCACACAGTGTGCAGGTTCTCTCTGAGAGCAGCTGTCCCTGTGTTTCACTCATTCATCTCAAGCAGCTTTTTTTTCACTGTGGTGTGTCATGCTTCGTTTTCAAAACCCACTGTAACCAGTCAGAGTACTTGGTTTGGCTCATAAGAGCCTTGCTACATATGATCCCTCCAAACCAAAACCTAGGAAATGTATTATTTTTCTACTGTCTCACATCTTGAATGCCCTGTTGATTATGCAAACAGTATTTAGTATGTGTATCCAGGGGAATTAGTCTAGTACAACAGGATCAGCATCTGACAGCTCTTCTCCAGCAAATTGAATCTGAGACAAATCATTGCTTTTAATTAGAATAAAAGCCTTCTAGGGGAGCAGCCCCAGCCAGTACAAGCTCAGCTAGCTGGTGGTTTTTATGAGCAAGACTAAGAGGGAACGATATTGTTGAGCTGGTGTCTTTTACTTTTTAACAGACGTTGATTCAGTTTTGAGGGAGCATGTTGCCAAAAAAGAAGTGACTGCTTACTGTACTGTCCAACATTTTATAACGTTAGACAACATACCGTAACTGCAGCTGTTAGAATAATAACAACAGTTTAACAAGGCCACTGAGCCCCATGTGTATGGAGAGCAAGTGAGAGTCTGCAAGGGTTGTGTTCTTGTTTGTAGCTGAAAGAAACCACCACCAGTATTCATTCAAACAACCTCTATTTAATTGCACATCATGACTGTCTCAGAGGAGGCATTTATGTAAATGTATTTACTTTCTTACTCAGATGGAAACATTGATGAACCACTCATGTCTATACAGTAGAGAGTAAATTACTGCCAGCAGTCACTTATGTTGGCTTAATACAGTAGGTGGAAATGGGAGCAAGGCTAGTTTGACTCTGGCCAGGGTCGATTAGTAAAGAGAGTGCCATGAGATCAAGGAAATGTGGTGCTCAGAGAATTTGACTGCAGAGTACTTGTGACAGCAGATCTTACTGACATGGATCTGCTGTGGTGTAAAGTTCCAAATGTGGTCTACAAAAAGCGCATCTTTGATACTTTGGCCAAAAATTTCTTATTGTTTCAAGCAGGCAATAAAGAAAAGAGAAGGACCGGTGAAAAATGTCACCTCACGCCATTTCAAGAGTGCAATATATAGTCTGTGAAATGAAATGCTTGGCATGTTGAGATTAGTTCAGATCATTTTTTAATACAGCTCATAATAAACCTATATTCTTTCCACAAGGCAACAATTTCCTACCAGGCAGATTTTATGATAGCTGCATAATGTGCAGAGTTCACCTGTGGGTTAGCACAGCCTGTTGTAGGTTCAGAATATGTTAGCAGGTTGCTATGACCCTGAAACTGCACTATTAATTAACATTTACATGATCTGCACCACATCAACTATGTTGATCATATGTTTTTGTTAATGGTCTGATAGTGTGTCACTTTGAGTTGTGAGGCAGCATTATCTCCTTTCTTGAAATACAGTGTAATGTGTGCTCTGTTAAAGGAAGTGGTAAAAGAAACACAGAAGCACATTTCCTTTGTATTTAGAGAGTTTGAGCTGCCACACAGCTATTTCTAGGTCACCCACTTACTCAGTTTTACTTCGGAAGGTTCCTATTTGTTAGCAGCCTATATTTAACAAACATCACCTCTAAATCCAGGAATCCACCAGGTGCAGTTTTATTCTGTTAATTGCACAGCTTCAAATCACACTGGGAGCATTACAGATGTGATGTGTATAGGAGTTTTTTTATTTTGAAAAGTGTTTGGATTCTCTAGATTGTTCCTTTGGCTCACTTCCTGCCCTCCCTGCCTGCTCTGTGCTGCTTGAAGTGGCTTACACTGTGCTTCTGGGATGCCAAAAAAAAAAAAAAAATTAAATGGTGTAAAACTGACAAGGTGAAGTGTAACAGGAAAGTTTGTTTTGTTTTTGGTTTTCTAGGGCTGTTTGTCTCAGCCAGTCAGTTACTACACCATAACCTCATCTTAAAAGTGTAACTGTGTGTGTGTGGGTGTGTGTGTGTGTGTATATGTGTATATGTGTATGTGTGTGTGTGTGTGTGTGTGTGGTGTGTGTGTATATATATAGATATATATAAATATATATATATAGATATATATATATATATATATATATATATATATATATATATATATATATATATATATATATATAAAATAAATAAATAAATAAGCAATGGTACCTGCAGGACAAAACAACATCCAAACAAAAAAATAAATTGCACGTGACTTTGATATGGGCAACCAACTGTTAGCATCCCAGGGTTCTTTTAAACATGATTCCCCAACAGAATAAAGGACACCTACACTATACTTGCTGACCTTGTATGACACACTCACACTGCTGCTTAGTCTGTGCCAGCTGTGTAGCAGTTGTATGACATGTTTAAACCTCTTCACATTTTCTCCATAGTATGGTTTCATCTTCCTTTGTACAATCAGCTACTCTGCTGCCATACACTTATCCATAATTGTGATTCGTTAGTTGATGCCAGCACCACGACTTTGATGTGAACATGCAGGGGAAACCCTGGGTTAACATAGTGAGCTGATTACCAGCTTCACGTGACTACTTATCCTGATTGCTGATGTTTGGGTCAGTGAATCCAGATAACGGAAAGATACCCGGAGTATATTATACTCTCTTTGTAGTACAGGGCCCAGTTCTCAAATAATCTAAAAAAAAAAAAATTACCAAACAGCAATAGGTAGTCATTTAACTGCTCCAAAAGTGGATTGTTTTAGAGTTCCATGATAACTAAACAAACCTGTGCTGCTGGTGATCATGCAGTGTGAAAACCACAGAACAGCAACCAAATGTAGATTGTTGTATTTAGTTTCCAGGATCAACATTGACTCCAGTATACATTTTCTCCTAATTCTTACCTTCTCCTAAATTTAACTGAAATGATTCAGTTGCTTAAATCATATAAAATCTTAACCACGGTAATAACAGTAATAAGTTATGAGGTGGTAACCTGACACTAACAGGAGCATCTGATCAGAACATGCTTCTGCTTGCGGGCTATATTGAATGTTATTTTCTCATGGAAACAAACACTGAGGATGTTTGTTACTGTAAAACATGAGTTCTATAGAGATCAGTGTTGCATGAAAAGCTGATGGCTCTCTCTCCTAAACCAGCTCTGTTCTTTGTCTGTCCACTCTTCCTCACTTTGGCTTGTTTGATCCCTCTTTCCACTCTCCTCTTCCTCTTTTTGTTTTTCCATCTCTTTTGTGCTATTTAATAATTTCGTCCTCTCTGGTGTGATGTAGCTGGCCCCCAGGGAGAGAGAGGCTGCCAGCTACAGTCAGAAGCTGAAGGAGAAGTTCCAGCACCACCCACAAATCAGACGCATCGCCCGCCACCGGCATCTACCAAAGAACATCTACCACCAGACCAAGGAGCTGAGGATCATGAAGGAGGCTCGTCGCAGAAAGTATGTATTCATTGCTGTATTGTATTCACCCCTTTCCTAGGCACCACAGAAATGGAGCCAATTTTGTTATAGGAGTCACATTAAAATCACTCTTTATCCATGATGTCAGGATAGGTCTGACATAAAGCAGTCACACCAGCCTGATGGAAAATATCACAGATGGGACTGCCCTCTATGACATAGTTTCAATGGGCATTAAATACTCATTTATATGCTGGATTGATTGTCCTAGTTTGTGCTCCCATCCAGTGATTCATAGCTAAGTCTCTGGCTTTTTTTTTCCACTTCTAATTACCAGCAGTGTTATGATACGTCAGACATGTATTTGAACTGTGAATGATTAACTATCTGTGCTTTATGCATTATTTTCAGAGTGCATCAGTGTAGTCTGTGACGTAGGTGTTAGGTCAACAGTCTCATATTCAGTCACTCTCTCTCTCTCTCTCTCCTTCTTACTGTTTGCTTTGCTCTCCCTTCCTCTTCCCTCAATTCTTCCTTGAATGTTCTCACCCAAAAGCTTGATTTTAAATTCATGGCTCTTTGTGTCATTTTTCAGGGAGAGAAACCTCCGAAAGCACAGCAAACCAGGAAGCGTTCCCATGGTGTCTGAGAAGGAGAAGCATGTTGTCACGGTGGTGAAGTAGACCAAGTCGGACAAAAGAGAAACCAGAGACTGAGATCACATCCACATGGGATATTTTCAGATTTCTGAAAAAAGTTTAAACTCATCAGTTGTGGAAAGGAGAAGGATGCAGACTATAAAACACATTCAGAAGACTGTCAAGACTAAAGTGTACTTTTTCAGTTATGTTAGTTCAAAGTTTGGTCCTGTTTCACATCACACACTTTACTTTGTGCAAGTTTGCATTTTTCAACCCAGGAGCCACGAACACCTCAACAATTATTAAGAAAGATGGCTCAGACTGCGTCAGCCACTGATGTTCAGCATCATGTGTGGAAAATGGATGTATCATTTTCTTTGAATAAAGTTTAAAAAAAAACTGTTCTTATTAACGTTCTTATTAAAACTACCAGAGATGGCTTAAAGGGATTATGCTTACTCTGAATTCTGTCCCTTTGCATGCTCATTTCCACACAATATATCCCACATATTTAGGTAACTCTGCACTCTTGGGTACTGACTTAATTAAGGAATTCACAGATTTCCATAAGTTCCAAAAATTGTTACTGTTAATCGATCACTTGGACATTTCTTTTAAAGCCTAGAAAGGAAATATTATTTTTTCTGAATTGAGTGGTAGCTTTAAGTTTTCTTTTATGCCATTTAACTGGACAGATGAGGTTTATAAAACAAGCAAAACCATTTTTCTCACCACCAAAAAGAGTAAGGAAGCATTTTATTCACATTTGGAATATCAAGTATCAGTCTATGGACTGTTTAACATAATAAACATTGTTTTTGCTTTGAAAACCTGTCTTTGGAAGACACTGAGTGCAGTCATTCACAGATCAAACTCAAGAACTTCCTTCTTGTTTGACTTCTAGTGGTAATTGACTTACAGCTCTTATTAGGTAGAGCCTCTATCCTCTTTAATGTTGTCCCTCAAATCCTACAAACAATCCAGCCTGAGTGACAGAGCTAGAGGAATGTCTTTGGGGTAGTGACAGCGGTCAAGAAGAGGGATATTTAGTGGTGAAGTCAGACCTGAGAAATGTCCAGTAGGATAGAAGCCACCTGGATAAGAAAGGGCTTGCAGGGAGGAGTTACAAACACTCCTAGACCAAGGTGCGTATCACTGCTAAAAATAATGTTTTTAACATATCAGTTTAATGGCTAATTTTCATTACACTCCATTTCCTGTGTTGATCAGCTTACTCATACCACAAAATGCTAGAAAACAACCACTGATGGTATCTTCAGATGTTCTGGTACCTTTACCTCATAATCTAAAGCCCTAAAAGTATGTATTTAATACACATGTATACATTTTCTTTGAAAGTTTGGAGTCATTAAATGTAAATAAATACATATATATTGTTGCTGTTTCCGCTGTGCAATGCACCAGCACAGCTGACGGGCCTTGCGTAGCTGCTGTGGCTTTATTTTCTTTGCGTGTGTCCCTCAGAATCTCATATGATCTGGCATCAAAGCCGGCGTGTGCTGCAAACGGTGCATGAAAGCAATGCCCGGAACCGCCGCTGCCACACCTGCAGCGGTTACGCTCATTGTCACTAGTCATTTTCCGTATTCATCTTCCCACTTTACATCCCCCCACCCCTCCCCACCCTCTCACGGTGCTCATGATCTGGTTATGAAATATGCATTACGATGCTCTTCCTGCTTCCAGCGGTGCTCCAGCTGCGCGCCGCTCTTCCACTCCGCGTTTTAGCTGCCGCTGACAGCCTGCTGTCAATGAACATCCAGCGCGTCCTCTCGGCTTTATTCTTCTACGCGTTTCCATCGCTCCGCCTCTTCTTCCACCTCTCTCTCTCTCTTTCTCACACACACACACACACACACACAACACACGCTACTCCCACCCACCCCCCCGCCCGTCCCCCCCGCCCCCCTCTCTCTCGCTCTCCCTCATTGCATCCATTTTTGTGCATTAAAGAAATCTCCAAGAATTACTAACCTGGAGGAGGAAGGCGAGCTAAGCAGAGTGACGGAGGAGGGTTAAGGACTCCAAACGCAGATAAACAAGGACGGACCGGGCATCTTTTATTCCAACATGCGAGTAAAACCCCTCTAAGGGATGGCAGCGATGGGTTAGACAGGATATAACATGACTGCAAAATAAAAGGCAAGAGTTGTTTTTCTTTTTTAAAAAAAAAACCCCAAAAAAACAAAAACAAGCCTGTGTATTTTTCTACTTTTTTTTTTTTTTAAATCCCTGGATGGCTGGAAGCCTGCGGTTGGAATACCTGAAGGTTGTAGCCTACAGCTTGTGCACTCGCGTTTCTTTTAAGGGCATCTGTTTCTTTCTAATCTTCAGTCTTTCTGAAATGTTCATGTGCAAATTGGCTCGAATACTGCGAATTCCCCGCTTGCTCGGTCAGCTGCAGCGTATTTGATAACTTCACCGCGAGCATTTACTAGCTGAGGATCAAGTCTTTAATTCATATTTTGACGCTTATTCCCGCAGCACACTGTAATATGTGCATGATACCGCTAACCAAGATGTCATGCCGTCGGTAAGCCGCGGTGCCTTCTGCAAACCACACCAAACCAAATAGAAAATTTAACGCCCTTAACCGTTAAGAAAATAAAATTTAAAAAAAGCGGCCACGATGCTGCTCGTTGACGGTGCCTTTCTCGTTTTTTAGCCGCTGTGTGTAAAAGATGTCTGCTCCACACGGGCCCCGGGGCGGCCCTGGCCCTGCTGCTGCTGCTCCCTCAGCGGCCGGCGCCATGCCGGAGATGCCGGACCTCAGCCACCTCACCGAGGAGGAGAGGAAGATCATCCTCGGTGTCATGGACCGACAGAAGAAGGAGGAAGCGAAGGAGCAGTCTATGCTAAAGTAAGACAAATTAAAGACGGTGTGACAGGCTGTGCTGGTGCTGTTTGGTGTGTTTGTGGGTTCTTATTAGATACAGCATGTGTAAATATCTCTATGAGATACTGGTGGTCATGTTGCCTCTTGACATCCAAGCTAGAGCTTTTAGTTGTCGACCACTAGCACATAGTACCAAAGTGAGTTACAAGGTCCCCTCGCCTAGCTGACGTTTCTCGCCCCCCCTTTAGATACCCCTTATTATTGTAACAGCTCGGCATCGTACTGTCATGCAACACGAATTTCAGCCTCTTTCCTCCCACTTTGTTGTGGCTGTAGCTGTACTGTAATGGGTTGGGTTTAGCAGCGACGCCCGCCATTTTCACGTAAAAAGCACGCCAAATAGCTTAACCTTTCCCCACGAACGTCACCGAGATTACACAATATGACACTGGAAAGATCATTTAAGGTGTCCTTTGTGGCGATGGCGCACGCTGGTGTGTGTGTGTGTGTGTGTGTGTTTGTGTGTGTGTTTTTGTGTGTATGTATGTGTGTCTGTGTTTGTGATTTCAACGTTAAAGTCCCCCCTTCCCGCTCCTCTTGTGTACAGATGTCGCTCGGAGCTGTTTCAGCACCACGGCGCTGTCCACTGTAGAGTTTTTTTTTAAGGTGGACCGGAGTGTTTCCGCATCGTGGCCTTTAAACCACCACCGCGTGAGCCATAAATCTCCTTTATGGTGGAATATTACGCTCGCTCGTCCTGACCTGTTGTAAAAAACACACTCAGCTGATGGACTGTTAATTAAAAATTTGCTTTGAACCCGCTGGGATTTTTAAAAGAGGGGGTAGCCTTAAGTGTTTCCATCCTGTTGATTTTCTTGTAGTTTCTCTTTCTTCAATGAAAGGCTGCACATGCTTTTCATTGCTTGCCACCCAGGAGACGATAGTTTTCACTACGTTATTTGAATGCAACATAAATATCCGATTGCATTTTAGGTGTTAAATGAAATGTATCACCTCCTTTTCATTGTGTCTGAGAGCTGGAGCAGGCTGACTGGTGCTGCATTCTCCCAGCAGGTGCCAGTGACTTTAGTGTGAGGGATGTGTGGCACCATCACTGGGAGCTTTTTAGAAGCATTAGAGCTACTGTTTTCCATCATCGGGTAAATATTTGCAGCTTTCCTAATGGAGAGAAAGTTGTGCAATCCCTGCCCAGTGCTGCTGCATGATAAACATGACTCATGTACTCCAAGACACGGCTACCTCAGCCGCTGCGGTGCGTGCTGGGTGATTCATCCAGGCCTTTTCCGCCTTCCCTCCCCTTTCACTGTCTCCCCTCATCCTCCCTTCTTCCCCAATAGCGGCATGTTTTTCCTATTTCTCTTTCTCCTGAGGTAAAGGGGATTGTCAGTTTTAGTCACTCTTAGTCTGACAGTGATGTCAAAGACTTGTCATGACTGAGCATGGGCAGAAGAGGCTGTTCTTTGCGACAGGCATGACTGGCTGTCTCACCATAATGTTGGGTAACTTGATGCACGCCACACAGGCTGAATGGACACCAGATGTTGAGAGGTCAAAGAGCCCTTTGTGTGAGTTGCTTTGCATAAGAATCACTGTGTGTTTTCTTTGTGGTTTTTCCCTTTCATGCCTCGGTTACTGAGTGGGGGGATTTACATCATATACATTACATTACATGTGGCAAAAGAGGTGGATATTATACTGAAGGGTGGCTACCACTATTTTGCTGTTTATTGAGACCTTCTGATTTGACCGTCTTGACTCCTCTGTGGCCTAATAGTAAAGTTTTCTTTCATACAATACGATACTGGTTCAGTTTTAATGCGCCTCTCTATACATATGAGGTGACTCATCGTGACTCATCAAAACAGTAAATCCCCACTTTCTTTACCTATGAATCACACAAGCAGAACATATCGCGAAACAGCATTAATATGCTCAGCCCCTGGCATAGGTACAACTGCAGCAGATTAACTTGTCATTGGACGGTTTGCAGCATTTCCAGCAGTGTTGGGAACAAACATCTCCACACTGCAACATCCAACCCTGCCTGTGCAGCTCATGCATCTCCACTGTCCGATCCCACAGCAGCTTGGATAGGTTTTCTGGAAAGTGGCAGTTTGAACATCGAAGTGTGTAATGTAACAGAGGGAATCCTGGGAGGATGGAGGGATGGAGAGGAGGGAGAGAAGGAGAGGGGAGCCTCCAGCTGCAGGGCCTGCCAACTTGCTGTCATCTCATTGGAGGTGCCACAGAGAGCATGGATGGAAATCCAGTGCTGCTGACTCGCATGTAATTAGCTACTCTCTCAGCCTGCTTGTTCCTAGCAGGCCTGTGTATGTGTGTGCTAAAAATGTGCTGCCCCAGTGAAAAGTGTATAAGGCAATGGTATACATATCAATAGCTTATTTTCTTTCCCTGGAGGCTCGTCAAAGTTGTAGCCTTTAAGTCATATTTTAGTGCATAATTCTAACACATCTACCTACAAAAGACAATTAAGCACATCTACAGGTCCTTTTTGTTCCATTATAGAGAATCCTCTGGAGTTATCAACTATCCTAGCTTTCCATGGTTCAGTGAGCCCCTGAGCAGTACAATAATGATGGTTATGGGTCCCCCCACCCATCTAGACACTGTGTGTCCTACAACAAGGTATCAGCTGCCTTTGATGAGTTACCCACAGAATGCCTGGGGCTCCACTTCTCCTATATCCCCTCTTCTCTAGTCCTCTAGGGCTGCACACTATGGGAGTATGGGAAGAATAACTGTTAGGAATTTTGACTTCATGGTCTCATCCCTCCTACCTGTCAGTGACATTAGTAGCATCCCAGTAAATATGCCACTTTCTCCTCTTCCTTGTGACAGTGTTCACCCCATGGATCAGGGGGACTGTGCCATTTGTTCAGGGACTGCCTTTGACAGTGCTAATTATACTGTCTGCCTTGAAGGAGGGACTCCCCACTGAGATGCAGCTATTCCAGGGCTGTGAGGTGTCTGCTGCTCTGCCATCTATTTGGGCTCCCCTCTGAATTTAATTGCACACACACAACAAAGTATGCCCTGTATCCTGCAGTGTTTCCTGTATCTGGGAATACAATTTCCTCTATATTAAGGTTATTTTTAATTTTCACTGTTGCAAAAGACCCCCACACTAGAAATTTACGCATAAATATTGTTATCACTAAGCTTGTAGTGTTTTCAGGTAAACATGGGATGCAACAACTCCAAGAAAACTGAGTTTGCTATAGAATTAAAGGGGCAATCCAACATTTTTATGCTGAACTTTCATAAACTAGCAAGACTGGAGTTGTAAGAAACAGCTGTCCATAATATGGGTCAAGGTCCAAACAATTGTATGATACAGTTCCCTGAATGCAGCTTGATAGGATCTTCCTGTCGTAGCCAGCCACCATATCCAGTAAAAGATCGTTCATTTCAAGACCCCCCAGTTTGTAACGTTGACATTCTATTTCTAGTCTCAAAGCCCGAGCAGGGTAATCCTAATGACATCATCACAAATGCTGGAAAACTCTCTCCAGAGACATAGAGCACATTACACACATTACTTTCACAGGCTGAGTACAGCTCCCCGTGATGTGTTCTTATTCAGTGCTCTCTACGATGAGCCGGTTAAAAACACAGATTAAGCTTTTGGTTGGCATGCAAGTCAGCAGTTACAGCGGCTGGTGTTCGACATGAAGCGCATTGGCCTAAAATTAGCTTCTATTGATCACGTCCCATTCCCATTTTCCGTTCACGCACTCCACCCCCTACCTCCTGTTATGATCATTTATTTGATTGTGCCAGAGATCTCAGCGTACCAGCTGGGGTCAGAGTTACCGAGAGGCCCAGTGTCCCTGGAGGCTACAGGATCTCAGGCCCTCTGAGGCTGGAGCACCGGTGGATTACTGTACACTCACATCATACTGAGGCCTGAGCCTAATATTATTGTTGTACTCTACACCTTAATGCTTCTTTTTTTTCACTAAACAAACAATATGAAGTGGCAGATTATGTGGGCACCAGTAGTGAACAGAATTTGAGAAAAACATTAACTAAATACAGACATAATGACAGCAATGTCTGTAATGTCAACACCTCATACCAAGAATAGGACATGCTCTTACAAAAAAAAAAAAAAAAAAAAAATGAGAGGAAAAAAATGTCAGTTAGCATATCACACGATGAAAGAAAGCCAGTGAAATTAAATATAAATCTGACTGTTTCTGTGTAATGTTGTTTACAATTCAGTCATTCCAATAAAGCAGATTTCAATTTGACAAATAAAAAAAAAAAGAGAGAGAGCTAGAGAGACATATAAAATGATGTGAGGCAATGCTCATGAGCTTCCCAATGGACAGTTTACAGTACACTCCCTCTCTGTCTCACTCTCTGCCTTCCTCTAGTTCCCTTAGCTCACTCACCCATGCTTACTCGCGTTCCCATGCAAAGAGCAGATTCTGTCATGAGTCTCCCATCCCCCATCACTTTCCCCAAGGGAAAAAAGAGAGAGAGAAAGTAGAGGAGAAGATGCTGTCTTGACTCTGTAAAGCAGAATGCACGCCAAATGAATACATCATCATGCTAATTAAAGTATCTGTGTGTTTTGGTTATGGACAGTTGGTACATTTTAAGTAGTTTGGCTCAGTTTGATCTAATGTGACATGATTTATACTATACACTCTAAAATACTATATTTACAAGTGGCTCACAAGCTGTGCTGTTGTGGGTGTAAAGCTGCGTATCTTCATTACATAAAAATAAATTAACTTTTTAAATGCCTTTCACGTCTTTATCACACTATTCTTGAACATTTCACCAGAGCAAATCTGCTCTGACAGAATACTGCTCAGTGACATCTGTAAATGCTTTTTTAAAAAATTCCATCCCTTTCAAATGTGCCAGTACCAGCTGATGCTGACATTCTGCTGATATCAATGAATCCCTGCTGTTTTGTATCATGTAATAAATATACCTCTAAACCCGTCCTTTGGCTTTGGTGCGTTGAAGTACAGCACCTTTGATCAGTTACTTTAGGGTAGAACTAAATTTCCTACTGGTGAACAGCACACATGGAAGATTCCTTTTGGTGGAACACAACTACAAAAGAGCCGTTGTTGCCATGAACTCTCTTTAATCCTCGTGAAGGCTTGTGTGCCAGAATATGGCATACAATAAAGGCATCATGTTATTGTAAAAAATATGATGTCCTTAGCTGCTAAATGCTCCAATATATTTGCCAGCATGTGGATAAATTTGTTCAACAAACAGCAAAGTTGATGGAAGTCCTTTGACTAAATGCTGTATAACCAAAAAAGTGAGCTGAAGGGAATGCTAACACTGAGTTGCAGTTCTCTGTGGATTTGCCACTATAAGCAACTTCTTTCACATTCAGTACATACTGCACTACATGGACAAAAGTACTGGGGCACACCTCTTAATCTTTGAATTCAGGTGATTTTGGTCCCATTGCCACAAAATCAAGCATTTAGCCATGCAGTCAGCCTTTACAAATATTTGTGAAAGAATGGGTCATTTTAAAGAGGTCACTGAATTTGAGTGTGAATGGTAAATGGACTGATTCTTATATTTTCTACTCTACTTGAGCACTCAAAGCACTTTATACAACATGCTCATTCACACCCATTCATACAAGCACTTTTTTTTCTATGCTTAAGTGTGTTCTATCTAACATTCACACTCCGATGAACGCCTTGGTTCAGTATCTTGCCCAAGGATACTTTGGCATGCAGACTGGAGCAGCCAAGAATCAAACCACCAACCTTACAACCAGTAGATGACCTGCTCTACCTCCTGAGCTACAGTCACTGATACTGTAATAGGATGCCACTGTTGCAACAAGTCAGTGTGTGAAAGTTCTTCCATCCTAGATATTCCATGTTCAACTGTATGTGGTTTTATTGCAAAGTGGAAGTGTTTAGGAACCACAGCAACTCATCCATGAAGTTGCAGAGCACGTAAAATCACAGAGCGGGGTCGTCGAGTGCTGAGGTGCGCAGTGCGTAAAAGTGGCCAGTGCTGTGGTGATTCGATAACTACAGATTTCCAAACCTCCTCTGACATTAATATCAGCATGAAAACTGTGTACCGGGAGATTCATGGCATGGATTTCCATAGTCAAGCAGTACTTTTGTCCATAAAGTGTATTGACCCTTTTTTTTAACAATACAGATGGTGATCAGAGCAGCTTTAAACATCTGAGCACTGAAATGTTGCTCAAACACAAGAAAAAATTTACATCTGACTATTTTCAATTTAGGATTAATGTATGTTTGCCAGTTATTTATAGCACTGGGAGCATGTCAGTGGGATTACCTACAAGTAAACAAACAGGTCACCTAAGTAAGTACAGTGTGTAATGGCTTTTTAAGTTTCTGGATAGTAATGTAGATCTGTTGGTGGGATAGTGTTGGTTTTAGTCTTTTTTGGATAATGCTCTGTTGAGTCAATAACAAGGTTTATAAAAAAGGGGAGACGACACATGAGGAAAGGAGAAGAAAGGGCAGGGGAGGAGAGGAAATGAGCAGGGACGAGGGGGCGAGAGGGGAAAAGGAGAAGAGAACATCACAGAGAAAATAAGAGGAGAGACACTGACGTCTGTGATGCTATCAGGTCTCATTGCTGATATGACAGCCTCAGTCCCCATTGACAGAGCAATCAGCCTGCCATCTCCCATAGCCTGCTATTCTCCTGTGTGGCACAGCACAGCACTGGGCTCTATTGTCTCTTAAGGCTTTGTTCTAAATAACATCTGCATTCGTCAGCATTGGTTTTATGCTTTCTGGGCTCTTATCCCTCAAGCAAAGTTTGAAGGGATTTTCCTGCCCCTGGCTGTGCAGTTTTAAATGCCCTTGGTGAAACATGACTATAGGACAATGTTTTAATAGGTTGCTGAAACAAGTAGAAGTGATGCATATTAAACTGTTGCTACCCCAGCACAGGTTGATTGCTTTACACTTGTTATAATATATGTTAAATAACAGTTAAGCACAGCCTCAAGCAGCTATCATTTCTTATATAATTAACTCTATTTAATAATGTCATTTCAACGGGTCAAATCATAAGCAGGTAGTTTGTGAAAGTCAGGTCAGCTTTTATGTGAATGTGAATCAGTGTGTCATTTTGCCTGTTAGAAAGCATTTGAAAGCAACAGCAGCTAGCGATCCTGGGCTGAGCCAGAACAGAACCTAGCTAACAGCTCCACTTACTAGAACATCTGGCCTTTTGTTATGTAAGCCTCCCAGCATGCTGTACAAGACTAGCCTCAATGAGAGCAACACAATGAAACAGAAATGCAGCTATAAATGAATAGTAGTGCGGTAAAACAAAGAAAACAGAGAAAAGGAGATAAATAATGAATGCGAAAAAGGGAGCAATGGCCAAATAAGAACAAAGAGAGTAGAATCCTGAAAGGGAAAGGGACTGAGAAGCGGACACTTAATCACTTTTATTGCCCATCCCCCGTCCCCATCTACCTTTATAAAGTCAGTGTTGAAGAAGATGCACAGCATTTGATCCTCTAAGGGGAGCCTGATGCTTCTGAAGAACATGCATACCTGCCATAGATTATCTGGCAGTGTCAATGTTAAATGGATCTCTAAGGGTAAAGTGATGACACGCTTGAGATGAATTTATCACAATAATCTTTGCTACTGATTTCTCATAATATGAAAATAAGGCTGTGGCACAGGGACAGAGTGTTTACAGCTGTTAAGTATAGTTTTATATGTCTTTTTGTCTGAGTGTCTACTTATATGAAGCATATGTACTGCTAAAATCTGTGTAGATGTTTTGTGAATAAGCAAGTAGGAGACAGAACCTGAAAGCAGGAGAGCCAGGGATACCTGCATGGGAAAGAGAAGCCACTGAATGGCCAGTTACTGAAGGTGGAACGTGGCACCAGGTCATCTCCAGCTGACTGTGTTCAAAGAGTGAGAACCTTCATGCTGTTAGTTGGACTATTAATAGTGGGGACACTCAGCTTTCCGCAGTGACCGCCATGGAACCAGGCATGTGGTCGTTCAGGCATCCAGGAAACCCAGGTGGCAAAGAAGCTTACAGAACCCTCAGACCAGATGAATTGATCCTAGATCCAAGTAAATGTCATTAACAGCTGATTTGACAACCCCTTGATAAAACCAAAATGACATATTCCTCAAAAGTCATGATAACATTTATCCTTACAGCTAGTCCTGTCATATAGAGTAGGTTCACAAATGTGCTTATTTGCTTATTGTTCTAATTAATCAGAAATACATAGCAGCTAGTGATTAACTGAATTAAGTAATTTTGCACAATAAAACCTTTGGAGAAGTTTTACGTATACGTAAGTGGACTTGTAGGTCATTTGTTGTACTTTTTCCAAAGTAAGCCTGCTTGTGAAACTAGGGTAGTAGTTGCTCCCCTGCTTCCAGTTCCTATGCTAAGCCAAGCTAACTGTCAGCTTGATTTAGTCATATTTAGCAACATGACATCAATTTTCTCATGCAGCTCTTGGCAAGTAAGAAAATAAGAATATTTCCTTAAAATCTTGAACAATGGTTTAAAGACTATTTTGCTCTGAAAATGTATTCAACCTGCTCTCCATCTATTTCTAAGCCAAGTCATGGTAATTGAAGCAAAAACAAATAACACAAAGCCCTTTTCCTTCCTGTCTTTCATTAGGTCACTTTCTCAGTGGCCTGCTCACTTTCTCAGTTAAGACGTGGTCAACTTGTCTGATTATGAAATGTTGTGGATTAAAGAAAGTTCTACACAAAAACCTCTTGATTTAGCTAAAGAGCTAACTCAGTCACAGCTAAACCAGCATCCTTTATACACTAGCATTAGCTTCATTGAATACTGCTAATGAAGTTGTTGAAGTGTTTCAGACCCAGTTGAAAATTCAAGCTCATATGGGTTACTCACACAAGGCCCATTTTTGATAAACTAAGACCCAGATTCTTCTACTGAAATACAGACCTTTTTGTCCTGGATTTCAAAGTAAACCTGATTAGAAAAAGTACAGTGTATAGGCTAAAAATGCTGAGTTTGGCTACTTTTTTCTCATTTAAAGTTTGGTAATCATTATTACTTCAAGTGAATGTTGAAATAAAAATCAATCAATCAATCAATTGAAGCAAGCAATTAAATTGCTAATAGCTCACGCCCGAGATGCCCGTGTACGAGCTGATGTATTTCCTAGCGGTAGTTTACACAGGGTGCTCTAATCTCGCTGTGTTTGTGTGTCTCTCCACGTTCTGCTTATTCAAGACTCAGCTGGTCGAAGCAGGTGCAAGCTGGTGACTCAACCACGTGTGTGCTGCCGAGCCGGTCCTTCAAATATGCTCTTGTGTGGCCAAAAACCCCCAAAACAAACAAACTTCCAGTGATTTCTATAAACAAATGCATTCATCCTGTTTTTGTCTATCACGTGCACATGGATGTAGTAAACTCAGTAATATTGGGCCTCACAGCCACGGGGTTGTATTATTTAACGCTGGGCCTTGGATTCTAATGGAAAACTTTACGCTTGCTTACGTAAGTCCTGCTCACATCATAAGGTGTTTTCATACTGGCATAATTTACTCATTATTACTTTGTTATTGTTATAAATTGTTATAGTTACTGTTCTTTCGGCAGGAATCAGGTTAGATATTATGTAATGCTACACAGCTTTGCATGTACAGTGGATGCAGATGCTGCTGTAGGTAGCCGACTGACATAAATAAAGGAGGATAAGGAGCAGTGGTTCGGGTGATGTCACTAATGCAGCCACAGCCCTTATATAAGCCTGCTGTTTGAACACTGCACACAGGCACTACCACGCAACCTACACTGGGACATATTGTACAGCATATAGGCCACCACTCACTCTGCCCAGAGCTGATGGTGGCTTTAAAGGCATTATTGCAGAGATTCAGTATCTGTCTTGTGCTTGTGTATTCACCCTTGCATGGTTTGTTTGGTGTGTACTGTCAAAAATGAGCATAAGCAGTGAAGAGACCTGTCTTTCATCCCCATCATATGACACTGATCAGGAGGGGGCCAGTGAGAGCTGATGTTGTGATCCTGGGATCCTCGACTGAAGTCTGAT
The DNA here is from genome assembly GCF_007364275.1 of Archocentrus centrarchus. NCBI lineage: Eukaryota > Metazoa > Chordata > Actinopteri > Cichliformes > Cichlidae > Archocentrus > Archocentrus centrarchus. The sequence continues at coordinate 10,578,873 of NC_044361.1, read as the reverse complement.
GGAGGATCTCCCACTAATCCCTTAATATCTCCCATCCCACTGAGATACTGCACCATCGCCATGATGATGCTGACATGGGCTGGATGTGTAGTAGTTGGTGGTGAGGAGGGGAGAAGGGTCATTGCTCAAATACAAAGAAATCCTCCTTGAAGTGTGAAATGTAAATACAACTTTCTGAAGCAATACCTAAAAGCAGGAAGTGCAGGTATTTAAAGCCACCAGGCATCAGGTGATGAGCAGGGGGGTGGGGTGGTTATGTATGTGTGTGTTGGAGGTGTGGGGGCGGGATCCTTATACTCGAGGGGGCAGCAGCTTGGATGGTTGTTTGGCTGGTTGGCTTTAAATCTGTGCAGAGGCTGCTAATGCAAGGGAATCCTTTGATTTGGGCTTTTACAGCAGCTATACTCGAACACATCAATCTACCATCAGACAGATGTTTACAGCCACCAAGTTCAAGTTAATTCAAGTCGCACAGTATCATGGCCACATCTGTTCATGAACATGCCGGTCTTTAGACTGTGTGTAATGTATGCAGTCCACATATATATTATATAGTATATAGATATTATTATTATAGATTATATATAGATATATATAGATTAGATAGAGATATAATAGATATAATAATAGATATATATATATATATGTATATATTATGAATATATATATATAGATATATATATATATTTATATATATATATATATATATATATATATATATTTATATAATATAATATATTGATATATCTATCTTATATATATATTATATATATATATAATCTATTATATATATTATAATATATATCTATATATATATATATATATCTATATATATTTATAATATAATATATATATCTATATATATATATATTATATATATATATATATATATATAATATAATATATATATATATATATATATATATATTATATAATTCCACGGGGTAACTTGACCCAAGGTGTGGGACATCATATGGTGTCTACAGCCGTATTTTGTGCTGGGTGTAACCTGTATGCAGAAAGGTGATATCAGATTGCCCCTGTGCTTGTCTGTGCTTGTCTGTCTGGTTGTCTGCATGCAGTTTAGTTAAACAAGCTAACAGTGACGTTCTATAGTGATGAATTGTGACAGGAAGGAGTAGAGCAGGCTTGGCCAACAATAGGCAGGGTATCTATTACCTCACTATTGTTAGCCGTGGCTGGGCTATTATTATAACAATCATTGAGACACAGACAGCTGACTGCATTTTCAGTACAGCCCACAACAGCACTGCTGAGAGGCTGTTGTATCTGTTTAAAGATGGGGCTGATGGGAGTTTTGTTGAAGGCAAGATTTTGGATAGTGGCATGTGTTAAAAGAAATGACCATAATCATCACTACTGCTACTGCTTCTGCTACATTTTGGTTTGTAAGAAGTTGCAGAGCAGTTCCTCACCACGGCCATGACTAGAAAAGGCTGGAACTAGGTTTTTGCTGATTATGAGACTGGAAATAATATGGGGGATAGAGAGACTGGACAGAATTGGTGCTTGAGAAGTGATTTTAATGCTTCACTGTTTATAGTACATGGCTAGGAGGAGGGCACGAAGCTGCCTTCAGCTGTGTTTGTCTAGAGATTGGGTTAAAACGCAGGGGGCAGTGACCTAGCCACGGTGAGGTTGAGGCTGAGGTTCTAGAGCATTCCCAGTGGAGCTGTTGATCCGCGTATAGGAAGAGTTGTGATGTTAGCTTGGGACAATGTCAGCTGCCAAGGAAGTGCTGATCACAGCCATTATGAACTGTATCTGTGTCAGGATGAATAAAGTGGGCTGACAGGAGAAGCAACCAAGCGTTCACATACAGTGAAAGACGCAGTTGTACACACACTATTATTAAAGCATATAAGCTCATATTGCATGCGCAAAAAATGCAAACATGGAGCGTCACAGCCTCTGACTAAACACTTCTCATAGTGTTTATACAGGTTCCGCTGTATGGTAAACTTGCTGTATTAAAATGAATATTGCACATATGCTTCCTGTGAGCCTTTGCATAGAAATATACTTGTGAATGTGTGGGCTGCTGGGTGATTAGCTGACTCTTTGCCACTTGGAAATCTCTCAGGAGGAGAGATATGGAGCAGCTCAATTGAATCCTGGCAGGTAATCTAAGGAAACAGATGGATTTTAGTTATATTTGGCAGCAGATTAGCCACTTCCCCGTTGCTCAGAAAAAAACCTACTGTTGCCAACTCCTGTTTGACAATCTGAATATTAGTTCTTGGTCAGGAGGTCTGGCTTGTGCACTGTTAAATTGCCTATTCTGATGAGTGTGCCCCGTGGATTCGTTCCTATCTTTGCTTTCTAAGGCCCAGCTGTGGTAGCTGGCCAACCCCGAGGCGCTTGCCCTCTTGCCATCCCTCCTGCCCTGCCTATTGTGCCCTGCCAGTGCCCCGTGCCAGAGGAAGCTATCAGTACTCCATCCCCTGCCCCTAATCCTCTCTGCGATGGAGAGAAAGTGTTAAGTAGCTCTTCTCCTGGCATTTATTGGAGAGGTAGAATGAAAAAAAGGTGTCTCAAGATCTAATCATCCATCTTTAAATGAGCAGCTATTTTTAGTTCACTCTCTTCCTTTGTTGGAGATTCTTTAATGTACAGTAGAGGCGTTATAAGCAGAGATTTCATTGCATGTACAGTGCAGTACAGTGAATGTTGATTATCCTTATGTGGCTGGCTGAAGTACAGTAACACAATCTTGTGATTTAATTCTGCGGATGACCATTGTGATAATTTACTAACTAAATGGTCATCAGACCAATCAAACGTTACATTTTGGCAAGTGTAATCCCTCTTTTGCTCCCCAAGTGGACTGCTTACCTGTACATAACCAAGGCCTGCTCAAATGTGATTGGTCAAGAGAAGTATGTACTCCAAAAGTGGACTAAAAATGTAAAACAGAAACCTTTTTTTTCTTTCCTACAGATTTTTTGTTTCCTACAGATTTAGAAGTAATTTTGCATAGTACTTTTCTGGTCAGCAGTGTACTCAGACACCTAAGACAGCCTGGGCAATATCTTCAGTCAGATAGTAATCTGTCATTTTTAAATTCTTTCTTTCATGGTTAAGAGACATTTTAATGTCTCTTAATTGCGGGCAACGTTAAGGAATTATTATTAAATACAAACATCACTGTTGGCACATACCAAGCGAAATGTGTATCAACCAGTTAGAGCCCAGAGCTGAATTTTGCAGATCCACAGCCTCCAGTGAGAGTTTTCCCTAAGGGTCACTTGCCTCTGAGTGATTTCAGACAGACATTAACCTCATCTCCTGGCAGTACTGACTGGCTGGGATGTGTTAATGATGTATGTAGTTGGTATTTACCCACTGAGCCAGATTACTCCCTTATGATCCAATTATCGCTCAGTCTGTAGTGAACTCATAGGGCCTGTGGGGTCATTGCTGAGCCATGAGATCCTCTATCACAGATTTTCTACTCCACTGTTGAAGCTAAGATGAGGCTGCATATCACTCTCTGTTTAAAAACTGTGAACCACAGTGGGATGCCAGTATTCTGTTCTCAAATCATTTAAGAGTTCATCTGTAATACTTCATTGTAGAGTCTCTGCTCATGGTAATCCTTGCCCTGCCAGTCTGTCCCTGAGGAGGACACAGCCCAGGACACCTGACCATATCCCTGCTGCTCTGCTGCTGTTCTGTCAATATGTGGCTGAGTTTTGAGAAGGAAATAAAAAGCATCTCAGCAGCAGTTTACTCAAAGAAAGTGAACAGTGAGCTATCTACTTAGTAGATAAAGAGTGTTCCCTCTGTGCTTTGACTACTGGTTATATCCTGGTTTCTGTTTCTTTGCTGGATATGAATTAGCTGTTGGTGAACCTGCTGTGGTGTAAGTGATGTGTTTCCAGCATTGTTCTGGGTGTGGGGAATTGTGATAATTCAGGGCTTATTGTAAAGCTGTCACATCAATGATTTCGTCTTAACACAGCTGTGGCACAGGAGCAGCAGTTTGGAGATTACACTGTTTAAGTGGAGGTATATTTATGCATCTTAGACTCTCCTCTCCTCCCCCCAATACATCAGAGATGCATCAACCCAGCTCTCCCGAGGATCACACTCCCATATGTTAGTTTAAGAATGAAGCTACCACCTACTTCCTACTTCCTGTATAGAGAACTTTTTTTAAAAAAAAAACAAAAAAGTACTGCATGGCAGCATGTGCAAACTCATCAGCTTATAGGATACTGTAAGCAAAATCTCATACCATGACATGAAAACCTCTTTCACGTCTGCTTATGCAGTTATTTTTGAGAGATTCTGCTTGTTTGGCTTTAGTAGGTCTACAGTAATTATCATCTTTTGTAATATTTTTAATGGCTTTGATTCTAAAATGTCAGGAATTAGGAATAATACAGGAGATGGTTTCCCAGAGCAAATGCATTACTGTTTTTGTCCAAAACCCAAAGAAATTTTGTTTTGTGTGATATAATAAATTAAAAAAAGAAGCTACAAGATAAAAAAACTAAAATAATTGTTGCTTGCAGTAGTAAAGTAACAGGTAATTCTCAGTTGACTGGCTGATTGATTAATCAGCTAATTGTTTCAAGAGCCTGACTGATTTATCTGTAGCACGATGTTATTGGTCAATATTAGCTATTTGGGAATCTATCTGTATTGGCATTTATAACAGCTGATAAATGACAATTGAAAAAGTAATGAAGAGACAGGAAAAACACCCTTATGTCATGTTATAAGCATTGACATTGCATAGTTTGTCCAGCAGAGGGCACTTTGCGACTTTTGTGATGGCAACACACATGTTTGGAATGCCACAAACAAACAAACAAACAAAGCAACCGGCTGATCCGAGTGGAATCAGGCAGAGTGTAAACAAGTAAATAAAGAACTACACATAACAAACATTAATCCATTTGTGTTTCATGTGTCTGAAGGAAAAAGAAATATCGTCCGATATATCAGAATATTGGATTTTAAATCACCAAATAACAGTATTGTTCTTAAAATTCCTGCATTGGTCAGGCTGTAATTGTTTCAGATCTAACTCCTTGTGCGAGCCATTTCTCCTGGCCTTTAGTAAAAGGGTGTTTCTAAGATTTTTTAAAGTGTTGTAGCGCAGGGGAGACTGAGTGTACAGTGTAGAAAACAGTGGGTGCAATGTGCATCCAGTGCTTTAATATAGATAGTATTGCATGAATAGGGGCACTGCAGAGCTTGAAGACTGTTTACAATGCAAAGTGTGAAACAAGTATTTAGATGCCTTATTTAAATAAAAGTGATAATCCTACTTTAAGTCAAAGTACAAGTGTTTTAGCATCAAAATACACTTAAAATGAATGGCAGAATGGCCCTTTTCAAGATCATATACATTATATTTTTGCATCATAATTATTGACTGATTTGTATATTGGCTTAATGTTGCAGCTAGAGATGATTTAATTACTTTATATACTGCATTTTATTGAATATATACAGCATAATACATGAGTGGATTTATATAAAATAAAACATGCCAAGTAACAAGTAATTAAAGTTTTAAAATGAATAGTATGAATTACAAAGTGCAATATTTGTATCCAAAATATAATGGAGTAGAAACAGAAAGCAGTATTAAAAAAAGACTGCAGTTCAGTAAAGTACTTGAGGAAACGTTCAGAGTTACATTCCATCACTGGTCCTATCCATGCTCGCTGTGTGGACACACCCCTGCTTCAGTACCCCTGAGCTCTCAGTCAGTTGGTCAACTGAATTTGTGACTAGACAGGGATCCAGCACAGCTCTGGATGAGTTGAGTAACACAAGTGTAGTACTCAGACATTCATACTGGCAACATTCAACCTCCTTTATCTTTTCTTCTATGTGTTGCAGTTGTCATCAAAACAGTTAAGTGCAGATGGTATGAAAAGATGCTCTAATAAAGCTCCAGGATTTTATCTCTTAGAAGCTTATGCAGCACATCTGTCCACTAGAGCGCAGTGTAGCATCAGTCATTGTAACTCAAAGCCACTGTGGAAAGGCGGAAATCCAGAGCAAATAAGACTGAAGATAACAGCTCCATGTGACTTTTTAAAGCTTTAACCTGCCACTCCGACACAAAAAGGAGAGGATGCTCTAAACAAACCTCTTTTAAACTTTGTACTAAGTGTGTCATTTTTTCTTTGTTTTCTGTGTTGCGGTCGCCTTGTGATGCAGAGAGCAGGTTAAACAGACAGAAAGCAGAGACTGCATCTGGCCCGGAGGGCTCCACAGCAGCCAGGATCCCGACTACGTCACTTGTGACATTTTACACTCACTCATTTCACTGCCCCATGTCAAATAATACACAGAGCACTCACTCCGTCACACACACACGCACACATGTTGGTACGGTGCACACAAATGCATAGATGGATGCTCTCTCTCTCTCTCTCCTCACTCCCTCACACACACACACACACACTGTGCCCGGCAGCTGTCCAGGCAGGCAGGCAGCAGGCTCGATCAGATAAATATGAGGCTTGTAATGCGACCACAGAGACAGGGCTGATGGGATCAATAAAGAACGGCGCTGCAGGTCATCGGGAGAACACAGCAAGAGGATAAATATGGACTGGCTCATCGGAAAACAGAGCAGCGAGACTGATGGGTACACAGGACTGTATCTTTTCTTGTGTGTTTTCTCACCCATCTGACACAGATCAGATGGACAGATTTCTTGCTTTGCTGTGCTCCACCTCTCGCTAAACTAGACTGCAGTGAGACTTCAGTGCTCTGTTCTGATGCTCTGTGTGATACTGCTTTAGCCTCAGCATTTTTTTTTTGGTTTGTATATGGTCTAAAGTACTGGATGTTAATATGATGGGATAATATGGTTTATCAGCTTTAATGTGTCGTTATCAGCTTCTATTGGCTGCCAGTAAATAAGTAAGGTGTAACTCTACGTTTTTTAGTGGGACTGTTTCAGTGGACGCTTAACACATTCTGGAGATTGATGGGATGGTAGTGTATTGGTTAGCGCTGTTGCTTCACAGTAGGGAGGTCCTGGGTTCAAAACCACTAGCCAACTGCATACTTGTTAGGTTAAGTGGTGATTCTAAATTGGCTGTGAGTGGTTGTATCTGTGTGTTAGCCCTGGGATGGACCGTGGACTTGTACCTTTGTGACACTGGGGATAGGCTCCAGCCCCACCATGACTCTGAATTGGATAAGTGGAAAAAATGGATGCATGCAATTTAAATGTTTTTGGGATTAGGAAAAAATAGCAATATAGACATAATTACCTCGGGCCCCTTTTTTTTTTAATTAATAATAATAAAAAAAAAAATGGATCAACCAATAATGAAAATAATCATTATTTGCACCACTAAATACAGAATCAGACCAGTCATACATAATGAATTAGTTATTGTTGCTGTGATGGTCAGAATCAGACAAAATCCAATTAACACATCCCATTTCACACGGCTGTATAAAGGCGGCAGCTCACTAGAATAAACGGTGATCAGGTGTGTGAAGGTCTGGCGTGTGATTCTCAGCTGCAACATGTCTCTGTTTTGCTTTAAGTGACATTTGCTCCTAAACCAGGCGAGAGCAGCTGAGCTTGCAGCTCCACTGATAGATGGTGTACAGATACAAGACAGTCATGTGGCAGTTGCTGTTTGTGTGTGTGTGTGTGTGTATGTGTTTGTATACAACTGATGTTTTGGTTATCTTGGGTGCATGTATTTTAAACTTCCAAATACAATTTCATGTGAGGTCTGTGTCATTTAAAAACAATGCATGGTAAGTGATGTTGCGGATGCCAGCTGTTACTCCTACAGCTGCTGCTGAGCTGCTGTGGTGATTAAAGGGGGATGTTCTATATGTCGCCCCCCCATAAAAAACAAAAAACAAAAAAACAAAACAAAACAAAAGACCCTGGCAGTGCACGCATCTCTTGCTCCGATTTCAATAATGCAAATACAAGTGATAGATGTCTGCATGAGTTTCCTTCAGGTGCTCCGATTTCCTTCTATACTCCAAAGATATGCTTGTTAGGTTAATTGGTGCTTTTAAATTGGCCTCAAGCGCGGATGTGAGAGTGAATGGTTGTTTGTCTCCCTATGACCGGTCTTGCAGTGAACTGGCGATGTACTCAGGGTGTATCCCGCCTCTTTCCCTGTGACAGCTGGGATAGGCTCCAGCCTCCCCCACGACCCTGCTGGATAAGAAAATGGATGCACTGATGGATGCTAGTATTGAGTTGCATCCCCTTCAGAATAGACTGACATGATATTGATACTGGCAGATTTTTGGGCAGCACCTTCATTATGTGATCTCCACTTGCACAGCTTCCAAAAGGAGCTCCGTTGGGCTCAGATCATTATTGTGGGGGCCATTTAAGTGCCGTGAGCTCACTGTCATGTTCAAAAAACTGCACATGCCCACCCTTATTTACAACATACTTTGGCTGAACTGCATCCACCTAGAGAAGAATGATGTATTATATACTAATCCTGAATATATTGTTGAATATACACTAGACTGAGCAAATAAAGTCTCAAAATGATTCAGTGGGTGTTTTAATACACAGCTTTTGAACAATCATTTTTGTGATAATTTTGTGCTATCTCAGATTCCAAAGTTTTCAGGATTACCATGGTTGTAATAACTGGTAAAATTAGAGCTGCCTTTCTATCAGTTCAAACATGCTGGCCATTCTTCTCCAGCATCAGCGAGGCATTTTCTTTTAATATAAAATGATAATTTCTATGTATCATTTACTAGAAACACAAGATGTAGGCCCTACAAATGCCTCATTAGAATTATCAGCTGATATGGCAGCAATTTGTCCCCTAGCTGACTTCTTAAACGCTGCACACGAACATGAATTATAAGCGGCTTCATTTTATAATGTATTCTGAAGGCTGAATTCACGAAAAACAAATGAAAACACACATACATGCACACACACACAAAAAATCCCTTCCGTAGGGTCCTCCAATGCTTTGGCTTTATTTTCTTACGTTATAAGAGGATTTCTTTCACTACATCAGCACAAGGTAAATTGAATTTTGTTGGTGGTACTCACAGCAGTTAAATCTGCAATCACTCTGGAAAATCCACAGAACATGCTGTCAACTCTTTGCTTTGGTTCTTTTGTATATTGTACTAGTTCCAGTGAACTTTCAGGAGGGGACTCATTGCTGCTACGGTACATGTTATTTATTTTTTTAAAAGTTGGGATAAAAGTAAAATAATGTAACACCTGTGTTGCATGGTAAATGTAGTTATATAGTGGTTTTCTACCCTAAATAAGCACTTAAAGCACCTTCTAACTATCACACGCACACTTCAGTGGAGGCATCGGGGGCAATTTAGGGTTCAGTAGAGGGCATTTCAATATGTGGACTGGAGGAGACCGGGATCAAACCACTGACTGACCTTCTGATTAGTAGATGACCCGCTATCTCCTAAGCAATAAATAGCAACCTGTGGGTTGAGGTCTAGAAGCTGAGCCTTTGTTTCCCAAAATGAAACTGGTATCCCTTGCCACATTTTCAAGGTGTGCAGTTTTCTTTTATGCCCCCTTGTACCTTTTAAACTATGATCTACATTATGCCATTCTATGCTATGATGTCTAGAGCCTGACTGATATAGGATTTTGAAGAGCAATGCTGATATTTGGTGATTTAAAAATGTGATATATTGGCCGATATCTCTTTCTTTCAGACACATGAATCATAAGCAGATTCCCCTTGCCTTTGTTATATGTCATTATGAATCCTCACTAAGATAATATGACAGTGCGGTTTAAAGCACTCTTGTTTTAATGTCACGACAAGTCTTAGATTACTCACTTACTCTCTGCCCAACTTTGCATGGTTATGTGTTTGTTGGATTCCAAACGTGTTGCCAACAGCAAAGCTGCAGAGTGCAACAACACTTATAACACGGTTGAAGAGTGTTTCTCCCGTCTCTTCTTTACTTTTTAAAAAATTCATTTATCGGCTGTTGTAAATTCAGTCTCTGTACAACTGCAGCAAGAGCTTGGTCGGGTGGGCATCCTGTGTGTCTGGTTATCCTGTGCTGCTGGGACTGTGCCCCAGTGCCCTGGTTGTGCTGGCAGGTGTCCATTCTGGGCTTTGGGTCTGTTCACTGTCCCTCAACTTGTGCAATCCCGTGGGCTCCTCTGCTGCCTGGGTGGGACAGTTTTTGTGCTGTCTGGCTTCTGTTGAGTCTTGGCTAGGGACCCAGGCATTGGTGGAGACCTTCCTGCATGTTTCTGGCTTGACATGCAGGTTCCCACTGATTCTTGGTCTTTGCTGTAGGCTACAAAGGGCTAATGATGTATCAGAAGAATACCTGGTGACAGGTATCTCAACCTGTAGCTGGTGACACATATGGCATCTCAGCTTCCAGCCTGTTCCATCTACAGGTTCAGGGCGCCTGTCAATAATTTGTTGAGGCCCTTTAAAAAGAAAAGCCTGCAGCCATGGTACCCAGTTGGAAAAGGGTGGATAGCCCACTCTGGCTCAGGGATGAGTTGCTGCCCAAACGACCTGGCCCCGGATAAACAAAAGAAGATGGATGGATGGATGGATGGATGGATGGATGGAGAGTATTATAAATACAGATACCAAAATATTTCCAAATAGATAACATCAACCAATATATTGGTCCCACCAGTATATCAGTCAGACTCTAATAATGTCAGTGCTCATACTATGATGTAGTATGAGTTATTTTGCCCCATTAAATCTTATATATTACATTTTCAGACCACAAAATAAACTCTTCCACTGTATTGGAATTAAAGCAAACTTTATACAAGGTTGAATAAGATTTGACATAAAACAGAATATTTGCAATTTAATTGCTCTTATACTTGAGAATGCACTGATGACTTTTTGAAGCTAATGTATACACAGAATTAGTTAGTACTTCCAGCCTTGCCTTATAGTGCCATTCAGCTTGTAATTTAAGGTAGTGCTCAAGTGTCACACATCTGTACTGCTCTGCCTGCTTGTATTTGTTGATGCTTTTCTGTGTTTCTCAGAAATGATGATCTGATGCTGTTGATGATGGTAGAGATCATTATTACTTATGGAGTCCTCTTAGTGAAACTCCTAGTCATAGCTTTCTTAAAACTTGCACTAGGGAGGTGGATTTAGGTGTGAGATAGAGACAGTTTGGGTCTGTGCACGCTAGAAGATTCAGTATGAAAGAGGGTGTTACTCACATGAAGTGGCCATTTTTAATTTAAGGGATATCTGCATCACTTATTTACATTACATCATCTTTACAATTTCTCTTCCTGTGATTTTTCTTGTTTACCTCTCTACCATTATCACCATTGCATTGTTATTTTCGTCAAATCTTCAAATATTTTGATTATTGTTCTTGTTAGAGTTGGAGCTTTATTTGTGTCATTCATCTATCTTTAATGACATCCTCATTGTGTAATTTTTTTTTTTTTTTTTGTCTTTTACATTGTTTCCTCATCTCTTTGTGTTTGATATGCACTGAGCTGTGCACACTTTTTTTTAATTTTTTTATGTTTTAGGATCAAAGAAGAACCAAAGCCTCAGCCGGCACAGTAAGTAAACTGCATTACCCAGAGTGCTCTAGGCTTTGACACTTCTTCCTGTCAGTCGGTGCTGTGTGCTTCATGTGGCTTTCTCCTCTTCGTCTGGGAGTTAAAAATAGTGTCATTAATGTCTTGGAAAAATCACCAGCTTGATGACTGCACAGTGGCTTCTTTTAATTATTCATTTCTTAATGAGTTAATTAGATTGTTGAATTTTGTGCTGGGCACTAAACAGCTGACTTCCATGACATCAATGACATGAGCTTCTCCTTTCTACCAGCTCTTTGTTTTTTTTGTTTTTTTTACAGCTAGGTCCCCAGAATCTTTCCCTTGTTCCTGGTATCTAACTGGCTGTTCATCTTCATCTAGTGTATCATCTGCACTCTGGTTGGCTTGGTAGTCTTGTAGTTTAGTTGCTAGTGTGGAGTAGATGCGCCTGTCCTGCTATACTGTACTATAGCTGCATTTTGATTAGATCTGCAGGGCTAACCTGTCTGACAACCCGACCCCCACTGCACCAAAAAGCTGGAATATGTGACATTTCTGTTACCCTCAGCTGAGCATTTAATGCAGCTCTCATTTCCACTGGCTGTAGAGCTTTCCTGCTTTTCTGTCCTTCCCTCTAATGTAGGTCTGTCTGAATCATCTTTCTTCCTCTATCTTTCTCTCCGTATTTCTGACACTGTGTCTGGTTGTCAGTGTTCCACTAATCGCTGCTCTGCCCGTGTCCCGGCCTCCTCCTCTCTCTGCTCTGGTTATAGTGAATGTCCCTGCTATTTTCCCACTACTTAAGAACCGACCTGCTTCCTAAAAGCCCTTTTCCGAACAGATTGTTTTCTCAGATGATGACTCATTGCGATGTACCAGTCACACTTTGCTTATTTGAACAGGTGGTTTCCCTTTAGTGGGATCACTGAGCTGGTAAATAACGTTCTTCAGCCCCAGCAAAAGTCCCCAAATGACAAGGAGCCAGAGCAAAATGCGTAAGTAAAAGTACAAACCCCACTTGATCTTCTCCCATCAGGCACTGACATATAGTGGTGGTGACCCGAGCAGCTGGACGCACAGCATGTTTGACCCTTGATATGAAAGCATGATGTGCAATTTCTTGATGTGCTGGTTTAAGCACATAAGAGAAGGGTGGTGTGGCAATGTTGTGCCAAAATGGATTTTACTTTCAGAAATGACATATTACTTATAGACTGTAACAATGAAGCCATTATTAAAGAAGGCAGAGCAGATATATTCATATATGTTGGTGTATTCTTATTCCTTGATCAGTACTGCAAGACTGAATCCTGTATGAATCATTGTCTTCATTAAGGCTAATTGTATAATAATTATTTTGTTTTATTTTTTCCCCAAAAACACCACTTGTTAATCAATCTGGAGCAATATACCAGTCTCCTAGCGGTTAGTGCCTCAATCCTGCAATATGGTTAGTCGGGAGGTTCAAAACACTTGCACTATGTCTAAAGTCAGATCTTTCAGGTTTGGACTAATCACTTATCTCTGTGAATTTCAACAGATTACAGTGACACATTGCACACTTACTGGAAATTTTTACAGGTGTTTATTACTATTTTTATTCTAGCTAGTGCATTTTGTGAACATTTACAAGCTGTTGAGCTTCTAAGCCCGCATATTAATTTCTTCTAAAATGAAGGTGAAAATGTAACACACATAAATGCCAAACAACATCACAACAAATGTAACGCCACTGCCTGTAAAAAAAACAAACAAAAAATGCCACTGTTAGCTTGCTAGCTAGCGTTACCTTTCTGACACTGCATCCTCCTCCTGCTGGCTAAAAAGCCTTGTGTTTAATTCCTTCACTGGAATAACTTGATTGATATTTCTCGCTTTGTAAGTGAAAGACTGCCTTGACTGCTATTATGTTTGGAAACAACATTGTCGGTTTGTCTTCGGTTCAGTTTTTGCAGTCATACGGTGACCGATTCTGACCAGGGAGATGATGTCAGGGTTTTAACCATGTACTGGGCTCTTATCAAACTCACTGTCAGAAGCAGCAGCCACACAAAGATGTGATAAACCCACTGAATGGCTTATATTCAATGTTAAATGGAAGTCAGGCAAAGTTGGCAACTAGCTTGCACACCAGAGCAGCAAGCGTGCTCTTAAAAATGGTAAAAACCAAGCCAAAGCAGAAGAAGAACGGAATATTGCACTTAGTGGGCCTGCTGTATATATTTTTTAGCCATAACAACTTTGGAAGGCTATAAACTTGTTATGGTGGGCTTGTCAGCTTGATGTGGACTTCTTTTCTTTTAAAGTCAAAAACTAGACAAAATTGTGATATTTGGAAAATCTGAATTTCACCTCAATGAGATGTTTCAACCTGTAGAAATCAGACAGATGCAAAATCAGTAAATCAATAAATCAATTGATAGACTCACTGCTAACATTTCAGGGTTAACATGACATAATAAAGACTACGGGGAGGTTAGAATTCAGCTCCAGTGGTGTGTGGCAAAGGAGGAATCCCAAAGCTTGTGGACAGCTTGTAGTTCAGGCTTGCTGTTTGTATGTCGAGTCTGTCATATGTCCAAGAGAGAGGCTCACGTTACGGGCCGTTTATAGCTGCTCTGGTGTGGCTCAGAGGTAAGAGAGCTCCGATACGCTAGCTTGGGATGGGACAATGAGTAGCGTATGATTACTCGTCAGCAGCGTCACCTATATTTGACCACGTCTGACTGAATAAGCAAACCCTGTGGAATGGGTGCTATGTACCAGCTGTCTGCTGCCACGAGATTCTACTCTCACTGTACATATTTGCTCTGTTTTCTTTGCTTTGCATTACTTTGTAACTCATTTTCTGCGCTTAATTGGACTGCATACCTCTCTCTTTACTTTTGAGCGCTTTTATTTATATAGCTGTGACATGTTTTCTAGCAAATTCTAATTAGGCCTCTGTGTTCCTGAGTGTTACCAGCAGTTTGCATCTTTTCATAAACTTTATTTATTTAAATTCAGGGAGGTCTCTTCATTTTATTCCTTATTTTTAAGAATGTACCAGAAAGTTGATCTGGCCACTCCTAAAGTTTTTTGCTTCTCTGTTAGGACCTGTTATTTCTTTTTTAGACCTTACAGTGTCCTTGTTCAATTGAACTGCCACATCTTTGGACCACATATTGAGAGTTCCCTTGAACAACAACACTTGAAGCTCACTCCAGATCTTTAATCTCCTTAACCTGTCATGAACTAACAAGGTTACACTCCTGACAATGAAACAGGTCAACTGTAACTCAGAAACAGACAACCCAGTATTAAAGCTAATGTATTCAACTTAGTCACATCTCAATTATTTTAATTCAGTTTACTAGTTTATTTACTGTGCTGGTGTACAGAGACAACATTATGAAAGTTGCCTTACTCTCTAAATACTTATGATTTTGACTGTATATAAAGTCTATTCCTTACACTTCTTAAACTGGTTATTCTTGCTCCCTGTTATCTGTCTTAGTGTGCAGATTAGAATCAGAAACTCTTTTTGCTTCCCAAAAAGGGTTGCATAATTGTTAGAAGTGAACTGGTGGCCTGTCCAGTGTGTGCCCTGCCTCTCGCCCTATGACAGCTGGAATAGGCTCCACCCCAACCCCAGGACCCTGAAATGGATGGATGGATGGATGAATGGATGGATGGATGGATGGATGGATGGATGGATGGATGGATGGATGGATGGATGGATGGATGGATGGATTCTTCTAAGTGACCTTGTCCAGTCCGTGTAGTGGTTTCCCTAAATGCCTAACTGTAAGGGGAGATAAGTGAGAATAAAACATGACTGTAGTCTTATTTCCTTGATCCTGGGAGACAGTGTCTTTACCTCTTCTATCATCTTCTTCATCAATCTGTTATCAGCCCCTCTGTCAGTAAATGAGATTTGGTGGGATCTGTTAAACAAGGGTACACACTAATCTCTGCTGGTAAACACAAAAGGCTCTGACACAATTAGCCTTTTAATCCCAGTGGGTACAACAAGGGGCATGCCTGTGGCACTCCATCTAATGTTCAGATGGCACAATTACTTGTACACACTACCACACACACACACACACACACACACACACACACACACAAACACAGACTTGTGGTGGCATGTGTAGCCGTTACATTTGGGCTCTAAAGGTCTAGTTGTGAGCAAAGGAAACACGTTTATCTCAAATGCAGTGCTGTATGTGGTAAAAGGATAGCTCTGCTCAATAATTCACAAGTGCTAATGAATGTTGCAGGGGATATGTGGGGCGAAACCAATTCTAATCGCCATATTATGAAGTCAGCCCAGTGTTTAGTTTCCAAGGAGACGCTCAATTGACATGTGTCATACAAAATGCATGTGCAAAGTCCATGCTTTTTTAGTAGCCTCTAAGGGCTTTTTAGGAGTTTAACGGCTACTGTATAAGATCAGGTGTAATGTATCAGTAGGAGACCATCTATAGGGCACAAAGAGTAACACAATAGACACAATACCAGTGACAAATGATTACCAGTGTGCAATACAACAGAGCAGTAATAACTGTGTGTATCTGTAAGATGATTATCTAACAGTATGGCTCCAAGGTGTGCTCGGTCTCACCTTACAACTGCCCTGATATAGAAACACAGGTGCAAATGATTCATTAAACGCAATGGAACCTGAGAAAGTGGAATTAAGTGATGTTCTTAAACTTGCAAAGCAAATTTGATACCCCCCCCCCCCCCCCCCCCCCACACACACACACACACACACGTGTTTTAAAAGAGGTGCAGTATCAAAGGAGGAGCTCAGCTTTGAAGCTTCTGAGGTCATGGCATCTGCTTTTCCTTTCAAAATCTAACACACTGCATACGTCTGAGGTTATATCACTTAGTCAGCTGACAGCAGAAGCTTTTTGTAGAAGAGTTTGAGAAAAAGACCAAAGCCATGAGTCACACAGCAAGGACAGTGTGCACAGATTCTCCCACACTGCCATACTGCCAATACTTATTGCCTATGCAGAAACAATCCATTACATTAGTTTATTTGTTGATTTTTTTTTCTTACTGAAACATCTGGTGTAAGACGTAGCACTTTTGTTCTAAAAAAATATGGTTATAGTGGTATAAATTAATAACACGCAACTGTTCTTTTTTTAATAGGTCACCAAACCATATCTCCTTTTTTCTAACTTCCGCCCTTCCGATTTGCTTGCAGGAAGTTGCACCAGCAGTTTGAATCATATAAGGACCAGGTTAAGAAGATGGGTGAGGAGTCAAAGCAGGCTCAGGACCAGAAGAGCGAAGCTCCAACCTGCGGGATATGCCACAAAACCAAGTTTGCCGATGGCTGTGGCCACATCTGTTCATATTGCCAAACGAAATTCTGTGCTCGGTGTGGAGGACGAGTGTCTCTGCGGTCAAATAAGGTAACGCTATGCTCAGTATTCCCTGCTTATAAGGACACACACTCACACACATGTGCTGATGCCTCACCCACAGGCTTTTTTTTTTATATGTTACTATTTAAAATAGAAGCTTATGAAGAAGCATTGCAGTAAAATCATAGTCTGGCAATTGAGCCAACAGTGTCTCTGATTGAAAAGAATGTTTTTCATATAACCAACACGTACTCCAGTCAGACACGCTCTACATGCCTGTGTTCTAATTCTTTTCTCTTTGATGTGCTTATTCACAGCTATAGATCTTTACATGTTAACTTACAGTTCTTCCATTCGACCACCGGAAGGAGCTATCCCTCCTTTTCTTTTCTCACAGAGGACCCTGATGACTGCTTCTGTATAATGTAGCACTCAGATGCCCAGCTGACCACTGTAAAATCCTCCCCATCCAAGACAGAGCTAAATCTTTTAGTATAAGGCCACTTGAATTTGAATAATGAATTTTAGTGTTTTTATTTGATGCCATCCAAAACTGTGCTGGTGGAGTATGTGACAGTGCCACATGGACCTACTAATGCCACTCACAATGTCTCTCCCTCTCTCTCTCCCCATTTTTTCTGCCCCTCTCCCCACTAATCTGTCTCCCTCTTTATTTCTTTCTGCTGCATTCCTGCTCTCATGGAATTGCAACAGGAGGACAAAGTGGTTAGCAAATTATTTTCTGCGCTTCTTGGGACTGTGTCTGAACACAAGCATGGTTCATGAAATGCTGTGATATGCTTGATACACATACAGCAGCCAAGACAGGTGTGAAACAAACAAGAAAGGTCCTGATTGGTCCTGTCTGTGAGTCACATCATTGTGGAAATAAACACAAACTAATAAATAATATACATATACATATACTTAATATAAATAAATATACAGAGAGCTATTTTTACAGAGAATATATATATAGAGTCTTAAAACACTGGAAATAGCAGGATTAAAAGAGATAAAACTCAATAATACTATACATATGAAAGGAGTACTATACAATGAAGTATACTTTATTTGACTGGTAATAACGTGTGTGGTTCTGGAAGGAGCTGGAATGGAAATTGTAGCATTTCATTTTTTTTATAGCTAGTGCTTTGTGGTACAGATGCCAACCTTTTTTTTTTTACACACAGTGGCACAGTGGTTAGCACTGTTGCCTCATAGCTAGAAGGCCTGGGTTAGAATCCATCTTGGCCCAGGCCTTTCTGTGTGCTGTCTGCATGTTCTCCCTGTGTTTGTGTGGGTTTTCTCCGGGTACCCCGGTTTCCTCCCACAGTCCAAAGACATGCAATTAGTGGAGTTAGGTTAACTGGTGATTCTAAATTGCCCACGAGTGTGAGTGGTTGTCTGTGACTCTGAGTTACCCCTGTGACAGGCTAGTGACCTGTACAGGGTGTACCCTCCCTTCTTGCCCTATGACAGCTGGGATAGGCTCCATTTTTGAACAGCAGGTAGGTGTGGCTTACGCATGCACTACCATGACTTAAACTTTGTCCATGTTTAATATGAGCATTTATCATTATAACATTATATCCATCCATCCATTTTCTTCCGCTTATCAGATTTTTTTTTGACATTTCGCTTAACCCTATTAATTGGAGGGGAAGTCGAAATGTCAAAAAAGTAACTTAAAGGGCCAAATTGTATGTTATTTTTTACATCAATTCATGGAAGTAGGGGGCGGGGCCGGAAGCGGCCAGCGGGTCGGGACTTTAGGGAAAGCATATGTCACATTAATGTGTTATTTCTAAGCCTCTAGGCTTTATGTAGATGCAATATTAAAATATAGGAGTATCCCATTAAGCTTAATATTGACAGTCAAATTAGGGTGGACTTTAACATACATAGAGTACCTGTATTTTAATATCACCATTTTGATTTAAATATGAATAAAATGAAAAAAGTAGCTTTTCTAAGTTGACAAATGTTTTGCTCCCACCTCATCGCTAATATGTAATCTTCCATAATCTTAAATCACTTGGCAGATTTATGCACAAGAAGAGGCCATATCAGTGTCAATGTACATGTATATACAGTATGCACAACATACATTTCCCAGCACCACCTTAGCTCTCACCTCCCTGTGTTTAGTCATTAAAGTAACAGACCGTAGGCTGGAGAGGACAGTACATACCAACAGGCTCAGCAGAAACACAGAGCAGCGTCTGTTCAGCTGCTCCCCTCAATGCCAAGACCCCGGTTGTAAGGGCTTCCATTGTTCACTGCTAGATAATAGCTGGGAGATCAGTTACCGTGTTTTACAGATGGCGTTGAGTAATAACAGTGGCAGCAGGCTGGCGATAGACAGTCAGGGCAATGGCAGGTAGACCATGTGATGTACCTCTTATCCCGTGCCAGCTATTTACCTGGTGATGCCCCGGCATCCTGGCACACAAGGTCACTTCTCCATACAGACCATGGGCATGGGAGTGTTGCTCCAAAATCAACTAAATAACATTAATTTTGTAATGAAAGGCCATTCTAAAGTAATGTATATTGGGATTCAGCTGCAAACATGAGGGTGGAAGATACAGAAATGATCCCAGTAAAGGTGAATGTATGTGTCTCTTCTGGCTGTACTTGGTAACTCCACTGTGTCAGTGCTTGACAGTGCTGCCATATTCTTTTTAAATATTTTTCACAGATATGCATTTGAAATGTGTTGAAATGCTTGTCTGCAGCAGGGGAGCAAAGTAAGCTTTTATGGCAGGATGCAGAAGTTCAGATGACAGGGTCAGTCAGAGGGTCAGCATAGAAAAGAGCACCAGAAGTGATGAGGCTCTAAGAGTTTAAAAAAGAGGCATTTTTTCAGTTGTTAATATTGTTTTGTGCTACCTCCACATAGTAAGCCAATACAGAAGACCACATTAGTTGCAAGATTTGCGATCACCATTGCAATATGAAATTGATTATTTGTTGAGATTGCGCTTTGCAGTTGCAGATGACAAAAGCTTTGATTACTCCCGCACGGACAAAGGGACACACTGTGGCGTGCCTGACCGTCTTGTGTGAAAGCTTGTGTGTCAGTGAAAGAGGTGGTGGTGGTGAAATCTGCCCTTTTTCCATCCATCTACTCTTTCCCTCTCTCACAGATGGTGACAGCAGTGGCGAGAGAGATCTTGTTCTTTGAAACGCCATTGAATATTTACAAGTCTCCATGCCCGGAACAGCTAGCAGAGCTATGGCACGCTGGAATATGATATAGTGTAGAGGGACTGAGAGTTTAACAGCTGGTAGAGGAATTTAGGCCCCGGAAAGATGGAGGGCTCTGCTCACTAACCCTGCTCAGTTCAATCTATGACTCGCTTAGTGTAGCTACATTAATCACTGTATCTTATCGCAACAAGCTGAATAATAGATGTGAAAACACTGATAACAGTGTGTTGATAACAATCACTGCTCAGCGATTGTGCCAGGTAGCTTAGCCTCTACTTCAAGCAAAAAGTAGAGAGCAACGTTTTTTTTTTTTTTTTCCTTGCTATTCTAAAAATCGGAAGTGCCTTTGATATAGATAAACTGTGTGTCAGTGTTGTGAAGTCTTCAGAGTCCCTGCTTGTAGCGGTAGAGCACCCCCGCCATTTCCTCTGATGTGGCTTCAAAAGGGCCTGAGGAATCAACAGTCTCAAGGGAGGAACTCATTTGTGATTAAAGCAACTCTTGAAGATGTTACATGTGCTTCTTGGCCCCTCGACATTTCTGCTATAAAATACAAGTGCAGGGACGACACTATTTTATTGGAGTCTATTTCAGTTTAAAACTGTTTTTTTTAATGAGTCAAAGAAAAATCTGACTAAATGGCACCAGTGAAATCACTTTCATTATTAGAAAAATGCTCCTGCTTCCCTGCTTGACAGTGCACTAAAGTTTGTTTTTTGCTTTGCACAGAAATGCACAATGCCATTTTTAATATGTGCTAATGAAGTTTGAAATCCCCTTAATAAATATGTTCTAACATCTTGAAAGATGACATGATTGATGCAGGGCAAATGTAGTTTCAGCTCTTGGCAGTGATGCTGAAGTCACCTATTTATGACTGCTCTGAGTGCTTGAAAACATATAGCTAATTATACATTTATCTTGTTTTTTCATAGCTATGCAAGGATTTTTCCTATATGCTACTGCGTAATCATTAGCTGTGATTTCACAGGTAGTAGACAAAATGCTTGCAAGCCCATGTTATGGAAAAAACGGGCACATTTCAGATGAGCACTTGAAGCTTGGTTTAGGCTGACAACACCTCATCGCCCGTATCAGTTCCTCAAGTGATATGATCGCTGTTCGACTTAGTAAGTGCGTAAGCAGATTAGGTAAAAGTCATTCATACATGTCGGAGTGTTTCACACCGCATTTGGAGTCGTTTCCGCCCGTTTCAGCAGAGCTAGAACGCTTTTTTTGGGGTTTTTTTTTGTTTCCTCGCATGTTACTGTTCAACATTTTGTGACTCCTGATCCAGCGGATGTATGACGTGAGGGCAAATGCGCGATGATGCATTTGTTTTCCATTTTTCATTGTTCAGACTCAGGATATATTTACAGCACAGACTGAATGTTCCTGTTTGCGCTAACTGCTGGGAAAACAGCGGCTGTCCCTGTTCTGCGTTTCTTGTCTGTCTGTTGGAGTGTGGGAGCAGAGCTGGGACGCGTCGCATATGTAATGAGCTCTCAAGTCCAGCAGAGCTCTGACTCTGTTCCAGATGAACTCATACAGCTGCACCTGAACACAGCATGTTCTTTTTTTAATTTATTGGAGAGCCGCTGACATTCAATCTGGGACTGTCTGGACGGATGGATGCAGAGTAACGACTGAATAAAGGAATCTTACATTTTGTGTGTGCGATTTGGCTTCTGTGGAGTTTGATACTGCTTTGTTAGAAAGAAATAGGGAATACGACTGGCTGGTTTTCTTGGACGGGATGTGGCCGGGTTAGCCCCCGGTGTAACCTTCACGGTGTTTTCAGCAGCTGCTGTTCGGCAGGCAGCCTGGTGTCTGGACTTGGAGCTGTCCGCGGTACTGAAGGTCGGAGCCGCTTCTTCGCTTTCAGGAGCAGGAGCCACTGACAGTCGTCAGCACATTATTAGAAGGACTTATAGACGGCGATCTTTCTGCACGGGCACAGTGATTTCTCTCAGCGGCACCATGGGTAAGCTGAATGAGCATCGGGGTGACTGCATCGCGTTTTTCACCGGTCATTTTGTTTGTCACAAATGTGACCATTTCATCCCAGCAGCCTCGCTGAATACAGCATGTGCTGCAGCAGTTCCTTTTCGGAAAACCTCAAATCAAAAACATCCGCACTATGAAAAATGTGCCGCTTCTAGATTCCATTTATTTTACCGACAGCACTGCATATGTTTGTTTCCACTGAACGCGCAGTGTCAGTCAGATATATATATATATATATATATATATATATATATATATATATATATATATATATATATATATATATATATATATATATATATATATATATATATAATGTATAAACACGTTTATTTAGGTCATAGAGAGGCTGAAGGGGCTGTGGGTCTGACAGGCATCAGCCATTTCTGTGTGATCCCATATACTGGTTTTCCACAGCATCCCCCTCCTCTTTTCTTGTGTCTCTGAACTTCAAACAAGGAACATAAATATTCATCAAGTCTATTATTATTACTGGCGCGCACACTAAAATTAGAAGCTCATTAAAATGTAATTCACCACGTGCAGTCAGTGTTAGGGCATGTGAGTGTAGGCGCTCTCCTTTTCTTATTATTGGCTGTGATGCACTCTCACAAAATAATAATAATAATAATAATAACAATACCCTGTAAACTTTTAATTCTTGAGAAGTGCCTCAAAATTCTTAACTCAATATCCAGCTTTCATAAGATAAGAAAGTAAATGTTTGGTTATGCAGTACCATATGCAACTGTAGTGTGCAAACATGGCTTCTGCGTGGGTGAACCTTAATACTCCGATATCCTCTACTTCTGTTCTGAAACACGTTATTCATTACCCTGCTGATGCATTCAGTTTCCTTTCATAACGCTAAAGTGTGTAGATTTCATCCACTCTGGATTGTAGACAGGACACTTTGCGATGCCCGTGTGCTTAAGCTGGACTCAGTCCAGGTCGGGATGTTCTGAGGAACACTTCACTCCCCAAACAATGAGTCTTTAATGAGCGGTTCAGTTCACCCCAGTTCAGGTGAAGCAGAGAAACAGGAATGCAATATGATACCTATGACAGTTCATTTACTGGCCCATCAATATTGCAGCATGTTGCTGCTTTAGCTGTAGATTAGCTTATTCTTGTCTTTGTTAGGCATCTGATATGAAACACACTGAGAGAAAAAGTAAATGTGGTCTTCAGTTGGAATCATGGCATAGACACCCACCAGGATGCCCAGGCCATCCCTTTTAGGTGTCAAACAAATGAACGTGGTACAGATGTCACCAGAAGTCCCTGCCTAAATTTTAAATAGCATCCTGTGAAATCAGGAGACTCATTAGATTACAGTTACGACTGAATGAATGAATGTAAAGTAAGCAAATCTGATTTCATTTAACACTGGAGTTGGCTTTCTGTTTTTTTTTGTTTTTGTTTTTGTTTGTTTTTTTTGCCTGGAAGGATACTGCTGATTCACTCTGGAGGTTAAATAATGTTGCAGTGCAGTTTAATGGCCACAAGAGAGAGCTCGGTGCTCTCTACTTGCTGCAAATCTAGGAGCGTTGTGAGGGGATGACTCCTTCAGGAAGAATTTGAATGTTTGAATGGAGCAGATAAAACAGTGTGTAACATGTAAAGGACGTTGCTGATGGGTGCATGTTATTGTTCACTGCAAAAAAGGTTTAAAGATAATCTGCCATTCAAAGGCATCTGTGAATGTGCTATTGTCTATTCCCCAAGAATACACACACACACACACACACACACACACACACACACACACACACACACACACACACACACACACACACACACACACACACACACACACACACACACACACCCTAAAAACACCTTTGGTCTGATGAGAAACTATTGGAAAGGAAATTATTTATTGATCCTGTGGCATGTGGTGTGTGTTTCCCTCAGTTAACAGCCTATAGCATGTTTAATAGAGTGTCTGTCTTTCTGGTGTTTGGAGCGGGTGGTAGCACTGGGTTTTTTAGCTTTCTATTTTTAACTGTAGGTTCAATGACTATGAAATGTGCAAACACAGAGAGAAATGGCCCTGCCCGAGGGCCGCAGCCCCCAACCCGCTGCCTGCGCTCAGCCGTGAAGAGTTAAGCCAAAGGGAAGCGTGTGTTTGGAGAGTCTGGAGCAGAATGGCTGCAGTGAAAGTGAAAATACCTGGGGCTGTTACAGCTGCTTGACCAGTGTGTGTGTGTGTGTGTGTGTGTGTGTGTGTGTGTCTGTGTCATTGTGAATGCATGCATCTGCTGCTGAGTCTTTTTGTCAATGTGGACTGTAAATGAATGGTTGAATGAATGGCAGTTATAACAGTTTCCTGTCAGTGTGGGTTGAGCTCACTCTGTCTTTGGACTGCATCCCTACATGGACTGTTAGCAGCCTTATGCTGTGTGGTGTCTGCCAGCGTGACTAAAGACAAACCAACGTGTTTCTGTTACTGTCACACATCTTGTGTTGTGATACAGCATGAGATCTTATCTCTACCATCAAACACATTTGAGAGTTTGTTCATCAATTTACTTACTTAATGCTGAGTCCCATTTCAGCCTGAATATTTTTGAGGTAAATTTTGTACCCTTAAATCCCACATCTTTGTTCTACTAAACCTGATAGATTACTAACCTGTCAAGCCCCTCTGTAGCCCCATAAAACATTTAGGTAACCTCAGAAAAATGCACTGTCATCAATCATTCAGTTCATTCAGTGTTTTTAGATATTGTAGATTCAGCCTGTGGAGTATTTTTTTTTGATCCTCCTGTCTAATAGGCTGCATAAACCTCCAGTTTCTTTCGGACTCTGTTCCAAAGTACAAATCAAATCCAAGTATTGATGTCTGAAGCTCAGTGTGCACAACATTTGCTGGACCCGTGCATGTTTTTCTGTTGGCCCGTGTTTTTGGAATACTAATGCGCTATCAGGTATTCACTGATGAGATAAAAGAGCTTGACATGTGCAGTCCAAGGGCTGAGAATGTGGTTAATTATTATTGGCAGGCTGGGGAGGTGCACAGTAACTGACTCCCTGTTAATTGCAGTTTGGAGGGGTAAATATGTAGGTCATTGGCTACAGCAGGAAAAGGGGCAGATTTCAGGTAATTAACCAGGCAAAACTTTCTTTTTTCATGATCTTACACTCTTAAATGTAGTATTTTACTTTAATAGTATAGATAACCTGCACATTCCTCCAAGTGAAATTGACCACGTGTGAACGCTGTAGTGGAAAATATAGCAGACTGAGTAAGCTTCATCCAATCATCACTGCAGCTTGGTATGCATGTGTATGTGTCTGACCTTGCCACTTAAAGGCCACTTAAATGCATTTATCTGTATTAGCAGATTTAAGATTTACCCTGTCTTTGGTGGAATAGCTGCAGCCTTTGGGGCCTCCTGGTATTTAGTAACATGTGTCTGCACATTTATTCTGTCAGCAGACCGCTCATCTAACCACCTCCTGAAGATGCTGACACACGGTGCTTGGTCTTGATTACTATAGATCACTGTTACCTGAAGCAAAAATCCAACAGAATGAAACTAATATCCTGTTTGGTTTTTTTATAGACCCCTTTATGTGATTCATGACTTCCACTTTGAGATAACTTCCCACGACTTATTTACAAGTGGCGATGTCAGTCAAATCAGATTGAGGTTGCAGGAGGCAATGTGAGGTTGATTAGCAGTAAGGTGGCAGCTGGGTCTTATACAGTGACCCCTGGTTCACTGCAGAGCCACCACAATGACACCGGATAAATAAAGCAGCCGTGGTCTGACTGGCTGCAGTCCTCTGGGACACATAAAGCACCGTCCATAGCCTCCCTGCTTCCTTTGTGTGTCATCACAGTTATAAGCCATCTGTAACATTGATAACTCGTCATAAATACCTCATGTGTCAGTAGTACATGGACCACTACATGCTACTTGCTGCGTAGATGCTGAGCTTCTTTTGACCATTGAAATATAACAGAGATCCTTCAATAATGAAGGATCTCTGTTATAAGGCTTCTGTTCTCTATTTTTGTGACATTTTTCCTGTTTCAGCTGTATTGGATCCCAGTGTGTGTTGTGTGTGTGTGTGTGTGTGTGTGTGTGTGTGTGTGTGTGTGTGTGTGTGTGTGTGTGTATATATTAGGGGTGGGACTCGATTAAAAAAATTAATCGAATTAATTACAAGCTTTGTAATTAATTAATCGAAATTAATCGCATTTCAATATTTGACATGAGAAATATTAATTTAAGTTTAGTTGATGAACAAATCAATATACATAAGCTTAAACTTCAAAATATTGTTCATTTTCCCACCAGTCTACTACACAGACCAACGAAGGAAGGGTTATATATATAAATATATATATATATATATATATATATATATATATATATATATTAGGGCTGGGACTTTAACGTGTTAATTTCGATTAATTCATTACGGGGAAATTAACGCGTTAAAAATTTTAACGCATTTTAATCGCACTTTGCACCGTGGAACGTTTCTCGGTGCACGAGTTCCAGGCATACAGATTATATCGACGCACAATGTCCAAATTAGGGGCCGAATCCTGCGATGGACCCGGCCCACGTCTTTCGCAGCCCACGAAGACCACAAAGGCCGGAAGTGAGCGGCTAGCCTTCATATCAGCGTCACCTGCCATCACCTCTGCGTAGCTCATGTCGCCTAGCAACCGTGAGTGCGAAGCACAGCTGTGTAAAAGCAGCTGGTTAAACTGAGAACGAACTTTTTCTCCTTTTTGTGGTTTAATTTTAAGTCTTTAATTCAAAATAAGCTGTTAAAACAAGCATAACACATTTCAACATCAAGGAATACAGCTGAGCTAATGATTAATTTCCAACTATAACAAGTGAGACATTAATGTTGAATAAAACTATCCAGTTATGATGCTTAACTTTAATTTCAGGTGTTTGCTTATCACAGGAGCACTTCCACCCTTCGTTGGTCTGTGTAGTAGACTGGTGGGAAAATAAACAACATTTTGAAGTTTAAGCTTATGTATATTGATTTATTCATCAACTAAACTTAAATTAATATTTCTCATGTCAAATATTGAAATGCGATTAAAATGCGATTAATTTTGATTAATTAATTACAAAGCTTGTACTTAATTCGATTAATTTTTTTAATCGAGTCCCACCCCTAATATATATATATATATATATATATATATATATTGAAATTTATTCTCAAATTTGTCATTCTATTAACTCACACGGAATAGTCAGTTTTGCTCAGCAGGGTTCATAACTAAGTTATTTTACCCAAAAATATCTGAAATATGTGAATTCTCCTTCACACCTTTCACTGACCTCTTGACAAAGTTACTAGGAAAAGCCATAGACGGTCTTTTTGTTTTTGGACTGTTCGACTGTACCTAGGGTGTTGTGATGCAGTGGTGTGACAATTTGGACTGTGTAACTGAATGACTGCTTTTTTTTTTTTTTCTCTCTCTCTTTTCCACTCAGATGGCCTCTAAAATTTTTGGTCTCTGTGTTAGTGCAAAGGCTGCATGGGATGTTTCAGGTTGCTAACACCTATAATCATTTGTTGGGTCTCTACCACAGAGGTTGCTGCTCTGTATCTCTCTGTACTTCAGGGCGAGCCAGCCGCTGAGATAAGCAGTTGTGGTTTAGAGCTATGGCAAAAATCGAGCCTTTGAACCTGTGCTGACAGTTGCTGTATGGTTCAGCACGATTTAAACGAGTTCAGCTAATCTAGAAATAACATTTCGGTCAATTCAGGGCCTGCTTGTACTAATAACGGTAATGCACTGACTCAGCACTGGAACTGTAAAGGCAAGAAGCGTGGTGAGGGTGGGGTGCTGCAGTGGCTCTTGGCTACCCCACTGTCTGTCTGGCCTGTTAGTCATTTGGTAAGGTCTCACTCTCCTTAGACGCGATTAGATTTCACTCCATTAGAGAGGTGTGGTCACCTGTACTAGGTCTGATGCTGTCCAGATAGCAGTCCAGTTACACCAGTACATTCATGTGATATTCTGCCCAGGATGACATGACACAGCAAGAATATATTACCATTCTTTTCCAACTATATTAGCAAAATGAATGTAACACTGTTGCATTACCTGCATACATTACACTCAGTAAGATAACCTTTTTTCTTGCCCTCTTTCTTTTTCTTCGACTAGTGCCAAAACTTCTGTAGAGGATGGACTCACAGGCTCAAAATTTAGAACCGAAATAGAAATTTGAACTGATTTCAGTGATTTCAAAGGCTGCTGCATGTGTAAAATATATCATCATTTACCTCATCATCATGAATTGTGTGTAACGTTTATGAATATTGTCGCTGTAGGGTGAAAACTCTCATTTGACTCGCTTTTTTAAAAACTCTTTTCCTTGTTCGTAATTGTTAAATGCTGAAAGATTTCTTTTCACCCAGCAACAACGATATCCCTCATCGTTATGTTACAGCTTTAGATAACAAATACACAAATCACTCCATCACAGCTCATCTTGGGTTTTATGAGGCGGCCGCCGCCTGTTCCATTGATGCTGCTAACTTTTCCCCCTTCTCTTTCCTGCAGGTTATGTGGGTATGCAACTTGTGCCGAAAACAACAAGAAATCCTCACCAAATCAGGGGCATGGTTCTACGGCTCGGGGCCTGGTCAAGCACGGGGTGTGTTTGAGGGTGGGCCGCAGGGGAAGAAGGCCAAACTGCAGGACCCGTCCCTATACCCCTACCAGGGAGCCTCAGGAGACTTGACACCAGTGTCAGACAGAAACAGACCTCACGGCGGGCTCCTGCCCAGACAGGCGTCCCTTGACAACGGTTCAGGGCTAAGGTACACAGGGCCCCACCCATACACACATATCAGTTCTTGTTTGTGAAAACAAAAAAGCATGCACATCCACTGTGTAAGTTACAGATGAGAGCCTCACAAAGGTGCTTTATGTAACTGCAGAAAACCTTTTAGCATTAGCACTGCTCAGTGTGGCAATAGAAGGAACAGGCATTCAAGCCTACCATAAGTGCGCTGTCTCCTAGCAAGCCAGTCAAGAACCCATATAAAACTGCTCCTACATGGAGCCCATGAGCACTATAAAGGACACAGAGAGACATATACTGTATCTAACTGGCACTAACTCAGCAATTCTACTACAGTCATCCACCCACTCACTCTCTCTCACACACACACACACACACACCACGGTGGCACACATGAACACAGATGGTTGAAAGTCTGATTCAGCTGCGATGGGGAACTGGCAGGTGAGGTGTGTGTGCGCAGTAATTTGTATTATCTCTGTTTTTGAGACAAAGTGCAGTTTTTAACTGCAGCAGTTTTATTTTGTAATTAGTCCTGTTTGTAGGCCAGCTCAGCCACTGCAGTAAATAAAGTATTAATAGGATGGTTTTTGGAGTAGAAAAGCAAGAGCAGGCTAATTACAATGCAGAACATTGTGTTTCTTTTGTCATATGCACTAAGTCCTTCCTCTGAGTGGAACACTCTCAAATGCTGACAACACGGGTACACTGTGCTTGTGGATCCCATATCCGGTTGCCTTTTTCTTAGTGCTGGTGTCAAGTAAAGTAGTTGCTTTGATGTCCACATGGGGGCTCCTTGCTCTTTCTTTTTCTAAAGGCAGGAAAGGAAGCTTATAGTCAGGATCTGTATACTCTCTGGAATTTCTCAGCAGAGCCCTTTCAGAATCAAAAAAACCCTTTCATATCTCTCTTTTGCTCCTCCTCAGATGTAAGGTAACTCAACGTTTGTTCAGTGC
The DNA here is from genome assembly GCF_007364275.1 of Archocentrus centrarchus. Classification (NCBI taxonomy): domain Eukaryota; kingdom Metazoa; phylum Chordata; class Actinopteri; order Cichliformes; family Cichlidae; genus Archocentrus; species Archocentrus centrarchus. Next base: position 10,548,965 of record NC_044361.1, on the reverse strand, counting down.
AAACCCTGTCTCTCTACCTGTTCTCCCTCCCCAGATTTCCAGTAGGAAAGATGGGAAATGCAGGCTGTATATTGAGCCAGTCTGTGGAGAACAAACTCAGTGGGCAGCCTGGATTTAAATGGAGAGTGGCACAAAATTAGCCCAGAGTAATTTATGTGTATTGACACACATTTATAGGAGAGGTACAGTATGTCTCACCCCAAAGCATCTCTGCATCTGTTATATGCCAACCAAGTGTGGGTACACATACCTGTCTAGAACAGGGACAGACCAACCTGCACAAGTCTGTGGTCAGAGCATGTCTCTAAACACAGAGCTCTCAGAATTCACAAAAGAAGGTGAGATCTTGGGTAAAAACACATTTGGTTTAACTGTATGGTAGTCCACATAATAAGGTACAAACCCTACAGAAATATAGACAAGAACACAATAACCAAGCAATGAACCTTTTCAGACACAGGACACGTAAACATTACTGCTTCATTAATCTGTTACAGTGATGTCAGATCCGATATACCCACGGTGTGCGACTGTTATACATTAAGTGATCTATAACACATGAGGTTAGAATTTTATACAATATGGCAGAAGGATTTTGGTATTTAGTTTAATAGAGGTTGTGTCCTACTTGCAGTTATGGAAACATGTGCAAACATATTTTTAGTAGACTTCAGTCAGAGGCCACTTTGTAACATATAATTTAACTATTGTTTATAAACTCTGTGTGACATCCTCTGTCTGAAGTGAAGAAGAGTACACAGTGTTATTTGCCACGATGCCCTGATTGATTCTGTCTCTGTGTCAGGGATAGGCTAATTCATTATAAGCAATGAATACATTTATGGCTGTGTGGAAATGTGTGCCACATTGGATGTGCTTGTGGATAGGTCCTGCTACTGTCTGTGAAGAAAGAAAGACTTCTACAAATAGCTGAAGTTAAATGTTTATTAAAACTGGGGATGCTGTGATGTTGTTGTTCAGGGTCTTCTTTAGAGCACTCATCTTTCTTTAGTACCCTGACTAAAATGCACGAGAAACATGTGCATACAGCAGGCATGGTAATCTCAAAATTGATGCGTTGCTGTTAGTAGGTCTGACCTAGTAGGCTTGCCATCATGACTTTTATGGTAAAAGTGACCAGGGTTCTCATTTAGACCCAAAGCAGATCATATTAATTAAAAGCAGTGCATGTCTCATACTGTACATATTTTTCTCTCCTGTCATGATAAAATGTGAAGGATGTTGTTCTTGTTAAATCTCCCATACACTGTACAGTGATAAAAAGCAGAGAATTGTGTGTAACTGCAAATTCTAATCAAAGCTGCAGTACTTTACAGTGGAAAGTGATGCAGGAGTCGCTCAGACTGCTCCAAGCAGTCAGTCACTCAGTCACTTTGTGTTCCGATCCAGGCTGTTTCCACTGTATTTTGAATGATTGCATGGCTTGAGAGGTGGAGATGGTACCAGGGAAGTAATTTTCGCATTGACATTGCCTACATTTGCAGTGACAACAGGAAACTGGCTCACTGAAAATTCATGGGATAATGCTGATGATGGATAGCACAGAGTCCATAAATAGAACTCCCTCTGCATAAGCACCAAAACCCACTTTCATTAATCTTAAAGAATGTTTAAATTAACTCCTGGATTTGTTGCGCTAAAAAAAAAAAAAGGAGGGGGAAAGCTGGCGGTCTATTTATAAGGAGAAATAACTTGGGAAGGCTTCCAATTTGTCTTGGTCTCGAAGGTGTCATTTGAATGAACGCGCAAATAAGCCAGGACAGCTGCAGTGTTGGGAGATGCTGATGAAACAGCCATACCTAAACAGGGATGGGAATGTAGTCACTGGAAGAATTTCTTCAGCTTCTGCATTTTTAACACATTTAACCCGGCAGCGGCACGTTCAGCCTGCCAAAAATGTAAGAGGAAGGAGCAGAACAAACTTAGCTTGCATTATCCTGTAACATCCAGCAAAACCCAGTCCGTTATGCGTTAGCCTGGGACAGTTCAATTCATCATTGCTTAATCTAACCTAGTCTGTCTCAGTTTAGAATTGTGTACCAGCTCTAGTCGCAATTTATGCGCATGCTGCATCAGCCTTGATCAGGTCTGTGGTGAAATAACAATATGGTCAGTTGACACAGATAGTTCAGTTTTTGTTGTTTTCATCTAGAAAAGGGTTGGTTTTGAGTCGAGCAGTGATACTGACATAATAAGAATAAGCAAACATTTTAGCTAAGTTTTCTAAAACAGTTAACTGGGTTTTAGCAATATGGAAATGTCCTTTAAGACTGTCCTTTTCATTATACTTACAGTGTTACTCATCAAATGAATTTTTCATAGCTGATATTTTGATGTTGGTAAACCTAACAGTGCCCGAGTGTTGTTGATGCTGACTCACTGGGTCACTTGGATGGAACGGTGGAATAATAGAAACATTTGTAGTCACAGGTGTTATCCGCTCATTGGTTGAAGAACAATTTTCCTTTAACTGTAAAAAAAAAAAAAATGCCTATAGCATCCACATTTTTTTAAAATCAGGGACTTTATTATCCTAATATTATCACAGTGCTTCCATCATTCTACATAAATACATTAACTGTCTCATGCTCAAACAAGGGCGACATTATTGTACAGATTAACAGCTGAGTAGCTGCTTAAATTTAGCACACTTATAATTTATCTCTCAAAGTCTTTAATCACCTACTTCCAGTCTGTCTCCCATCACCTTCCTGCTTAGGAAGCGGTCTTTATACCGTGGCAGGACAACAGACAACAGAAAATAGTAAAGCTCCTGTAAAAAATATGTAACCGTGTTAAATACAGCAGCTTTAAAGAAGGGTCTGGGCCTCACTGGGTGCTTTTCAGTTAATTTCAAGTCTTTACAGTTGGCTCTGAATGAAATGAAATACATTAAATAAATTAAATAAATAAATAAGCCTCTCGGGAAACCCCCCATTTGTTGTGCGCTCTTTCCTCACAGTCACCTTATTGCTGATTGATGTAGAGCTGATAGTCTAAAGCCGGATGTGGAATGTAGGAAAGATAAAAACCGTGACGACAGCACCGCCTCTCTCCCCTGTATTGTATTGTATGGCACCGTGTATGATTTTGAGGGTTATCTGCTGCTGTGCGCGTCCCAAAGACTGCATGAGACAGAATGGAGAAATATGGCGAAGAGTTCGCGCGACTGTATCAGTGGCCACGATAGCGCGTGTGTACGTGTGTTAGCGCAAGTGTGTACTCTTCACAGGCGACGGGAAATATGAGTTGAATATGAGGCAGCAGCTGATGCGCCGGTGAGGGACGCTGCTGCCGCCGCTGATGCTGCTGCTGGTTGTCGTATAGGATGCTTCTTAGCTTTTTCTTTCCTCCGGGCGCTCCTTCACCTCTCCCATACGGAGAAGAGATTTTTGCTGCTGCTGCGAGAAGAAAAGGCTTGTTACCGGCACCGGCACTACCTCCTTTTTCTCGTTTCAAGTCTGAAGCAATATGACCGAAGGATCCCACCCGGTATGCATCTCGCTTAAAGACACTTTTTACCAGGAGCGCCAGGAGGAATATGGAACTTGATCGGCGTCTTTTCTGCGTTTAATGCGCCCCGGGAGATAATAATAACAAAAAAAAAGAAAAAACTGAGGAGGTGTATGTGTGGAGGGGGGCGTCCGGAGCGAGCGCAGGCTTTGGGATGTAATGGTGGTAAAAGGGAAAAGGGTGAGCACTTACTGAGGATAAAAGAAAACGGAGGGGAAAAATGCAGTTTGAGACATTGCGTCAGTTCTGTAGCTCGGTTTTATCACATTTCAACGGGGCTTTCACGGCACCTCAGAACATCTTGCAGACGGAGCTGTTCGAGCAGGCATTGAGCAACATCGGGTGAGTGATTCCTTTGTAAAGAAATGCCCAGATTTATGAGGGGAGGGCTTCCCCGTTGGTATGTCAGGCGAGTATTTGGCGGGGAGAGGGAGGGGTAGAGGGTGCATTTATCGATCGGCAGCCTACCTGCGTAATAACAACCTACAATATAGTACTGCTGCAGATATTTCCTGGCTAGATGATGGGGCCGATCAGCGTTCCTGCCGCGGTTTGCTGAGTGCGCGTGCACGAGCGACTGCTGGAGGTTGGTAGTTTAGGCGCTGTGACCATATCGAGGTATGTGCTGTGCGCGTAGCCGTAGATGTATGTGCGCGCGTGCGCTTTATGCCCCAGCGCACCGCTGCTGCTGCAGCATGTCTCTGCCCCTGCTGCTGCTGCTGCTGTCGTGCCTGAGAGGAGAACATGAGGGAGGTGACGATCACGAGGGTTAATGTACATCTTAAGAGTCCGGAGCTGGGGATGAGTGGGAACCCACGTCTACACGCCCACTATATGTGCCTTTGAGGGTATCTAGTGGGAGGCCGTATGAAGCAAGTTTTTTTAAAAAAGGTATCAGTTACTAAACTACACAAAACAGTAGCAAGAACGCACATCACATACATTTTTGCAGATGAATTAAGAAATCTATGCTTAGAGTAACAGAACAATAATTGTGTGCATATTGTAATTTGAAAAATGTAGCTTTTGTCTACAGCATTACTGCAACGTATTTTACATGTGCTGTTAAAATGTGACAGAAATGAGTGTGTGTGGGGAGGGAAAGGGAGAAAAGTTGGCTCTCTTAGAGGCACTGAAGCATATTACGATTAGTCTGCTAAACGCTCTGTACCCTACGGAGAGGCCTCTGGTGATCTGGCCAGGCATGGCTGTTAGACACATAATGCATACTGCAGAAGGGCTGTAAACTTGCACGCAGACCACACGTTTTTTGCAGCCGTGGAGTCGAGATAACCGACAGTCCACTTTTCTTCCTTGCTAGATGCAGACCCTGTATCGCCACACCGTCCACAGTCTGTCTCTGGGGACTGCGAGTCTTTCCCCTCTTGTCCCCCACCCCACCGGCAGAAATAATTTACAGCATTGCCGGGCGCTCTGCCACCTCACATTACATGGCCAGAACACTCAGCCACTGGAAGGGCAGAACAGGGAGGCTCTGTGCCTGGAAATTGTGATCCAGCAATCATCACATCTGACTGATTAAATTGAACTTATTTTCCATCACAACCTTTTTTTTTTTTTTTTCTCAGCAAATTCGTTCAGTCTGTGAATGGTAGTCGAAAGCAGACCAGAGCCGATAATTTTTTATTATAAATGATCACATTTGCAGCTGGTGTATCTAAATGGTAGACAGATTTCATGAGAGAGTAATGATAAAGGTAATTACTTTTTTTTTTAGTATGGCACAGCCAGTGTCAACCTCTTTGTTCACTAATTTGTCTGTACATAGTATCATCAAGCTCACAGGTACACAATAACAACACAACACTGCAAACCAGCAGTGTGTGCCGTTATCAGTGGATAGCCAGCTTAGCCATCCGTTCGATCAGGGCTGTTTGAGTCTCTCTCCCTCTGTTGCTCTTCTCTCAGTCTCGGACTCCTAATGGGCTGTATGCTTTTAGATCCAGCTTCCATGTATTATGCATGTGTGCGTCAGCAGAGGTCCTAATGGGGTGTTGGAGATCTGTTCTTAGAAGGCCTGAATGGTTTGGAATTGAGTGGTCAGTCACTACATTTAAACTGCAAACATACGCCCGCCCCACCGCCACATCTAATGAACAATAACTGGTGCCTACTTTTTATAACACATCCAGTGTTTCATCTCCAGAATGCCTCCGACCAAAACGTGTTTGTTGGACTCCTGCTGAAGCCTTAGAAAGGATGTTACTGAGTTTTTGCAGCGCAGATCTTGTAGTCTTTCCCCAGATGAGCTGTTGCGAAGTGAGTGGTGTGGTGTATGGGAGCCTTTGATTTTCTGCATAGATTCAGTGTATTGAAAGCATTTCCGTGCGTCACATCCAGCATATTAAAAAAAACCCATGTGGCTGCAGTTTAATGATTCCGAATGTGCCGCACAGTCAGGGGCGTGAGTTTAGTGAGTCATCCTCATACTCAGAGCTGTTTACATCATCCCACATTCTCATATATTGTCCTCCCGCAGTGACGGTGTATTTGCAGCTGTGCATGTTGTAGCTTGTATGTGCGGCACATTGCAAACCAACTTCTTTCCAGCCCTGTCAGTATTACACTGAAGCTTCTTCTGATGTGGAAACTCTGGATTTCTCCCACACCCATCTCCCATACTTTTCTTGTCCCCCACCACAAGTTGGGTTGCCATAGCGATAAGGTGTAATATTTGAGCATTAGAAATGATGATGTTGTCTCTTTGTTAGTTAACATAGATTGTACACTTGTCCACAAAGCATTCATATCTTCATTATCAAAAATATCATTGAAAATTTTTTTCTGGAGAAATGAATTTGAAACTGAAACTGGCAGTCTTGGAGCTTTCAGTCCTGCTGATTTGGTGACACAGGTAGTTACTGGAGTTAAACAGTAGATGTGATTTAATACTACAGGTCACTGAATTCTGAGGGCAGCAAAACAAACAGATGTTTTAATAAAGAAGTTGGGTAAACTATTTATTTTTTGTCACTGCAGATGGCACGAGTCTGTAGGGCACGGTGAAAGTAGTTGGTTATCTCAGTGAGGAGTCTCATCCAGCAGCTCACTGTGGCCGATCCTTTGGTGGTCTTACTTGCTGCAATATTTTAACTAATCCCCTATCACAAAATCCTGAAAATAACCAGTGTCTACTTTTTACAGATGCATTTTGGTCTAAGCTCACAAGCAAACACATTGCATTTCCAGTAACTGTATAACTACTATGTGTTTCACCAGATAAATGCTTTAAATGTAAAGCTGCAGCTGTAGGAAATGTGTGGTTTGTTGCCACTGATGCCCAGTTGGCAATATATAAAATATTTAAATGCTCTATACTTATATGAGTGGACTATGGCCTCATTTACCATTGTGCCCCCTCATTTGGCAATAGATGGTAACTTAACCAACATCAAATGTAAATCATGGCAGTTTCCCCTTGAAATATTTTTGCACAACTTTACTGACCGCAGAGATATTATGGAACAGAAAACACGCAAGTTCTGCAATCCCAGTGATTAAACCTGATCATATTTAACTTTATGTTCCATCCTGAATTACTTCACTAAGCAGGTGTGAGCCCACTCAGTAAAGAGCCAAATTTCAGTTGCTTTTTCAGTGTTGCATCTGTAGCAGCAAATTTTCCTGTAGCAGTCCTCGACTGAGCTAATTAGGAAATGCGGGCTTGTAAGTGCTGCATGCACAGACTTATTTTCTTATTTGATTGCAAAGCAGTGTTAAATTACGGGTGTGCAGCTTAATGTGTTCGGACGATCACACTTGGTAGTTTTCCTGCTGTGATGTTGCGAGGTTAACCTTTCAGAATAGCTTTGTTTTTGGCTGCGAACTTTTCTTGAAACTATATCATCAAGTGGTTACGAGGATTAGGGCTAGTCCACCTTCAGCTACAACTGATGCAGAACAGATTTTTAGACTTCTCTGTGCAGCAGCTGGATGTTTCAGGGAAGTTTTTTTCCCCATGTCAAAGAATTGCTCAGTTTTAGTTTAGAAAAATAAGCAAACTGAGAACTTCCATCCATAAAATAAATCTGAACAGTTATTTCTAGCATGATTTATTTCAATCTGAAAGCTTTAAGTAACTTCATTAAGCACTCGCATCCGATCTTATATGTTGCATGGTATGACGCACACGTTCTACCGATTTCTGCCCTTGCATCTTGTCAGCCCATACTGATAACAAGCATTGTGAGGAGTTCAGTGGAGAAACAAAGCAGGGAGTAAAAATGGCAAGGAGTAGTCAGAACGTACCAGAGGAGGCAGGAACACCCAGGCATCAGTCACCATGGTGACAGAGCTGTAGACAAAGCAGACATAACAGACTGCAGCTTGTGGGACTCTGAACCTCTGGAGCCCCAGATTCAAGTTGATGTGACAGAACTAGAGGAAAGGAGAAGAGGCCAATGAGAGTAAAGGGGTAAGGGGAAGGAGAGAGATGAGAAGGAGGAGGAGGGGGAGAAAGATCGCATACTGAGAAACAACAAGAAACTGGGAGTTGGATTCTTGGGGTGCAACAGTTTTGAAACTGAGACCGCAAGCCACAATGCAGATATCGAACTGCACTTCATCTATCTATGCGGAGTGCCTAGTTAAAGCACACTAGTCTGGTTAAAGCTGTAAGGGTTAAAAGACGTTTAGGTATCGAGTGCTAAAGACTGTTGTCTTGATGGGATTCAGAGTATGGCTATATGTTCAGTAGTTATTTTGCACCCTCCACCTCCTTCCTAACATCCCGTCACGGCTCTCCCACGTTCAGCCCACCCTCAGCCCTGTGGTGTCGTACCCGGGTGTCGGCGGCACTCAGCAGCTGTAATTAAACCGGCCCTTTATTGGTTTTGTCCTCGCCATGGGAGAAGTGCACAGGAAGAAGGGAGGCCCTGGTTTATTGCCTGGGCGTCTAAGAGAGGGGTTATTATGATTGCACGCTAGAGAGAGAAAGAAAAGAGGCAGATAGCAAGAGAGAAAGTGGAGAGAGTTGGAGTGATAGAGAGAGACAGCGGCAGAGGCTGAATCGATATGCTCAACTCCTCTCACCAAATCATATCTCAGCATCAAACCACAAGTGAGAGAGGAAGAAAGACAGAGAGAGAGAGAGAGAGAGAGAGAGAGCAAGAGAAAGATGGGGGACTGGTAGCTAGCAGTGGACTGTGTGACCAGATAAACATCAGGCTAATGTCCCTAGCCCCAGGCCTGCTGTCTCTGCTGCTATTGCCACTGCCCAAAGAGGGAGGTGAAATTGCTTTTGCTGAGGTTTGGTTACAGTTCGCCACAGCACAGTCCCACAGCAAGGAGCACACGTGATATCATCCACAGGGATGTATATTAGGTAGGTGTATAGGTTTGCCTGGCCAGGCCATTCTCAGCAGTGAAACAGGATGAGGAAGGTAAAGAAGGGGACACAGAGCAACAAAGGGAAGACAGAGTACTTTTCAACAGAAACGCCAGCCTGTGCAGAGCGCTGACATCTGGGCTCTTTTCATGCTCATGGAGCGAGACTGATTCCCTCAAAGGCTGAATAGACATGCATGCGCATGCGTTTGTGCGTGTGTTTGACCCTCAACCTTAACCTGTCATAAATGGTTGGGATACAGTAGGCATAGTGCTTTCCCTTCACTTGGTTCATTATAAGCCACTTCCAGTGCCGCCCCAGGTTCTTAACTTCCTTTTTCCACCAACTAAAGAGAAGGCTGCTGAGTGGCGTAAATGAGAGATTCAGCTCTTCTATATATATGTGTGTGTGTGTGTGTGTGTGTGTCCTTATGCTTCTGTGTGAGTGTCTGTGTGGCTGCACTTGTATGCTCATACTGTATGTTTGAAGCCCAGTCCCTAGGAGGTCTCCCCCCCCCATTATAAAGCTTTTTCTGTGCTCTCAAACAGATGTCTGATGTCATCTTGTTTTTAAATAGCCAAGGGAGAGAAGAGAAACTGCTCATGCCACGTGGATAGTGCTTTGCTTTCACCCATACGCCTTGATGTGTGATGCCATTTGTCAGCATTGGTAACCATTTAAGAATCTAATGGGTTAAATTTGACCACCTTTGCTGTCACGGTTGAAAGTCACTGTACAATGTTAGTGGCGTGCGCATATGTGTGCCACTCTACAAATCCTCCTCTGGCCTTGGTAGTCAGTGGAGTCATTAACTGAAAGCTGTCTGCTCCTGCACAGCATTATCATTCTTGTTTTACATTTGATTTATTGATTAAAGAGGCTTATAAGGTCAGACCTTTGGAAGGTCAGGAGGTAGACTTTCTTAGGTAAATCCCTGTTATTTAGTGGAGGGGAGTCAATCAAAAACATTTCAAACTGTGCTGTTACTGCGAAAATTATAGACACACACACATACACACAGTGTGTGTATGGAGTGAATTTTAAATCATAGCTTAGGGCTTTTAGGTGTTTTACTATTTAAACTCCACGTACCCAGCGCACGATTGACCTGTTAGCATACCCACACGCTTTGTTTCATGAATAGGGAATAGACTGCTTTACATGTAATCCTGTTACCGTGCCCCAATTCCAATTCTTTTTTTTAACGCTCCCATTTATTCAATTACCAAAAATACACTTGAAGAAACTGTGTGATAAAGCAATAATGAAACAGCTTAATCTAAACATCTGCGTCTCTCCAGTCCATTGCTATCATCATCCGTCTCATCCCTAGCCCATACTCAAATCCTCTTTTGCAACACTGATGGTATTTCACGAGCTCAAAGAGATTAATTATTTCCATATTTTGCAAACATTGCACCGTGTGCACTGCTCCCACGTCTCCCTGCACGTGTACAATTAGCTCAGTTCATTTGTGTTGCAAATGAGCCGGCCCTGACGGTGCTCAGCGGCCTCCCTGGGCTTCTCCTGCCACGCAGCACAGAGGAGAACCCAGCCGAGGAGTGATCAAAAGCCTCCGTCTCTGGCAGGCAGATGCTGAGTAAACACAGGGAAGAAACAGCTCCAATAACCGTCTCTTCCCCCTTGCACTCCCCGCCTTCATTATTTTTGGAGTCTGCTGGCTGGCATTAATGAAACCCCATGTAATATTCATTTAATTCCCAATGTTTACTAGTTCATTAAGTTTAGGATAGTAGTTGATCTGATCTCCAGGGGTGGCTAGGATGAGGAAAGAAGCTGACTTTGAAGATTTTTCTCTTTTCACCAGCTGGGCTTCCTTCCATTTATTCAAATGGCGCTCTTGATCCTGTACCATTCACAGTTCTCTCCTTACTTACCAAATTGTGTAGCATTTCTCTTCCCCTGCTTGCTTCACCACACTTATGCTCTAATTTTTTTACAAGTATGGGTAAAGTTTAAAAGCTGGATTTTTGTGCCAAAACTTAAATCAGGAACTCAGTTAATGTCATCACCTGCATGAAACATTTTATAATATAGAGATGAGCGCTGCTTCTTGTAGTGCTTGTAAATCTAGAGACCTAATGGATGAAATGGTGGCTAATTGTGATTTAGTTAATTAAACAGAAAATAAGTTAAGGTTAAGGATCCCATCACGCCCCTATAATCAACTATCCCAGATTAGATGTTTGCTCGGTGCAGAGCCCCCTTTGGCCAGTTTAGCTCTCCAGCTCACGGCATGTGTTACAAACACTGTCCCGTGCAATTACAATTAACCCACGCAACTCTTTGGTCTGGGGCTCGCCCTGCAAAGGTCTGGCCGCGGGTTCATCGATTGATACGTCGGCTTGTCAATGCCATCGAATGCAGGAGAAAAGGTCTTTCTGCTGGGCTCACAGCAAGCGGCTTTTTCATCAGACAAAAGCGAAAGGCATAACTTCTTCACAAAGCTTGCTTTTTTTTTTTTTTTATGGTGAAAACTCCAGCTGTGTCGGAAAAAGTCAGCTTTATTTTTGTATCTGAGTGGGCATTTAGTCAGTCTTCATTTCTGTCTCCTGTGGAAATAGTTGTTAAAAAAAAGTCCTTACTTATCTTACCTGGATGTTACTAATCTCCTACTATCTGCGTGTCTTGTGTTATTAGAACAATTAAATTCATTCTGGGAAATGAAGCAGCAGTGTACCATTAATGAAAGTATTCGAAAATTTAATTAAATAGTGAAAAATGATCTTATCTCACATCCCATAATGTGTTAAAACAAATTGAAAATTTTAGACACATATCGTCCAGGTCTACCTTTTTGTTTGCTTCCCCAGCCTTTCACCATTTAATGTGTTTTTGTGATGTGTGTGTGTGTGTGTGTGTGTGTGTGTGTGTGTGTGTGTGTGTGTGTGTGTGTGTGTGTGTGTGTGTAGTGACAGCTGTCAGACAAGAAAGAAAAATGTTTTAAGGAGGTGGTTGGGAGGCACCTTCACCACATTATGCACAACTTTCAGACTGCCTCCAGGCAAGTCTTCCAGCAGCCAGTGTGTTTGAGTTCAACTTAAGAGAGCTTGGAAGTAGAAGAGATGGGTGGGAACACCAGTTTTTTTATTTTAAAACTATGTTGAAATGAATAGCATTTTCACCGAGGAGAAGTGTTTCAGAATGCTTTGCAAACTGGTCCAAGACCAGCATTGAGAATGAGGTTATTTAATGTGGTTGCTCAGGTGAAACCTTTGGTACATCTCTCCTATTATTTAGCTTTTCTGCACTCCCACAATTTTGTATGCCTTATTTGGCACATTGCAGGCCAAACCCTGAGATGCAGCGTGTCTTAAGTTGCTGGTCTCAAATAAAAACCTTTTGCATTCTGCTGTCTTTAGTTTAATTTAATTTAATTTTAATAAAAAAAAATCCAAACAAACAGATTCTTTCTAAATGAGACCGATTGCAGATGGACTGTTTTATAACTAATTCACTTTGCATACAGTGGGACTCACTCTGGCTCTAGGATGCAAAGTGTGCTGCTATCACTTAACTTTGTAGTTGGTGCATATTATGAGCTTGCATTTTCTAAGCTGGACAACCAGTGAACAACACTGCCAGCAGCATACATGCTGATTTGATTAAGCCCAAGGCGCAGCCACAGAGATGCATTGGGGTAACTCAGTTGCAGTGGCTTCCCTTCCCTGTGGATGTAATTGGAGAGCACTTATGCCACCTTTCCCTGGCAGTCTCTTCCCATTCAGGCCTCAGTTTGTGATAAACTATCTCCAAGCACCAAGTCTGTAGGAGGCAAAAGAGAATTAAGAAAGAAATACAATGAGTGATCTCACGTGTTATAAAGCTGAAACTTCTACATATCCTAGAAAGTTGTCTTTCATGGAGCACTGAGATTCATTACAAATTTTAAAGCTCTTACTCACCGCTGTACGTTGTTTGCTCAGGTTGGGTGGTCTGCTTTGTCATGTCGTAGACTCAACCACTGGTATATTCTTTACCCACATAAAAAAAAATGCAGGGTCCACATCCAAAAACTGTCTGACAGAAGGGCTCTAAACATTACAGTGTGCAGGCATCTTCCTATGAAATATCATTGTTGCTTCTTTTAACAACAGCTAAGGTCAAGCAGTGTGGAGGTTTTGCTTTAGTGGTGTGTAGGAAGTTGGTCCACAGCACTCTAAAATCAACTTTTCTGCCTCTGCAGCACTAGTTATGTAGGGTCACCAGCATTTGGAGTGTTCAGGGTCAGCATCGGCTGGTTAATAATGGGGGTTGGAGTACCTCCACCTTTCAGTTATCCAGAAAACAAAGTCTGCTTAAATGAAACCTAGTATGCTCATCCTTAATTTCTGTCATATACTGTATTTAACATTATGGTGGTGGGTGCTCATCATAAGCCTGGTCAGAATTTAAAATAATGAGGTGCCTGTATGACAGCTGAAATCCCTAATGTGGTCATCTCAAGCACAGAGCTCTGTTCCCACCCACCAGCCATTCAAATATTTTGTTTGCTAGGGGCAGCCAGTTAGAAGAGAGCTGGCTTAAAGGGACAGAGAAATGGAGTAATCAGCTTGTTTCACACAGTGGGTGAACTGAGAGGCTGAACTGGGAATCATGCAAAGCTACTCTAGTTGAGTCCACAGATCCAAATATGGAGATGGAAATGGCCAAAGTGAGTACCTTTAAACATGTACCATAAACCTGTGCTGTAAAAGGGCTACCAGCCAAACGTGTATGTGAAGATATTTCAAGCTTTGGCAAGCAGGTGACCCGAGGCTGCTCTCTGATTGGTTGCTTTAGATTTTCCACTGAATAAAGCTTCTACTACCTCAAATACATTAATAAACATATTTGTTTATTCATACTTTGTGTAATTGGACAATTGGCAACGCTGTCTCTCTCTTCCAAAGATAAACTCTGTCTGGCACTGCAGGAGAGGCCATTTCAAGTGGAACTGCTGAATATCAGAAAATTAGTTTTAACTGCACCAAACAAATATTGCTTTTAATTCACCCATGTTGGCTTAGACTGTCTGATTGTACCTAATGCTTCTAACACAGTATTGAGAATAGCTAAGCAGTGGTGCTTTAGCAGACACTGATGGTGTTACTGCAGCTTGGCTGATGCAGTTGCCAGTTTGCTTGTTGTTTGTTAAATGTGAGGTTTATGAACGAGTAATGAACGAGTTTACCATGTTAATGTTTATCATAGTGTGATACTGTGTGGGAGACATGAGCTAAGGTTACAAAAACCCATTCTAACAAATTCAGCAGCTAGTTTGTGCTGCTATAGTTAACAGCACTTGTCAAAAAAGATAAATACAGGAAGTCTGACTCTGATTAGGTGGAATTCAAGAATGTGAAATGACTCCACAGGTTTCCTGTTGAAATATCAGAATGGTGCCTGTAATACAAGATGATGGACTCATTTTCTGCCTACATTTGTTGCACGGGGCAGAACACTGAGAGAAAAGCCACTGCAGGGTGTGATGCTGAACATCGGAAACACAGCCTTGAACCTAACACAAAGAGCCGTTTAGCTTTGGACCCATCACCATTTATCTTCAGTGATTGGACAATAACAAAAGAAATACTGCTCACCTGTGAACAGAACTCATACTCCTTCTTCCTCCTGACTTGACTGCACTTTGTGCAAATCCAGTGCACACACGGCCTCCACACTGCTTAGTCTTGCTCTGTATTTGTTACAGGGATGGCTTGGCTGTCTGCCGCGTCGTGCCTCGCTGCTGCAGTCTTATCTGTTGACTATAATAGACGGAGAAGAGTTGGGAGAAAAAAAAAAGAGCAGAGTGTAGGTGGGGGGGCATATTTGTATGTGTGGGTTGGGGGTAATGGAGGGAAAGATGCGGGTAGTCCAGACCAGCCTGGACTGCTGCCGGTTTCCCAAGAGGGTCATTGGTCCGTCCGGCCCCAGAGATGTTATTTTGGGCTGCAAGGATTATTAAAGCATCCTCTGACTCACCCCTCAGCTTTTTTCATTACTTCCTCACTTTCTGTGCAGCCAGACAGCCGTGCAGCGTCACTGTCTTTGATTTCGAATGCAGCCCTGCTCACTGGAATGAAAAATGCATACTTAGCAGAACTGAGAAGAAATGTGTGTGTATGTGTGCAATTACTAGTGTGTCAAAGAGAATGAGATGGGGAGAAAGTAGCTCTTAAGATGTTTGTTTTTTTTTCATTGCAGAAATGCATCCCAGTGTCTTGTTACAGTATAAAATGCTGGGTTATGATATACGCTGACAAATCTCATTATGTCCCCTACACAGAGCACTTTGTGGAAATGCCTGAGAAGCCCTGAGCATAGACTGTATATAAAAGATGGATGTGGACATAGTGATGTCACACTGGTGTGTGGAATCAAGTTTGGCATTTTCATCATCTCGGATTCTGAAGCATGTGAAGGATGGATTTGGGACACTACAGGCTCATATAGTGGTGACTTGTCATACACAAGGTAGCCACTTCTTAAAGCATACCCTGCTGTATCATCTAAACAATCCTTTACAAAATGAACTTCATGTTGTGTTCATTAAGTCTTGAAGCTTAGGACTGATGCCGTAAACCTGCCAGGACAGTGTTTACAGAGGTCGTAGATCAAGTGAGAAGAAGGCTATCCCTTTAAAATTAGAAAAGTTGCCCCCTGTTGGCCATCAGAAAAAAATGCAGGTTTAAAGCATTTGGCTTCACATGTCAGATTCTGTGGCTACATTCATCCTTTTTATGCGGTCTATTGCGCTGAACAGTTCACATGCTACAGCACTGCCACATGGACGGAGGATATCCATGGAGAGGTAGCGTGGTGTTTGTGTGAAGCTGAATAATTGGACTTCCAGTAGTTTAATGTCTCACCTTGCTGCAGTGATGTAAGAGCATATACAGGCTATGTCAGTACGCTATGACATCAGAAATGGATATAGTCAGTTGTGCAATAGACTTGAAATGTTCAACCAGGCAGTGTGAAATACTACTTTGTCAGGTACACAGCTCTACTCTGAGTCCTGAAGGGAAAGAGGTTTTTCCTTACTTTGAAGATTTTGATGTTGAATTTTAAGGACTTGCTGTATCATGCTAAACTGTGCAGACGAGAGAAACACAAAAGCAAGTAAGTCAGTGAGGAACAAAAATGCTGAAAAAATTTCACTTTTGAGTTCTGATACAGTTCTAATTATTTTAAAGGGGCGTTTAAATCTGGGTGAAAAAGCTTTCAGTGGGAAGCGAGCTATAGTAGACATTATGTTACAAATGATTACTGCCTCTGCTTCTGAAAAAAAATTAAATCTACTGAAAGCTCAGTAACTGCAGCACATGCATAACACAGTGGATGGCTGTGTCTTGATAGTGCCACACTGAGGTGTGCATGTATCATCAGTGTTGCTCAAATCCAGGCATTATTAATGATTAATTTACACTTGCATAGTTTCAACTGCACTGACAGCCCTAAAGATGCTAGGTTAAACTGGCCCATAAACACCAAAGACGTAAAGCTACCATTTTTATTTTCAAGTCAGAAAGCCACTTTTTGTTTCCCAGATGTTGTCACACAGGCTGTTATGTGGTTTTCTTAGAAGGATTGAATAGGATTATGATGTCTTTCATGTGGTGATGTAGCAGTATGGTCTGGTCACAGTTGAACACCAATCACATGCATCTTTTTGTAGGTTCAAGCACTTGGCAGAAATGAAGTGTAATTACCCACTGGTGTTGGGGTGTTGATTGCTTACAGGCTCTCCAGAGGACACCCCCCCCACCCTGTCCTTCAACAGTTCTCTGTGTTATACAGCTGTGGTTAAGTCAAGCTAAATTCAGTGAGGATAATTAAAGACAGTGCTCGTGTACTGCTCCAGCTTTTCCCCCACATACGGTCAGATTGTGTCACTGCTCCACACAGGTAATTTTTCTTTTAAAATCAGCTGTGGTGTACATTTTATGCTTGCCGGTCTTGGCAGTATAGAAAAAACATACAGTACACATGTTCTGCTCCTCTAACCTCTCTCTATAGGGAGAGGAGAAATATGCAGCAGTATAGCAGTCCTGACTTGTAGCTAATCTTAATGGCATATTCTGCTGGGGCTTGGCCTACATAGAGCACTAGCAGTGCCTCTTCTTAAAAAGGAGATCTAACGGGCTGTGCAGTGCAGAAGATATATCAACCATGCTGGGTATAAACATAGCATGAACACACGAGGCACCGCTTGGTCTACGTGCTGACAGGAGGATGGAGTCTGTGTTGTTGGAGCCAATTAGTGAAAACATTCACCGATGTACAGACACTGTCAGCTGCGCTGATAGATGTGGGGCTGCTCGACTTCTCTGTCTGCCTGCTTCACACAAAACTTTCCACAGAGCAGGGAGATGAAGTGAGGGGGTGGCTGCAATCGTCTTCTGTGAATGAAACTGTGCGTTTAGGCTGTGAGCGAGTGTTTGGGTCTTATCATTTATTTACTCTTATTAAAAACAGAAAATCTGATAAATTATAAGCGTATAGTGTACCGATCAACATAGAGGTTTGCAAAATAACATTTGGAGTGGAATATTTTACACTGTTTTGCTCCTCATAGGTGCCCCTCTGTTAGCCAGACATGCAGTGTCGTTTTTAGTGCTGTAACCTCATAGCAAGAAGGTTCAATGGGTGGTCTGGTTTCCTCCCACAGTTCAAAGACATGAATGTTTGGGAATTGCACATAGGTGTGGACTTGAGAGTTAATAGTTGTCTGTTTCACTTACCCTGCCTGTCGCCAAATGTCAGCTGAGATAGATCCCTTATCCTCCTGGTTGGATAATCAGTTAAGTTAGGAGATGGATGGGTGTTAGCCAGATTACAATCTGATTGCTTTCACTCTTTACTTTGGTGGCCACTCAGGCAACAGTTTACCAAATTCCCAGTACAGATTATTCAGATTTTTCCACTTCTCAGGTATCAGATAAATATGTAAAAATCACTGCAGTCACCTAATGTTACACAGTAAATGGCTACTGTGTGCATTTTATACCCTTTCAGCATTTGGCTATTAACATCTAAACTCTGAGAGGCTTCCTTCCATCCTAGTTTCAAGCCGTATCTGTAGAAATAAAGTATTAACAAATCACCGCTAATTTAGGCAACACATTTAACTGTAATTTCCTCACTACTTACTTATTGTACTTATGGAAAGCCAACAAGCCCAGACAACTGGCTTATCTGTAAGACTCCTCACTGCTTTTTACATATTATGACAAGAAAACAGATTTTGGTGGAAAAGCTGTTGGTCTGCTATGGCTTTACTGCCACAGCAGCCCATAATCCAGTTCTCAAGTGCTTTCTCTCTCGCGAGTTACCGGTCCAGCTTTCAACATTTTACATCACTCGCAGGCTTCTTGAAGCAATAGAAGCAGATGCACCTGAAGAGTGGTAGCATCAAGTGTGAGCTCTTAAGAAGAGCTGGTGTGCAGGAGTGAAAATACAGAACAAAATCTTCACAGAACGTCATGTACTTGAAGATTGAAGTGGGAGCACCACTTCAGAGCACCACGGAGGATTTTATTCCAACACAGACATGAACTGTTTGACTTCTTCATCTTTTTTGAAGAATGTAGAATTACACTGATTTTTAGTAAGACTGGTAAAGATGCATACACTGTTTACTCTTCAGGTTTTGTGGTACTGCATAGCCAAACAGCGAGATTGGGGAAATGTGGAGGGAAAATGTTGCAGCAGAGGCCGTGGAAACTTGTGTGAAATACTCTTGTAATTAGGACAAAATGCACAAATTCAGCATTACATAAAGCATTTAGACAAATGTTTAAACTTTATTTGTGCCAATCAGAATCCTGCTCCTACCTCCTACCATCTACTTATCTCCCAAAGCGGCGGTCATATGGGCACTGCTACGAGTTTATAAAACACCTCCATGGGTCCTTTACCATTCCCCTCCTTACGTCTGTCTGGGCTAACATGGTGTCAACAACCCATCTCCCACCTGCCCTCCCTCATTCCCCTTCTCTGTCAGTCAGCTGTCACCACCGCCATAACAAACACCACATAGTAGCGGATCTTCAAGCTCACCTCATGGGAGGAAGGAGGTGAGGATGGAGTAAAGGATGAGGGAATGTAGAAACACGGTGACAGATGTGAAAAGTGCTATGGCAGAAGAGTGACTTTAGCAACACCAGATACAGTTAGTCTTAATACACCCACCCACACACATGCACAGAGTAGACTTATCTTCCAAATCTCTCTCTATCTCTCTCTCGCTCTCGCTCTCTCTCTGTATATTTGATTTGATGTCTGAAAATCCGCAAAGTGGATAAAAAAAAGAGAAAAATACATAAGCCATGTCATTTGTTCAGTTTGGTCATATAATTTCAGGCTGAAAGAGATAAGGTGAGAGCTTCTCACATACTTATTGGTGATAGATGTTAGCTAGCAATCAACCGAGGAGTGCAATCATTTCCGAGGCAGAGGACCGAGTGGCCAGTGGCTTGGAGGGTGTCGCTGCTTGACCTCCAGCCATTTGTAGAGATCGCATGATGGTGGTGATAAATCCAAAAGTCGGCTCACTTTCAGTCACCCAGAAGCCTTTGCAGTAGGGCTGCCTTTGCAGTTGGGCTGCAACTACGCTTGTCCGGCAGTGTGGCAGGTTGCTTTAGATGAAGCAGACCACAACACAAGAATCAAAGCAGGTCATCCGGGTTGTACGCGCTCATCTGGATATTAGGAATTTCTGCTGAACTGTCCAGTTGCCTCAGGAGTTTCAGCTTGTTAGATTGTATGGGAGGATTGGATGTGTTTTTTTGCGTCCCAGATTCCCAGCACCTGGCTGAGTCAGTCTTGGAAGACAGAGTGATGCTGCATCTTTAAATGGATCATTAGAGGTGTTTTTCCTCTTATTGTCTCTTCTTCTCTGATTTCTCTCAGTTGAAAAGCACATGCACATTCGGCTTGTTTTTGTTCTGCTCCTGCTTTCTTTTTCTTTTCAATTGAGACTGTTCCAGGTTCTATTGTCGTCATTAGCGGGCCAGATTCATTCTAAGAGAGGAGAGTTCTGCAGTACGACGCCACTCATTTGTTCTCATTTGACTGCTCTCCATTATAAGCAAAGTAGTGGTGGCACCATCCCCACGGGGGCAGCGTTGCATTTTCACCTTGATTGCTTTTGGCTTTCTTATTTAAGATGTTTCTTCAGCAGCAGCAGAAGCAGAGCAGACAGAGAGGGCGTTGCACCGAAAAGCACTGCTGCACGACTGCATCTTCCGCTGTATGCAGATCAGCCGTAGACCTCTAGATAGAGAACCTCAAGTTTTAGTATTGGAGGAAAGTGGATTTGGGAAACAACAAGGGCCTGGTAGCAGGCTGGATGGAACTGGGTGTGCACTGGGATTGTGCACAGAATGTGTTTGCGTAGAGCTGCCAGGCAGAGATTTGAACTGAGCTACATCCCAGGATTCGGCAGTGACTTTCAGTAAGGCTGGCTGTATCTGGGGATTTGGACTGTTACAAGTAGTTTGGATGAAGCATGTGTGAAAATGTAGTGTTTTATAGATAGTTTTACAGTTTATTTAGCTGTGAAGGTATTTACTTATGTCTGGTGTGTCCAGCCCCCCCCCCCCCCCCCTTTTTTTTTAAACTGTAGAATAGTGCAGTTTTTCTGGGGGTTACTTGTCATAGCAGCAACTCTACTATTGCATTTTATTTATTGCAGATTACAAAGAGGCTATCCGCAATGTTCTGTGTGGCGAGCAGGTGTTTGTGTGTCAGTGCATACATGTGCGTAGGTGCCTACACATGCGGCTGAGACCATGAATCCTGCAACATCTGTGAAAGGTTCATCACTCACTGAAAGCTTCCTTATTGACTCTGTATTATTGATTGCTGTGCTAGTGGCGTTTCTTTGGTTTTAAATGAAAAATAAACCCTAGGCAGTTATATCCAGGGAAGAAAGTCCTTGCTCTCTTTTCCACTGTGGAAATAATCCACAAGAAGACATTTTATTTTCTTTGCTGACAAAAACACTTATTAAAGTAGCAACGGCAGGATATGGAGAGGAGGAAAAAAGCAGTCAGAATGTAACAGAGGCAAAATGAATCATATGATTGCCATAGGTGGTTAAGCTCAGGCATGATACTTTGCATTTAGAGTATCTGTTTTTATGTCCGATCTGTCAAAGGTGATACCATGATTGTCTGCTGCAAACCTGCTAAAAATAACATAAATGCATTCTTCATTTTCATAAATGAGTGTCAGAAACCTGGTAAATAATTAGGATTCCAGTATTGAGCAATTGATTTATTATCGTTGAAGTCGATATGGTGCTTAATTTGGACCGCATCCAGATTGTTGGCTGTGTTTGTGTGCTCGGGGTCTCTGAGTTTAAAGGCTGAAATGTTCCCGCTGTACAGTAATCTGATCACTAGCCTGTGTGTTGCAGATTTATCAAAAACCCACATCAAATGTTAATGATTTACAGCCGGAGCTTCCTGCTCAGTTGCATTGTTTCCATCATACAGAGTATAGGGATACTGAATATAGGGAAAAATCACACACACACACATACACACACACACACACACACACACACACACACACACTGAGTGACATAGTTAGACAATCTAGTCCATTTGCAGCCTGGGAATGGGGCTCTGTCTGTGGATGCTTTTGATCAGATCTGTAGAGAAAGAACAGGACAGTCTCCTCTCATTATGCCACACAGTGAATCAGGGAATTTCACCCATTGTTTTGTGTGTCGTATTGTAGAAAAAATAACATCACATAAAGGTTTTTATCATGACGAGCATGTCAGGTCATTTCTAATCTTTTTGGGTCGCACTTTTTAATCTTTCGGGGCCACGGTGTAATCCCATGAATTTTTTTTTTTTTTTTTTGAGCCCTGGATTTGATGCATTACGCTGCTTTTGATAAGGACAGTGTACTTGAAAAAGATGATTAACTGGAATTACCTCTGGAGCACTGCAGGTGTACAAGGCTGTCCTGGTAGCAGAAACGGAAGCAGTAATAACACGACATCAAAGAGATGTCAGAAACCGTCTCCATTTTAGTTGAAAAATCCCAGCATCACCTTCCATGAACTGAATCTTGCTGCCGTCTCTGTCCTTGTCTGTAACTCCATGACGCACTGTTACAGCAGAGGGTTTCTAAAGTTAGCTCAGAATAGGACAACAGCAGTAACAAGGGCTGCTGTTATTCCCACAGCAGGAGCGTATAGAAGCCCTGGCCTCTATTACCATAATGTACCGTTCACACAGTATACATGCCTCTCTATTGTTGGCGAGTTAAGTTGATTCACTGCTCATCAATCTGCTTCACAGCACGTCGCCCATGCTGCGGCTCGATGCCATGTCTGCGGTGACATCACACACACGCACGCTTCTTGCACTATAAGGGGATGTGATGGAAGGCGTATGTTGCTGTGCCGTGCCGTTCGTGACTCAGTGGTTGCCGCAGCTAGGCTTCTGTGCAACTTCACAAGCATCATAATCCCATGGTGCCACATCCTGCCTCTTCATGCTTGAGCCTGGCAAACATGATGCCTTAATGCACCACGCTTACCAGCTGCAGTGTTTAACTGCAGGACACAGTTACTGTAATTTGGCATCCGCGTACTTTTTGCTCCCTCTAATTCACATTCCCTGTCGATATCTCCTCTACCATTTCGCTTCTCCTTTCTTCATCTCTGTCTGAGTCACTAAGGATGGAATACAAATCTAAGATCGGCAGACCTCAGGTGTATGCAGAGAGGCCATCACAGTAAGCAGCAGCAGCTGGAGCAATGGGAGAATATTACCATCCATCCATCCATTTTCTTCCGCTTATCCGGGGCCGGGTCGCGGGGGCAGAAGCCTAAGCAGAGAAGCCCAAGCTTCCCTCTCCCCAGCCACCTCCTCCAGCTCATCCGGAGGGACCCCAAGGCGTTCCCAGGCCAGCCGAGATACATAATCTCTCCAGCGTGTCCTGGGTCTACCACGGGGCCTCTTCCCGGTGGGACATGCCCGGAACACCTCACCCAGGAGGCGGCCAGGAGGCATCCTAATCAGATGCCCGAGCCACCTCAACTGGCTCCTTTCGATGTGGAGGAGCAGCGGCTCTACTCTGAGCCCCTCCCGGATGGCCGCACTCCTCACCTTATCTCTAAGGGAGAGGACAGCCACCCTTCGAAGGAAACTCATTTCTGCCGCTTGTATTCGCGATCTTATTCTTTCGGTCACTACCCAAAGCTCGTGACCATAGGTGAGGGTAGGAACGTAGATCGACCGGTAAATCGAGAGCTTCGCTTTTACGCTAAGCTGCCTCTTCACCACGACGGACCGGTGCAGCGTCCGCATCACTGCAGAAGCAGCCCCGATCCGCCTGTCGATCTCCCGTTCCCTTCGCCCATCACTCGTGAACAAGACCCCGAGATACTTAAACTCCTCCACTTGAGGCAAGAACTCGTTCCTGAGCCGGAGATGGCACTCCACCCTTTTCCGGCTGAGGACCATGGCCTCAGACTTAGAGGTGCTGATTCTCATGCCAGCCGCTTCACACTCGGCTGCGAACCGTTCCACTGCGAGCTGGAGGCCCCCCCCTGATGAAGCCAACAGAACCGCATCATCTGCAAAAAGCAGAGATGAGACTCTGAGGCCACCAAGGAAGAAGCCTTCCGCCACCTGGCTACGCCTAGAAATTCTGTCCATAAAAATTATGAACAGAATCGGTGACAAAGGGCAGCCCTGACGGAGTCCAACACCCACAGGAAACAAATCCGACTTATTACCGGCTATACGGACCAAGCTCTCACTGTGGTTGTACAAGGACTGAATGGCCCGCAACAATGGGCCAGACACCCCATCCTCCCGCAGAACCTCCCAAAGAACACCCCGAGGAACACGGTCGAATGCCTTCTCCAAGTCCACAAAGCACATGTAGACTGGTTGGGCAAACTCCCACGCACACTCGAATATCCTTGAGAGGATAAAGAGCTGGTCCAGCGTTCCACGACCAGGACGAAAACCGCATTGTTCCTCCTGAATCCGAGGTTCGACTAACGGACGCACCCTCCTTTCCAGCACCCTGGCATAGACCTTACCGGGGAGGCTGAGGAGTGTGATCCCCCGAAAGTTGGAGCACACCCTCCGGTCTCCCTTCTTAAAGATGGGGACCACCACCCCGGTCTGCCAATCCAATGGCACTGCCCCAGATCTCCACGCGATGTTGCAGAGGCGTGTCAACCAAGACAGCCCTACAACATCCAGAGCCTTCAGGAACTCAGGGCGAATCTCGTCCACCCCAGGGGCTCTGCCACCAAGGAGTTGTTTAACTACCTCAGTGACCTCACCCCCAGTGATGGTCAAGTCATCCCCCTCATGCCCAGACTCTGCTTCCACTACAGAAGGCGTGTCAGTGGGATTCAGAAGGTCCTCGAAGTATTCCTTCCACCGTCCGACTATAGCCTCAGTTGAAGTCAGCAGCACCCCCCCCGCACTATAAACAGTGTGAGTGAAGCACTGCTTTCCCCTCCTGAGTCGCCTGACGGTTTGCCAGAATCGCTTCGATGCCGTCCGAAAGTCTTTTTCCATAGCCTCACCGAACTCCTCCCACACCCGAGTTTTTGCTTTGGCCACTACCCGAGCTGCATTCCGCTTGGCCTGTCGATACCTGTCAGCTGCCAGAATATTACACCGTGCAAAATGTAGTCCTGCATCACCACTCAGTTGTAGATATTGAAGGCTAGTTCAGCACAAACAGCATTAGCATCATGATGCAGAAGCCGATAGAGTGGAGTGGGGTTCCTAGCTTGCTTGCTAGACATTTCCGTGTTTGGACAGGAGGGACATACAGGGCTAAACAGGAGCAGGGAATTGTGAAACTTGTGTCAAGATGTGTAAGAGCTTGTCAAAGAGCTGTTTGTTAATGCATGTTGTAGAGACTATGTTCATCTACTATGAGCATATGTGTGTGTTTTTTCTGGGTATAGCATTTCAAGACAGTCCCAGAGAGGACACTGGCCCGAAGCCTCAAAGACACTCTGAGAGCCAAAATGAAGCATTCCTTAAGCAGTCGGCTCAGCACACATAAAACACACGCAGTCACAAACACACACCTCCATGATTATAGAGTCACTGCGAAGAGATATTTCTCACACACATCACACACACTCCCCCACCCTCCTCGGCTCACGCCGCCTGTCCCCTACTCCAGCAAATAATTTCTGCTGTCGCTTCAGTTTGAATTTGTGAATGAAGTGCAGCTCGGTTAGTGTCCAGAAACAGCTCATGAATAATGCACCAACCCTGATGTGTTTTCCCCTCCAGCTTTGAATCACTATTGCGTTTAGATGCCGAGGTGATAGGAGGTATTTGTTTTGATGTGAAACAGAAAGGAGAAGTCACTTCTGTGTGCTGGCAGCGTCACAGAGACCGAGCGACCTGTTTTATAACTGTTGGTCTTTCTTATTTGGCGAAGGTATGTGATCAGTGCCTCTTTTGCCTAATCACATACCTGAATGTTTGGTTGTTAGTCAGCAGGATTATGCAAACGCTGCCACGCCATATTTCAAGAATCTTTGGGAGAAGTGTTACATGGTCAAAGGTAGAATCCATTAAACTTTATATGTTTGAATCCAGATCAGTTTCTTTAACATGGTGGCCTGATTATTCAAGGCCTCATATGTGAGGAGAAGGATTTTAAATCCAATTCTGGATTTAACAGGGAGACAATGAAGAGAAGCCAATATGGGAGAAATCTGCTCTCTCTTTCTAGTCCCCATCAGTACTCTAGCTGCGGCATTTTGGATCAACTGAAGGTTTTTCAGGGAGTTTTTAGAACAGCCTGATAATAATGAATTACAATAGTCTAGCCTAGAAGTAATAAATGCATGAATTAGCTTTTCAGCATCACTCTGAGACAGGATCTTTCTAATTTTAAAGATAATGTGCAAATGCAAGAAAGCAGTCCTATTTATTTGTTTAATATGTGCATTGAAGGACAAATCCTGGTCAGAAATTACTCCAATATTTCCCACAGTGTTACCGGAGGCCAGTGCAGGTACATAAAAAATGTACATAGTACTGCATTATGGTGTTATTTCTAACATCTATCAGTATAGGCAAGCCTTTCTCATTACAAGTAGTCATAATATTAAAATGAAAAATATCACCTTTGATATTTTGGAGTATTTTAAAGCAGCCGTATTTATTCTTTCTGCCACAGGAGCAGCAAACACATCGCTGAGATTCTCACCTTATAATGTTGTTATGAACAGCTGACTGTTGCCTAACCATCATTAATGGCACAGCATTAGCATTCGTGGGTAGTCGTGTTTGTATTTTTCTGTTGAATGCAGCATGTAATATGACGGCATGCTCTTTTTGACCTGTTTTTTGTTATTCTGTCCTTTCTGCTATTAAGTAAAATTTGCTTGTATGCGCTCGTGTTGCTGGAAAGCACATTTTGTGCTGCACTATTGCTCAACTTCTGCCCCTCTCTAAGAGCCCATATTTTAGCTGTACAGCAGTTCATGAACTGTACACAGCGCTCGTTCATCATGCTGTCTCTCCCCAGAGCTGGCACTTGACTTTCGTGAGATTATTCAGTGTACGACATGGAAATTCAACACAGGGAACACAAAAAGCATCTTTGCCCACACGTCCCTCACCGCAGCACTCACATCTATTGTACTGCACATCCTTTATGCTCAGACTAACCTGAACGGTCTGTGATTCGATGAGGGGAAGGGGCAAACCTCCCTTGTCCTCTCCAGTGAATCAGCCAATCACACGTGAGGAGTCCTTACCTTGGCTGGCGAGCAAAGATGGCAGCAGTGATTTATGAGTCCTTTTGAAATGTATGGAAAGTTGTCACGTACGAAATTAAGGGGATGCTTCACAGAGCTTTTTCCTCACCAAAATGTCATTATTACTTTGGAGGAAAAGTGGGAGAAATGTAGGAGAAAAGTGGCTTATGAATAATTGATTCTGAACAAAAGAATAAATGCATTAACGCACAGTTAGCCTACTCCATCCTTTCATCCACTTCCTGGATGGTTTCCTTCCAAGCGGACAATGAAAAAAAAGGCTTTTTTTTTTAGAAATATGAAGCTACTGATTGTAACCAATTTCATACCTTCCAACATTTTGAGCTTCCATTTTTATTGTGTTCTTTTTTTAAAATCAATACCAAGATGCATGAGTTTAGACAGATCATAGACATATTTTTGTCTTCACTCTGCATCCCTCCACACGCACAGAAATACAGCCAGTGGATCACAGTGCACTACTCTCAGTACACTGTTTGGTTTCTCTTTGTTTACCTTACTGCACACAATCTTGCACGCAAACAAGCACACATGATGAAAACTGAAAAATGCAATCGGGTAATGATTGTATATTTTGTGCCCTCCTGTTGTTCATACTTTGTTTAACCTTTTTTCTTTAAAAATAAAAAAGTAATCAGGTGGGAAAAAATGAAGATTACTTCTATGACAAAAATAATGTAATAAAAAATATGACTTGGTCTGTTTGTGCAAATGAAATAATCAAACAGGATTTTAGCTGCATAGCTTTTTATGTAAAAACCTGCTCTTGTATTTTGAGACTAAGGCAGTAAAATTGTGTTACATGTTATTGTGTCTGAGTGAATATTTTCCTTGCAGATAGTTTCTGTGAAATCGAGAACTAAAACTTGATTTCATGCAAAAGGAGATAACATGTTACAGAGCTTTAAGAGTCTAAGTTGGAGTGAGAGGAAGAAGTGGTGCTGCATCCTGCTGTTTAGTCCCAATCTTCTATCGCTTTCTGTGTGCCAAAATAGTCCAGGCTTTCATTAGGGTTTAACAGGGACTGAGGCCTATGAAGTGCAGTGCAAAGTAAAGCTCTAGAGTACAGATGGTTTTTAGCCCAAACAAAACATTATACAGTACCAGTCACAAGGTTGGACACACAGAATTTGAGAAAATCTTGTTCACAGTGGACCGACTGATAATGTCTTTTGTTCTGCTCCCTCTGAACTGCAGGAAAAGAAGCCCATCTGCATCCAGGGATCCAAACCAAAAATACGACCAAAGGGAGGGGGGTGACCATTCACAGTATGCCCCGACGGACGGCGGCATGCCCAGATCACCGTCTGACTATGGGGATGGGGACCCTCGGCGGGCTCCGCGGGGCCCACACATCTACACAGACATGGATGCAGCACGAATGGGCTATCGGGACCGTCGGGGCCCCAGTCGCTGGCACTCACAGGAATACCCGCTTGACCAGGAGCTAGATGGACCGCCCAGTGAGTATGATCTCCAGCGGCAGCGCCAGGAAGAGTTCCAGGCCCGCTATCGCAGCGATCCCAATCTGGCGCGCTACCCTGTGAAGCCGCAGCCCTACGAGGAGCAGATGAGGATGCACGCTGAAGTGGGCCGGCTAAGGCACGAGCGTCGCCACAGCGACGTCTCCCTCGCCTACACGGAGCAAGATGAGCCCAGCCCCATCCGGCTGTCCCGCCAGCTTCTCACAGAGCGCCGGCCGCCTATGGTGGGACAGCGCTCCTACTCCGTTGACCGCTCCTCACCGGGGCCCGTGGGTCCTGGCCTCGGAGGCCACAGAGGAAACCATAGCCCCCCAACGCCACACCGCAGTCCTGTGCTGGGTGACCGGTCAGGGGACCTGCGAAGAGGAGACCTGGGGGTAGGTGGGGATATGATGAGAAGGCAACAGCACCACTTGGACCCCAGTTCAGCTGTCCGCAAGACCAAGAGGGAGAAGATGGAGAGCATGTTGAGGAACGACTCTCTTAGCTCAGACCAGTCGGAGTCAGTGCGCCCGCCACCCCCCAAACCCCACAAAACCAAAAAGGGAGGGAAGATGAGGCAGGTGTCCCTGAGCAGCTCCGAGGAGGAGCTGGCCACCACACCAGAGTACACCAGCTGTGAGGATGTGGAGATAGAGAGTGAGTCAGTTAGTGAAAAAGGTAGGAGCCACCACACCACCAGCCTCACCCCGTCTATTCTGTCTTTGCTTCTTCTTCTTCTTGATGTTTAAAGGTTTACTCAGCATTAGTTCATAGCTTACAAATGCACACTTCTCAGTGCTGTTTTTGTGCATTCTTAAAGCCTTTCTGCTTTGCTATTATTGATCAAATATTGTTGTGAAGAAGGCTTTGTTTAATTGTAATTCAGTTATTGTTGTGTCTTATGTTGATATTGATAACGCAGATGTAGATGCTGTATAACTTTCAGATTCCCCAGTCTGCAGTCTGTATATGTGCTCTGTGTGTGTCTGTGTGTGTGAGTGTGTGTGTGTCTGTTTATAAATGTATTTTTATCTGTGAGGCTCATTATTTCATTTTGAAAAATCTTTGAAGTTGTTCTTGTTTATGTAGATCTTTAAATAAAGATAACATTCTATTAAACCATTAATACAAACATCTGCACAATAAATTCAGAATTCTTCTTGTTTTTATTCTTCTTAAAAATATTCCATAACCAGCAATGAATTTTCAGTGATCTTCAGTTTTTGGATCTTAAAAAGCCCGTATTTACTTTAGCAGTGGTTAATTCATCTGACAGAAAACAAAACAACCATTGCACATGTGTTGTAAAACCCTTTAAAAACTGAAAATGATGAGCCTTATGTTTGTGCAAAGAACTGCTGCGTTATCTGTTTGTCATTAATGAATCTACTCTAACAGCTCTTTGAGCCTTCGAGGAGGAAGCTTGTGCACTCATGAGACAGCCAGATATGTTTCAGTGCGGATGGGTGTTTATGTGCGTGGCTGTGATTTTAAACCAACATAGCACTGCTGCTCTCAAGGCTTTCTGCTTTCACCGCTCTTATGGCACTCTTGCCAGGTCCTACCACAGCTGTTTCACGGTGTGCTCTAATGGACAGTGTTATGTAACCAGCAGGCAGAAGGAAACTGAGAGAGGTTTGGTGCGTGCGTGCGTGCGTGCATGTGTGTGTGTATGTGTGTGTGTAAACTGAAACAAAGTGAGCTGAGTTTAGAACAATAAAGCAAATGCAGGTCATAAATGAGCAGAGGGTTATTATATGTGTTCCTGCAGCATATTGTACCTGTGCTGTTAGCCTTGACGTTACAGCTTCCACATACAGTGGTGCTACAGTACCATGCTGTTTATGTAAATCCTTATGAAGTGCTTCAGTCTAGCAAAAACTGATTGTGTAAAAAAAAAAACTTCCTGACTGAAGCTGATCTGTTTCCATCTCACCTTTCTTGAAGTATATAAAACACATACCAGCAAGCAAACACAGTGACTGAATTAAATGCCACTTTGCATAAAATCAGCCTCTAAAGCAGTTGTTAGCTTCTTGCTGCTCCACCTAGTTGACAGTTGTTGTAATTGCAAATTGATGTTTTTTTCTGTAACTACGTAGGCCTTTACCTGGGAATGTTAAAATTAAGAAAGAGGGCGCAGTGGTGGGGTTAAACTATAGAAAGGCTGAAAGCACAGTGGCACAGTTTGCTTTTGTCACTAACGGTGGATCAAATGTTTAATGCAGAGGAGAGCAGAGGAATTTGGTTGCCCTGCTCCGTTATGTAACTGTTCTCAACTCTAAGGCAAGCGGCCCAGCACCGGCACTGCATTATTGATGTGGGAGTTTCCAGATTTACAGGTAGCCGTGAAGCAAAAATAGGGAGAAGGCAGGTTGTTTTGAGGGTCAGAGTTTCAGTTGTTTCTGTGCACGTCTGTCTGCCTCCTCCACAGGTCACCCTGTGTAGGAGAGAAAAGAAAAACAAAGGGAAGGGTTGAACTATTGACCTGGATAAGTATAGCGTTCCATGCTGGGTACAGAACAAACTCAGACAGCTGATTATGTGGAGCTATCTTTGGTCTTTATTTAGTTATAATTGGCAGTTTCATTAATTTATGACATAATTAAGGCTGCTGTGATTCAGTGCATGTAGGGAGTCTGATAAATGGGTCAGCAAATTGTACTGAACCATTTATTTTAAAACAGTGTGTCCATGTTTTCATAGTAAGCTTAATTATGCAATAGACAGAAAGTAGATTCAAAGTCAAGGCTCCAGATGTGCATGTGTGAGCGTCAGATGTTTTTCATCCGGGTCAGACCGAGCAGGTATTTTAAATGCTCCTAAAAAGAGCGTCCTCGGTTGCACGGCTAAGGCCGAAAAGCTGACCGCGTGAAGAACTCTCTCTGCTTGTTTTGTAACAAAATGCAAACCAAGTGGTCTTTGATTATCTAACAGATAACATCTACCATCACCAGGAATGAAAGAGCAAAAAAAAAAAAGGCAAAACAACATTAAAAATCAGCCAGGTCAGCAATGTAAAGAACAGCAATTGTAATTGCACATGAGACCAGAGCAGAAGCGAGATTGAAAAGAAAGCAGAAAGCAACTTCTTGCCATATGTACCTCAGCATCTCGGGGTTTGTGCATTCAGCTTGACTGGACAACAAGATGAGTGTGTGTAACAGCAGGCTAAGCAGGGTGTATGTCACGCTGTCTAATCTCTGATATCTAGAAAGGGGCCTCTGAAGAAGGAGGGGGGCTGGATGGGACTAGAATAAGAGTAGTCAAAGGGGACGACTTAGACTGGAAAAGAAAGGGCGTGCCAACTGTAATGGGCCTGGCTTTTGTGTGTGAGCGCAGGAGACTGATTTATTGCGATGGTGCTCTCCCTGTGTTTTCCTCTTTATTGATTCCCCTGACATGCGGTCTCATAATAATGCCGAACACACAGAACAGGAGAGGATGGCTGGCTAACTGCAGTGGACAGGTGGACATTGTGCAGTGACAACCTAAGTTACATCCTCATTAATGGCCTTTGGGATCACCTTTTGCAGCTCAGTAATAGTGTTGGGTTTGTTAGATCTTAGAAAGATGGTCTTATTAAGTCAGCCTTTTATACCTGAAAGGATAAGACTGCTGCATGGTTTTTGTGCATAATAAGGAGAGATAGTTTGGCCTTGTTTATTAAAATAGATATTGATGTTTCAAGCTCTGCCTTCATTAGCAATTTGACACGATGCTGTTTCACCTTCGTAGCATGGCGACTATGTTTAAACATTCACATTGTTTCACGCTGCCTCTTTTTTGCTCTCACCTCTTGAATTGTAGTAAAAGCAGCATCAATAATTAATGAGCCAATTAATAGTTTACACTGGTTTTTATTGAGCCGTCAAAGTGATGGAGAGCCTGCTGGTGGTGAACTCCGCCACTGCCTGCACGTCGGCTTCGACCTGAATCAGCACTTTGCGGGGCCTCGGAGCCGGAGCGAAACGGCGGGGCTGGGCGCAGACTGCTGATGCTCAACAATTTATAGCCATGATGAGTTTCCTGTTCGCTGAAACACCACACAGTGCCTTGCTGAGGATCAGTGGGCAATTGTGGTGGTGCCACTGTTAATGAAGCTTCGGGGAAAGAAAGGAGAAAGGGATGGGTGTGTCTCTGCACTCGCTCAAATTCTTTTTTTTTGTTTCACAAACATTAAGGGAGGGCTGTGGAGGGGGCTTGCTGAAGATGGAGGTGTGTCACAGGAGGAAGTACAGACATAGGTGGAGGTGGAACTGTGAGTGATGCAACCTTGAGATAAGCCATGTAGTGTCTACATTCATTCTGTCCACGTGAAACGCACAAGAAGCTCAGACTGTTTTTGCACAGAGGTAATTTCTTACTTCCCATCTCTGCTCCTACATGCAAACCTTAAGCTGTTAGAACTATTATGACCACATTAGGTAATTCACTTGTTCATTGAAAAGTGTATACCACAGTGAAGTGTGCTCTGGTGTTATGCTGCTGACAGATGAGCAGCTGAAAGGCAAAGGAGGTAATTACTGTTGTCAGCTGTTGGTTAGAGGGCCACAGAGGCCAAAGCCTATCTGGGGACATCCATAATATTTTATCACAGCACATAACTGTGCACACTAAGTGGCTACAGTGCTTCCTTAGAATGATGGATGGATAGTGATAGCAAAGGGAGTTGTTTGGCTTAAACTGACCTTGCAGCTTAGTCACAACAAAATTGCAAGTTTGAAAATGTCATTGGAGATCTTTTTATTATATTAAAGGGGGACTATTATTCTCATATCCTGCTCCATGTTAATTATTCTTGGACTCTCCCAGAGTAGCTTCCCATGATTCACAGTCCAAAATATTCCTTATTTATTCTATTTTAGCCCTCTCTCCCTTTAAGCCAACTTTCTTCTGATTCGCTGCTCTTCGTTAAACAAAAAACAAAATAAAAAGGTCCCCTCCCACTGACATCATATAGGTAAAATCAGTGAGATTTTGGCTAATATTAATCGCTTGTACATCCACGGACTTTGTTATTTGAAACTTTTTCCAACACCCGTCAGTGATGTTATGATTGTTGATGTTACATATTTGTGCATCAGAGAGCGCTCTGCAACTTTCCTGTTGGCAGCGCGTTTGGAATTCAACAAACAAGACAGGCAGCTGATCTGAGCAGAGTCAGACAGAGTGTAAATGATTACATAAATAAGTACACATAACAAATGTTATGTTATGCTTCGTGTGTCTGAAAGAAAAAAATATCGTCCGATAGATCGGGATATCAGATTTTAAAATCACCAAATATCTGTATCGTATATCCATCGGGCTCTATTAATTGTGGGGTTGGTGTTTTAATCTACAACCCTATATTACCCCAATGCAATGAGGGATTATTTAAGACATTTCTGGCTATGTATATTCACAGGGATGCTTTCTTCATATAAACTTCTTCCATACAGTGTCTTTTTTTCTTCACCCTTGTATGGTCCAGCCTCCCATCACCTCCTCAGCCTTCACATCTACAAGCATACGCAGTCTATTTTTATGCCTTTCCGTCAGAGTTCCCTGATTTCCCTGAGATTGAATCCTGAGCCAGATAATACTTGAAGGAGGCCTGTCCTCTATAGATCCATTAAGTTCTACAGCTCTTTGCAGGGGAAGTGAAGTGTGGGGAATCTGAGATATATATATATATATATATATATATATATATATATATATATATATATAAATGGCCCGTGTGTTAAACAAGTACAGTGTTTTCAGATGACTCTCACTTGTGACTGCGACCCTGAGGTGCACACAAGTAAAAACTAACAACAGCATATTTGCTGTCAGGACCAAGTATTATCTCTGTATTATTTAAATGTCCCATTCTTCAGTAAACATTTTAATAAGAGTTTTTTTTTTTTTTTTGCACTTTTCAGTTCTCTTATTTTTCAGGCCACAGTGGCTTTCATTGATAGTAGAGGGAGACAGGGGGAAGATACAGGGGAAGACACGCAGGCAAACTAGCGACAGGCCAGGACTCGAACCTGTGCTGCCCACACCACAACGCAGCATATATATGGGGTTGCCTGCTCCACCACTGAGCTACCCGGGCGGCCCGCTTCTCTTTTTTCTGACTGGTAAAGTTAACTGGTAGTGTAACTGAGTAACATTTAAATGCATAATGCTTTCTAATGGGATGCTAAAAGTGTGTCACAGACTGAAGTCCTGGACAGAGAAGAGCAGGAGTTCACTGTTAACTTGTATCCGTCTTTACCTCCATACTGCGCTCCCCTGAGAATCTTAGCACTATGTTTGGATTCAACATTTTTCACTCTTTTTAATTAGCTTTAATTTTTAAGCTTCTTAATCAAATTGAAAGTGCTCATCTCGCTGCTTAGGACATCCACATGGGAGAACAGGGCAAACCCTGCAGAATGACAAAGTTGATTCTGCAGACATAGTTTTTTCCAGCAGATGAAAAGCTAGTGAGCAGTTCTCTAATAAGATGTCTTCTCTTTATAACCATTTCTTGAAAGCATGACAAGAAACTTTCATCCTGTACTCATCATCGTAGCCACTCGCCTGTGTTTCTCCATGTCCGCTGATACTATGGCAGAAGTTGTAATCAGAGCCTCATCTTTAAAAGCTCCCCCCAGT
Source organism: Archocentrus centrarchus (assembly GCF_007364275.1). Taxonomy (NCBI): domain Eukaryota; kingdom Metazoa; phylum Chordata; class Actinopteri; order Cichliformes; family Cichlidae; genus Archocentrus; species Archocentrus centrarchus. Next base: position 10,514,176 of record NC_044361.1, on the reverse strand, counting down.
GCACTTTAGATTGAGGTCAGTTAAGGTTGTGTGGCATTGCAATCTGAATCCCCAGTTAAACACATTAGTGATCTGCCCTGCTCCCTCCTATAGATGCAGCTCCTTTAGGATAAGATAGCAGTGTGCTGACTTTGTTTCAACAAAAGGTGAGTTGTCATTTCAATGAAGGATCCAGCCAAAATGCTTCTGAAGACTGTTGTCTGAAAATCAGAGGAATATATATATATTTTCTATTTTCTCAACACTGAACTTATTTATTTAATTCATATGGACTGTTTATCCTTGCTCCCCTCCTTGTACATCATCACAGTTCAGTAGTTGTAGCAAGCAAGATGTTTAAGAACATTAATTATTTGATTAAAATTATGATCTTCAAAACAGTCCAACATGATAAATGATCTTGGCGTGGGGGTGGCTCAGTGGGTGAGTAGGCGACCGTATATGCCGCATGGCTGTGACACAGGCGGCCCGGGTTTGCGCCTAATCTGTGGTCCTTTACTTTGTGTCTCCCAACTTTCCTGTCTCTCGTCTTTGCACGCTATATAATAAAGGTGAAAACAAAAGCTTTAAGAGGTTCCTTGTGTGTGCTGCTGGAACACATATAATACCTTTAATGAATCTGAAGCCTAAAATTGTCATTTTGTGTTAGCTCCACCATGGCTTGTGTGTTGTTTTTTTACTGTACAGTGCTGAGATAGTCAAATCAATCCATTATGTATTGAGTTCTGAGCTGCATCTTTCCTTCTCCACAGGGATTTTAGGGATGGTTATCACTTTTGCTGAGCTACAGGAGCGTGTGTGTGTGTGTGTGTGTGTGTGTGTGTGTGTGTGTGTGTGTGTGTGTGTGTGTGCGTGCGTGTGTGTGTGCGTGTGTGTGTGTGCATGTGCGCGCATGTGTGTTTGTGTCAGTGTCTGTACTTTGTGGTGTCCTCACTTGTCCCTCTTGCTGTCCTCTCTCGTGTATGTATGCCCTCCTCCCTCCTTACAGGAGATTTGGATGGCCATTGGTGGGACCATGCGTCATGGCATAGCAGCGAGGCTTCCCCAATGTCTTTGGTGAGACATGTGGAGCCCTGCGTTGACCCTCCCTCCCTACCTCCCTACCTCCCGCCCCTTAACCCCATCTCTCTCTCTCTCTCCCTCTCTTTCTGTCTCCCTCCTCTCCCCATCCCCTGTTCTCCCGGAGTCTTTTGTCATTTCATGTTTCCTTTGTTTTATTTACACCTTTGCATGTTGTTTTTTCTGTTTTTCTTTCTGTTTTTATCCCACACCTGTAGGGGACAGTCAAAGGGGAAAAAGAAAAACTATTGAGCAGTCATTTATGTCCGAGCCGACACACACCTTATCTGAGAGGCAAAAGAAAATGGTGCGCTTTGGGGGACACTCATTTGAAGAGGACTTGGCATGGTGTGAACCGCAGGTTAAAGACTCGGGAGTTGATACGTGCAGTAGCACTACCCTAAACGAGGAGCATAGCCATAGTGAGAAGGTACTGAGACAATCTAGCCTGCATTTTGTTATGATTATTATTTATGACCTACCCATCCAGTCTTTGTTTGCTTTCTGTCACCAAGTGTAAGTAGGTGAGATGTTTGTTTCTTTGGATTTTATTTGACGTTGTATAAATTGATTTCTCTTGCGATTTCGTTCCTTTTTGTTCGGTTACTTTTGGCTCCACCTTGCTCGGTGTTGCCTGAAAACAACTCATTTGGGGACACCCTCTTTGCTTGCTACTTGTACTTGCTGTATTGCTCCCCGAACAGAAACTACACCTCTTTACAGTAGTTGTAAAAGAAGAGCATTGACACACAACCTCTCTGTTTGTCATGGCACTCAGGAATGTGGGTCTCTCCTAGTTGCATGCTCGTTTTCCTTCGTATGTTGTGTTCTTGCTCTGCAGCGGTCCTGTTTAGTGTAGTAGGAACACCCTTACTCAGGCCCGTCTCCTCTCACTCTGCTGCCCTACCCCACAGCACCCAGTCCAGACAGATCCTGCCCCCCCGCCCAACTTTCCACTCACTTCTATAGCAAAAAGCACACAAAATAGGGAAGATTGGATTTGTTTTGCACAAAATCTGAAAACATTTGTTTTTCTTTTTTCCCTTCCACTGCCACGTCTGTGATATCACTCTATCTGTGTCTCATAGCTTTATTCTGTGCTGTCTGTTTTTCATCCTTTTTTTAATTTTAACATGGCACCCTGGGGTCTACTTCATCTGTTTCATTGGTTACTTTTATTCCCTTTTTTCACTGTCTGCTTTTTCCCCTCACTATTCCACTTGATGGTGGCTGTGTGTTTGTGCGTAGCAAAGCACCAGAGTAACACTCTGGTCTTCCTGCTCCTGTTTGAAGAGCTGGTATTAGGAGGCGTGTTGGGGCAGCTTGCTTTACTCTGCATGGGGTGCTGCATGTAGCTTAACTCCTCCCTCACACCGGCAGGTTCACACAAACTCTGCAAGACAGTTAATGAGATGTATATTGTTTGGAGAATTTTAAAAAAAATTTTCATTAATGCTTTTGTCCACTAGCAGTAGCCCAACAGATAACCCTGCATCTTCTTGAATTAAAATAACTGAGCTATCCAGTTTGTGTGAACAGTCTTCCCCAAGTGAATACAGTAAAAACAATGCTCCCTTCATGCCCTCTTTCACTATATACTGTTGTCTGCTTTGGTCTGAAGTGATCAAACTCAAATGGATGAACTGTTAAACAAAAGGTGTGTTGTTGCTCTGACCTTGTAGCACCCAGTGACGTGGCAGCCATCCAAAGATGGGGATCGCCTAATAGGGCGTATTTTGCTCAACAAGCGCATGAAAGATGGAAGCGTGCCTCGAGACTCAGGTGCTCTGCTCGGTCTGAAGGTGAGCTTACAGTCTGTGTAGGTGTTATTCGCACTGTACGCACTCACACTGACGCACTCGCGCTGCGTGGTCATCCTGAATTACCATCAAATTGGTCCCAAAATATCTTGTTAAAATATGCACATTTAGCATGTTGGCTTTAAATTTCTTCCTGATAGGGTCCAGCTGAAAGCATCAGTGTTAGATGTGCACTATGTGCTGACATTTTAGAACTTCAGGGTGTGTCATTTTGTGCCCTTTTTTTGTGTTTGTTTTGCTGAATTTCTCCACAGCTTCCAGTTCTTACATCATAGTACTACTCACTATTAATAGTCATTATACTCCTGATGAATATTAATGAGTGCTGGTTGATATTGGGCTCTATAATCTTCTGAATTCATTCATACTGAACTTCTTCAGTGAACTGCATTCAGCTGCTCTGTCCCTGCCGTTTTTCGCTTTTTATGTATTTATACTGTACCTTCACATTCTGATGCTAATTTACATTCGTTGCTCTCTGTGTGTCTTTTTTGTATGGTTTCAGTGCAGCCTGCTTGTAATTGGTTGAATTATTTATTGGCTGTTTTTTAGATGTTTCATTTTCTCTTTCACTGTTGCATAATTCTGTAGGTGGTGCGCACCTTTAAAAAAAATTACAGAGCAGCCAAAGTCCGCAAGAGCATAGCACGCCACTAGGAGGAAGAACCGAGGGCGGCAAGATGGGGGGAAAAAAAAAATCATTACTGATTAAATGAGCCTCCTGAAATGGCATGTTTGTGTCTGCTCAGTGCTCCTGTGCATTTCTGTCCGCTCAGCAGCAGCCACCCAGCCAGGCAATCCAGCCAGTCAGTCCATCAGTCAGGCTGCCAGCCTCGCCCTCACTGTCCATCTCTCTCTCGCGCTCTTCCTTTGCAAGCCTCCCTCTCTACCTCCTGCCTGTTACATAAAGCCATTTCATTTAGCAGACTTCCCTAAGCTCCTTTGTATGTTGGCATTCAGCTGCCATTAAGAGGGGATTTTTATTTGTATGATGCCAGTGTAAGCTGAGGAGAGTGGAGTACAGCAGCTCAGGACTGTACAGTACAGCTCTAGCCCACGGCCCTGTGCTGTTACAGAACCGCGGTACAGCACCAGAGTGTTTCCCCGGGGACGAAAGCACCATCCCGGACAGTTTTTTTAAAAGACTCTGATGCACTTTTAGCATTGACCCTCTCCTCCCAATGCATTTATTGTGGTTTCATACCTTGCAGGCAAAAGCTAAATCCCTGACATCAACAGAATGCTTTGCGAAAATAAATCTATGTTCTACTATAAGCTGCAGTGATTATATGTCATACTGTGTAGAGTTAATGTGGTGCATTAAATCTACAGAGATAATAACACAGCTGAAGTTTTATTTTATAAAAGAAATTTCAGTGCTAATGCAGTCACCTCTCTGTGTCTACAGGTGGTGGGAGGCAAGATGACAGAATCTGGTAGACTTTGTGCTTTCATCACTAAAGTGAGGAAAGGAAGTCTAGCAGACACTGTTGGACACCTCAGACCAGGTATTAAAATGCACACGCAAATATTTACATAGAAATTAAAATGGTAGAATTCAACTATGACAACACAGACAGTCTGAGCGTAAAGGGTAAAGACGTTTGATGTGACACTGAGTTTCTCTGGCGTTTTTGCAGGCGACCAGGTGCTGGAGTGGAACGGGAAGCTTTTACAAGGAGCCACATTTAAAGAAGTTTACAATATCATACTAGAATCCAAGCCTGAGCCGCAGGTGGAGCTGGTGGTCTCGCGGCCTATAGGGTGAGATCTCACAACCAGCGTCTCCCACACACTCTGTTCTTCACGAGACAACTTTGGACTTGGGTGTTAATAAGCAACAGGGTGCCCTCGTTAACAGTAACCAAGGTGTTAGGTGTGGGTGAGAATTTGTGCCGAAATTGTGTTACTTTTCCATTTAACACAATAAGCATACTGAAGCAGACGAAGTTCGCTAGATGTGTTAACTTGTGATTTGAAAATGTAATTTTTTATTTTATTTTTTGCATTTTTGGCAACAGTGGCTTTTCGTGACAGTGGAGAGAGACAGGAAATGGGGGAAAGATACAGGGGAAGACACGCAGACAAATCGGCGCCGCCCGCACCGCAACGCGGTGTGTGTATGTGGTCGCCGGCTTCACCACTAAGCCACCCAGGCGCCCCTGAAAATGTAATTTTTAAGTGAAGCCAGGATCTGTTGAGGGCATCAACCTGCTTCTCATCAAGTGTGTGTTGGGAAAGCCCAGAACTGGGTGAGGTCTTGGTGATGGGAGCGGCCATTCTCTAGATAAGTCCCAACATCTCAGATCAAGAATGGGATTCATCCAGAGAAGGCGCCACTTTATTACAAATAATTTTATTGCACAAACTTGGAATCTGTGTCCAACAACCAACCCATCAGGTGAGCAGCAGACCACGTGTGGAAATGCACACGTTCCTCTTAATTCACAGCGTACGCTGTGAGATGCTGCAAGTAATTATTAAAGACAAAGAAATGAATCTGACACGGCTGTGAGCTACACAGTTCACATTTATAGATGATTTTGAGAGATATTTCAGTGTTTTATGAGACAGATGTGATACGAAAGACATTTGTGATGTTGGAGAGATCTGTATGTGTGTGTGTGTGTGTGCCTGAAGATGCACAAATGTGGGGAAATCTCTGTGTAGAAAGCCTGAAGTTTACTAGGAAAACAATATGCTAAGTGTAAAAAAACTGTCCATGGCTTGTATGCATCTTGTATTGAGCAGCTATTCTCCCCCGTCCACCAATGCTCCACTTTAAATTCTGCTATATTAAAATGGCAGAATTTATAGGACACGGTGGGGGGGGCGTCACATCACAGACCCAAAGTTTTGGTATTGCACTCACAGTTGCACCTACGCTCGCATTACATTACTAACATCTGTAGGCTTATGCCTGCCGCTATGACTCAGAAAGCTTTATATTTTTATAATACGGAGACCCGAAAAGATAAATCTGAAGGGAACATAACTCAGAATGTGTTTGTGAAGGAGCAGCGCCGCGTTGTTTATTCAACATCTGTTCCTCCCTCCCTCCGGCTCCGGCTCTGCCATTTCTGGCCTTGTACGGCACAGAAGAACGCCGCCCGGCAATATGAAGGCCTGCCGCGTCATTTATATGCTCTACTCCAATTGTTTTTGAAAAGAAAATTGTGAGGAAAAACAGAGGCACCTTTGCTTTGTCAGTTCCTGGGTCTGACCTGCTTTGGTGCTGCTGAGGGAGCCGTTGGGTGAATGAAGACTAATGTGGTGCTTACGGTCATTAAAGCACAGTGCATTCAGCATTAGCTTAAATTGATCCACTCCATCCCCTCCTTCTCTCCTGCCTCTCACACTCTTTCGCTTTCTTTCTTTCTTTTTTTTCAGAGATATTCCAAGGATACCAGACAGCACACACTCACAACTGGAATCAAGTGAGTTTTGTCCAAATTTTCCGCGGATCAGACGGTGCCGTTTGATCCTATTAATCAGCCCAGAAACATCAAGTGAAGGAAATGTCTGTTTGGCACAGTTTGCTTTTGTCACTCTGCCTTTTATCTTCCCCTGGCAAGATTTTGTGCTCTCTTTGTGTTTCTCTTCTTGTCTGTGTCTTTCTATTGTCCTTACTGCAGTCCCCCTTGTTGTCTCCCTTTTCATCACTAAAACTACGAGCAGCAAACATAAACAGCGGGCTGTGTTGTCTGTGCCCTGCCAGGTTCGAGTTCTTTCGAGTCTCAGAAGATGGATCGTCCTTCCATCTCTGTCACATCTCCTATGAGTCCCAGCATGCTGAGGGATGCCCCCCAGTACCTGTCAGGACAGCTCTCAGTAAGTGACCTCAACTTGACATATGGAGTACATGTAAAAGCCTGGACAGGGATTGGATTGTTAGAGAGGTTTAATTGCTTTTGAGATCATATGAGTAAGACGAGCTAGTAAGTATAATTTTCCCATTGCGGATTAATTATGCAACCAAATTTGTATTTTTTTTTAGCTTAAATCTTAGTTCAAACCCTTGTTAACCATTGTTGCCAGACACTGCCTCCATCACTCAGCCTGTTCAGCTGGCCCTTCACCAACCCGGGATGGAACTGTAGCTCAGATTACGTTGGGTCATTATCTAGTATAAAAACCCTCCTGGGGTAAATTTGGTAAAGGGCTGCATTAAAGCAAGAGATAAATCAAATCTCAAATTTAGGATTCACATGGGAGTCGCATGGGACCTCCAGCACGTGTTTTTCCTGCTAGTGTCAATATTCATGAGAGTCCCACAGAGTCATTTGACCATCACTGAAACACATCCTGTGCTGAATGATAAGAAAACAAAAAGCTCCTTCATCCGCAAAATTGTCTCTCATCCACTCACCACTTAAAGTTCTGTATTTTCATGAGAAGTCTGACCTTGAAGTTCACAATCGACTAATCACTAAAACAGTTCAGTTCACTGGATAAACCTCGCGACACCTTCAGCGCCCGATGAGTAACTGTGCACAGTCGGGAGCCGTCTGTATCAAATAGCGTCTCTGGATAACAATTGGGTTTAACGTCACTGTGATGCAGGCGAGCTCTGAAGCAGAGGAGAAAAAGGTCTAGAAGAAGGAAAGATATAGTTGTGAGCCACTGATGATTTTCTCAGAGGGGGCCTATGCAGAACAGGGCAGAGCAGCTCAGGGATGAGCAATCTTTGATAAAGCAGAAATAAGGGTGAAAAGGGAAATAAGAATAAACCTGCTGGCTTAAATCGTTCATCTAAACTACAAATTTCTGTTGTTGTGTTTTGAGTGTATTGTGAGTTTTTGTGTAGTGTGGTTTTGGTTTTATTGCATTTTCTTTTTTTTTTCTTTTTTGCTGTTTAATTTTGCTTATCCAGAGCCAAAGCCTTAGTAGAAGAACACCGCCTTTTGCCCCTAGGGTCCAGGTAATGGGCCCTGTGTGAAGGGCACAAACTCTGTTTGGTTTTTGCTCATTGACTGTTGACTGGCCTTTTTTCTGTTTCCATACTTTGGAAAATGCATTCCCGGGGAAATGGCAGCTTTGAGTTTCCCCTCTTAGTGCAGTGCATTGTGTCATTTTCTTTGATTTGATTTCTTGGTATCACTGTTATGATTAGACTTCTTATAGCTCATTGTAACCCATACACATCATTATTCCCAAGTAGTGCATGCTCAGCTAATTGGAACCTATTTTAAGAGACACTCTTCCATTGCCTGATGTTTTTGTACCGACTGCAGTGATTGTGACCTAATAGTGACCTAATCGAAATAGCGGCTTGGAATTTTGTGTAGGGCAATGCCGGATGGTGTCTCTGGAAATTTCCTAGGACAAAGAACTGTGTGTGTGTGTGTGTTTTTTTTTTTTCCTGCTTCAGTGTGACATGAACCCAAGCCTCGATAACTCTAACCCTGTACACATACACAGAAGGACTCCCCCATGTGCGAGTTGAAGTGATGCTAATTAGCAGATCTGAGTTGATGGCTGTGTGGTTTCATGTTGCAGTGAAAAGATATGAAGTTCACGTCCTCTTTGGAAAGCCAAAGCCAAATTGCATTTTCCTTTTACAGATAAGCGTTAAAGAAAAAGCAAATTGTACCTCCCAAATAAAAAAAGAAACGTCAAACAGAGCAAAGCCTTCGCTACAAGAATGTCTCCTTTAATATGGGTCTTGTCTTTTTTGTGGTTTCTGTTTTCTGGTCATTATTGATTTAGGTGGCCAGAGGGTTAATATTCCTGTGTGAAACTTTGGATATTTATCTCACTGCTATGTTGTTTTGCTTAAGCGAGGCCTAAGCTTTATATCTTATGAGTAGAGAATATTGTTCTGTGTAACAGAGCATTCACATGTCTGCAAGGATTCATTGCAGGCTCTCAAGATCAAACCTAGGAATAATTAGGCTTTATATGTGTGTATTCATTAATGTGTGTACTCTTATTAAAGCAAGCATGTTTCAGTTAACTGCTTACTAACTTAAGTGCTTATTTATTGACTGTATTGGGCACATTGCACATCAGCCTCCATAGTATGTATTAATGTATTTTACTGTTAAATAATACAACTGTTATATAATACAACAGGTAACACACACATAATAATTACTCATTTTTAAGGCGAATCTTTTTGTATAATTTAAGTAATACTTTGCAGTATGTGGCATTTTGGTGGGCTAGAGATTACTTGGTACAATTTGTTTTCCCATAAGCCCCCTGCTGTCTGTTTCTACTTTATAGCTCTTGACTTGTCTTGAATGCTCTTTTTCTGCATTGCTGCATGAATGGCGAGTACTCTTAAACAGTGTGGGCCCTTTCCATAATCATATTCTGAATGAAGTATGGACCAGAACTTAGAAGTCTAACTTCTCATTTCATCTAATTTCTTTAAGGCTTCAGCTGGCCTTTTATATCTTCTAAGTTTTTTCTCCTGGAGTCCATACTTTTCTTTTAGCGTGATCCCTCTCGCAACAGCATGACTGATTTCTCCTTATTGATCCCCCACTGAATACTTGAGCGGACATTATTAGAAATGTCATCATAGTTAGATGGTAGCACAGCGTTAATATTAGAGCATGTTGCCTTTAGCATTTTGCTGCAGTTCACTTTAAGGCATTAAGCTCAGTTCAGTTCAATAAACTATATCTATCCCTGTATCAGAACACGTGAACACTCACATTAAAAAAAGAAACACAATTATTACACGCAGCCATGGAAATTACTAAAACACAAAAAGGAGGGTATTGGCATTAAAAAAAAAAAAAAAAAGAATTATCACAACATGTTAATATTGATACAGTAAAAGTACTAAATTGTCACACCACACATGTGACCTGACATCATTCAGGCAGTTGGATATCCTCCTCATTTTTCCTAAAGGGTAAATACAGGAGAAGACCCTGCACTGAGGCCTATACTGATTTAAAAGGTCTTGAACTCAATAAAAGGACATAAATGCATATATAATGACTCGATCAAACTGCTGTCTTCTCCTGCATTATTCCCTCTGTGTATTTTCCGCTTGTGCTGGCCCTGAGCTGTCTCTGAGCAGGCTGCCTGTGCTCTGCCCCCTCCAGGTCAAACTGTGGTATGACAAAGTGGGCCATCAGCTAATCGTCACCATCCTGGGTGCCAAAGACCTGCCACCCAGGGAAGATGGCCGGCCCAGGAACCCTTATGTCAAAATCTACTTCCTCCCTGACAGAAGGTAAGAGTAGAAACAGTTCCCATTATTTTGGGTGCTTACTTTATCCCAAGTCAGTGCACTCCATTGAGGAAGACACCAAACAAAGATTATGTGTTAAGATTGAGTTTTGGGGGGCATTGATGTGAGACCACAAAGTCAGACCTCTGTTTTTGTATCCATTATCATCAGGAAAGGCGGTATAGATACAGTGTATGTGGATGTGTCTAATTAAATTGTTGGCTGTTCTTATTTTCTTATGAACTAATGAGGAATGCAGGAAGTGCACATTAAGAAGGAGATAGCATACTTTGCCACCTCGTTCCCTGCACCTGCATGCTGTGGTGCTGTGATCTGTGCTGTGTTGTGCGATGGATTTGTTGTATTCGTGGCTCTTCCCTATCGTGGTTGTAAATAAAAACAGTTTGAATTATTGTTCCTCCAGTGACAAAAGCAAGAGGAGAACAAAAACGGTAAAGAAATCCTTAGAGCCCAAATGGAACCAGACCTTTATGTATTCGCCGGTGCACCGGCGGGAGTTTCGGGAGCGCATGCTGGAGATCACGTTGTGGGACCAAGCCAGGGTGAGGGAGGAGGAGAGCGAATTCCTGGGAGAGGTAAGAAAACCAAACCCCAGCCCTCATGGACACTCAGTAATGGTATCTTAGCTTATCCTCTTAAATGGGGTCAAGCCCTTAAGAAAGCTGCTGGCCATCACAAGGTGTTTGGTGGTCCAGTCCTTGCCTATCATAGACAGGGAGCTTTGTTTCTTTCTGTTTGTGTGTGAGTAACAGGAACAGCTTTGCATTTTCTGTAAAAGCTAGCATGTTGTGTGTTTTTGTGATTCCACTGGTGATTAAAAAAATACATACAAGCTTAAAACCGTTGGAATGACGGCATTTTTAGAAAGAGAAAATTTACCTTGGCCTTTCAACTCTGCCAGATCCTGATTGAGCTGGAGACGGCTCTTCTTGACGACGAGCCACACTGGTACAAGCTACAAACGCACGACGTGTCCTCCATCCCACTCCCACGTGCCTCCCCGAATGCACAGCGCAGGCAGCTCCATGGAGAGAGTCCAACGCGGCGACTGCAGAGTAAGGAACACCTCTGTGACTAAACCTGTCCCCAAATATGCTCAGAATTACTACCAGTAGTCAGAACGTTATTCACATTTTAAGAAGGAATCACATCGGCTTTTCGGCTTTCTTTTCTTAGAAGTATGGATGCACTGATCCAGCTTTTTCAGTTCCAGTACCAACACAGATACCTTGTCTTTGGGTATCTGCTGATACCGACTATCAATCAAATACCAGTGTTAAATTAATATTCTCTAATCCTCACTGAGAGGTAGAGACAGGGAATCTTTTTTTAATGAATAAGACATCATCATCATGCTTGACTTACGCATGGCTTTCCTAACTTTCTACAACGTTAAAAAATAAAATGTACAGGTATGCAAATTTACGGAATTTATACATTTTTAGGAAAATCACACATAAAACCAAGGCTAAGATAAATAAAATGAAAGATTAAAAAAATATTTATGTTATTTACCTCATTTATTTGCACTTGTTACAGTTCAGGTCAGTCTACTGTTCTCTGCGCTTACTGTGTATGCATCTCCTCACACATAGTAAACACTGCAGATGAGATAGATAACAGCAGCTCGCGATGTGGCCATGAGTGCAATAAGAGCTGATGAATTTATACCGGCTGTAACATTACAAGAAAGAAAGAACAGCCATCAGAGTACGTGTCGACGCAGCTATTTAGTCGTGTCAGGTCACCTGGAGACAGTTTGCACTGTGTTAGCTCTTCTTCGAGCAACCCATGCTCTCCTAATGATGGGTGGAGCTCCTTAGACCAACTGTTGTCATCAATACACAGCTTTTTGAGTACAACTGAGTCGGGGATACAACCCTACAAATAATTAGTGTACTGCAGTATTTTCAGTTTCCTTTTACTTCAGTGCTAGTTTTGTTTATTTTTTGTTAAAGCTTGCTGTCATACAAATATATTTGTGCCAACAGACTAATGGCACCAAACACAAAGTCAGGGTAGCTGTGTGATTTTTGGTTGTGCAGTTGGTTCTATTAACAAACAAGGAACCACACGCACTATATCTCTGCTTTAGTTTATAAAAGCTTTAGCAGCTGCTGTTATTTCTGCATATTTTGTTTTTGTTGTCCATAACGTTCATGATATCCATGTCACATCAACCTTACTGCTTCTGCTTTTACAGACAAAGGCTCTTATTCACACAACTCAGGTAAAGCCCCTTGCACTCTCAGGCATTGCAGCTTCATGGAGCATCTGAGTGTTTTCCTGTCCTGTTTAAAAACACACCCTTGTGCCCCAATTCTCTATCTTTTTTTCCTTAAGAGTGTGCGTTTCTGCTGTCTTACATGGATGTCAGTGCAGGGAGGTTGGTTAAAATGTTAGACCACTCGTTTGACATCCATCCAGACCAGCAGAAACATGCACATTGTGGGAAAATAGGGAGAATAGGGAGAAACAGTGGTCTCTCCTTCTCTGTGTATTCACCTATTAACTAGCTCACAGTCCTACCCTGTAACCCAAAACCAGCTGTATTCAATCCTGAAGTGATATTATAAAAACCCAAACTATCTACCCATTCTGACAGACATAAATGGTCCACCTGCTTCTCCTCTGTCATGTACACTGTTTGTTATTTGGCTTTTATGACTATTTTCCCTTTAACAATTGCACAAATTAGCGACACACTTTGCCCGTTCTGCTTTGCTTGTGTTTGTGTGTCTTGATTGTGAATATTTTCTTCAGTATGTCTGAGAAACAGCAGATGACTGTGTTGCTTTTGTGATACTTCTTATTTATTGTACTAATCCTTTGTAACAGAGTTGGCATATTTGCTTACGCCAAAAATAAGAGCTTTGATTTTTCTGTATGAATAATGTGTTAAATGCTCTCTATATAGGCTATTTTTGACCCTTGTCTTACTAGTATTAAATTCTGTGGCCGCGTGCTGCCTAACATGCTTTGGATGAGTGCGCTGCAGTCCGTTACGCCCGACGGCTTCACTGTACTGCTTCGTTCAGCCACTAAAGGCTTGCTCGCTCCCCCACCATGGCGATTTTCTGGGTGTTGGTGTTCGTCTGAAGTGAAAGAGCTGACAGCTGTAAAAAGTTTTCAGCCAACTGAGATGAGAGGTTGGGAGCGGCACTGGCAGAGTGCAGCACTTGTCATTTCTGAAAAAGCACACGTGTCCAGTTGATTTAAGTTGAATGAACAGTGAAGGCGGTGGGATGCGTTGGGGGTGATAAGGCTACTGGGGAGGAGGAAGAAAGAGCTATACAGCCATATCGCTTCTCCCATCCCCACCTTCACATGTGCACTGAATGATTGACCGTGCCATTTCAAAGTGCCACAGCTCAAATGAAGAGAGATCGTCTGTTCTTGTTGGAATCGAGCGGTGAAATGCTGCATTATTTGTTTTAGTTTGGGCATTCACTTTAACCAGTGAGGATTACATCAGGGCACGGTGACTTATTATTAAAAAAAAATCTAAATAAATGAAAAAGGGAATGAAAGTGGCCTCTCTATCTCCTCTTTGTCTCTTTCCTGTTTCTTTCTGTCAAAGGATCCCAGAGGATAAGTGACAGTGAGATCTCAGACTATGACTGTGAAGATGGCGTTGGGGTAATAACAGGTAATAAATAGTGCTAAGGTCATATTAATATGCCATCTGTGTGCCACGTACGTGAACCGAATCCATGTTGTTTCACCAAAGCTGTATTATAATTTTAATACTGAACTTAGGCTAACCTCATTCATGTTGCCACCAGGAAGATGCTTACACACGTCACTATAATCTCACAGTATTGGGGTAAAATGCTGCAGCCCATCAGCAACAGCAGTAGCAGCAGCAGCAGCAGCAGCAGCAGCACAGTGAGGGAGCAGTGAGCTTTTTGTCTGCCTCTGCACTGCTAGGTGCTGTTCTGCTGTTCTTGCTGAGGCTTCAGCAGCACGCCCACGCTGCATCAGAAAAGCAGAGGCAGAGCTGCTACCAGCCAGAGAGAATAAGACTGAAGAGGGAAAAAAAAAAAAAACAGACTGAGAATTAATTGAAATTTGCCCACATAAAATATTAACAGTGAAGAAAGTGATGCTTAAAAGAGACAGCAAGGGCTTAAATTTTAAGCACAAGGTAGCGTTTGAGGGCACCATATATCTGTCTTTCTATAAATATTATCTCTCCTTCTCACTTTTCACAGAAAGAAAAATAATTTTTTTATTTTTTTTTTTTTTTGCAACGAAGCTTAATTGCATGATGGAAACAGCTGCATGCAGTGTTTGTTTCACATGTTACGATGTTTCACAGCTCCCACCGCAGAGAAGAAGTGAGGGGAGTAACATGAGAAAACAGGGCGGAGGACAGACAGTTACTGTAGCAAACTGCCTGTCACACAGACAGACATTCAGACCGGGCCTGCTGGTGATACAGTAGCTGAGGGAAATCCTCCTCTAGCCTCTTTAATATTCTCATCAGCCCCTCACTGCCTCGCAACGGCAGCCCCCCTCCTCACTTCCTTCACAGGGAAGGGAATACCCCCTCACCAAATCCTCCTCTTGCTCAGGCTCCGCCACGGCTCATCCTGCGCTTTTTGCCGTGATTTGCTTTCACAGTTCAAATGGAGAAGAAAAACTTTTCTTGGTGTGTTTTATTTCACCGAACACAAACTGCCAGGATTTTAATGGCCCAGTGCAGGCAGTACAGCAGCGCACACTGGTAGCTACTTTGTCAGAAGACAAATGGACTTTACAACTGAACACGTTTAAGACTTTAATAAAAGGTTTTCTTCATTTTTTAACACCTGTGCAACACATTTAATGTTGCTTTAACCCTCTTCTGCCTGTTTCGGCACCAATGCAGCCAGTTCTTGTTAAAACCTATTAATTGTCAACAAAGGATCTTCTCGCTGCAACGTGTCAGGAGGAAGAATAGATTTAATTTGGCTCTGCGTGGAAGTGGATTGTTCTGCTGCAGGAAGCGTCTTTTAAGGAATGACAAATGTTTTCCTTTTAAAATCTAATTTACATCATAATGGAGTGAAGACACTGTGAGCTGTTTGTAGCTTGTGTTTGTTAATATCACTAGAAGAACGGTAGGAGTACAGTATATGACAGTGTACTACTCGCAATTTTGCACCCGGTTTTTAATCAGTATGGGTCATTTAGCTTGACATATTTAAAGAAATATTTTTATTCCATATACTACACACAAAAGGAAATCTTACACAATTAACACGCCATTTCCTTAAAGTTAAGGTCAACGTTTCTTCCTACCTTTCCGTCTCTCCCAACTTTGGAATCACGCTTTTCTTTAACTCATTTAAATCTTCTATACACTCTATTGAATATCAATCAGCATTAAAAGTGCTAATCATTGACCTTAACCGTGGCTCCTAGCCATGTCTGATTATTGGTTAATGAACTCTTTCAAGTTCAGTGGACTAATCAGTCTAGCAGTGAAAATTCATTATAATGTTTCTGATTTTTGAAAGGCTATTTTCATGTTTAATGCAGTGTTAACACAGCAGATTGAAACCTAGTCCTCATTTTCTGGAAGATATGGACTCAGCATATCAAAAATGAGAGAGTCTATCACCTGTGCAGAACGGCTTTTAGCTTTAGAAAGTTTTACAAAAGTTTGGTCTCTTTCCTCTACATTATTATAGACTGTGCTCAAACTAAATCTGAAGCAGTAGCTTTCATTATTGTTCATTAAACATATTTAGTTATATCTCAAATAGGAAAGGAATCCGCACTGATTCTAAGCACATGAGTAGCATCTGCAGTGTTGTTAGAAACCATTTAAATAACCCAGCACCCTCTCTTTTCTGTCCTCTCCACCCCCACCTCTCTTTACTCATTGTTGTTTTCACAGATTACCGGCCAAATGGCAGAGACTTCCAGAGCTCCACATTGTCGGTCCCCGAACAGGTCATGTCGTCTAACCACTGCTCTCGGTCAGCTGACATAAACCGGGTGCGGTCGCGCTCTCCCAGCGTACCCCCACCCTCCAGGTAACCAGTTGCTCAGTGCCAGTGCCTGACATGTAGTTTTTGGGAGGTTATTATTATGATTGTGATGTATTTTACATCATAGTTTTGTGTTCCTTGCTTGGGAATCCACAAAAATTCCACAGGCTTTAGTAGTTCACGTGAAATGGATGCTGTGTCATGTTACTTTGAAATTAACCACCTATTTGGCTGTAGCATTATATGCTGCTATACTTAACTTCAAAATGCCCCATCACCCCTGTGTAGTCTGTAGCATTTCTTGTGTTTCCTCTCATGGCCTCAGTTAAACACGAGGCCATGTGCCTCTTAAACAGTAGGGGGCAGTATGTGGTGTACATGAGGGGTGATCAGTCCACTTCTGTCACACAGCAGAAGTCTGGACCCAGCCTTTGACCTTAGGCCTTCTCAGTACAGCTCCTCTACTAGAGTGGAGCATCACAGTCTGTCCGAAGACAACTACACACCTGACAGGTACACCTACACACTACAGCTTACACTTGTGTGCAGCACATGCATGCACATATTTAAGCATGCACGTATAAATGCTGACCAGCACAAGTGTGGGCTGATGAGTAGATACGCAGTGAGCTGTTTGTGTGCGCATACTCTTCAGCATGGTGCTGTTTCCCTTAAACTCTTCTTGTTTGTGTTTTCGTCTTGAATCTAATGCGCCAGCTTTTAAAAGGCGGCTTTCTCGTGTCCTGCTGATACAGCGGCGTGGATTCCCCATATCTTCAGACTTGCTTCCTCAACCTCCATCTACTCCTTACTTCCAAAGAAAAATGTGAAGCTAAAGAAACAAAGGAAATATCCGATTGCAAAGGATCATTCTTATAGTTTAAAATAAAGTCACAGCCTTGGTTGCTGCACTGCTTAAAGAGAAGTGCGCATCTTGGAATCAGGTGACTGAAATTATGCAGGAAACATTCAAAGCCAAAAATGTTGCCAATGCTGAGTACACTGTATAGGATTTACATGAATTGTATTTCACTATCTTTATGGAAGAGGTGATCAAGGGGAAGTGTTCAGTTATCTTCCGTTAGCACTTATTTTCTGTGAAGTTTGGAAAATGTTGCTCCAAGGGTCCAATTGCAGCCTTGGCACTGTCTGGTCCCCCACCCCAATTAACTTTATTTGATATTTCTGAAGCTGGACCTAAATCAGTGTCAGATGCAGAAAATGCACTTATCTAAATTGTCTGGGATGGTGCTCACTTGAGTGTATTTCAGCTGCTTCAATTAACAGCTTGCAGTTATTTATTGAAAACAGTTGAAAATGTCACAGAGAATTTGGCATTGCCCCAGGTGTCCTATAATATTAAAAAAAAAAAAATCTCCTCTCAAATTTTCATAGCTTCCTGTGAGGCTTGTCTATCTGTGTGTGTGTGTGTGTGTCTGTGTGTTTTCAACAATGTTACTGCATTTTCCTACTTTTTTTTTGAAATTATGGATGTAAAAGAAAAACTCTTGAGCTATGAAATGGTCCAAAGTAGTTTAATCATCCAGCAGAAGTGGCAGGTTTAGGTGTCTGGACTGTGCTGTTGTTGTTCTTCCTCCGTGAACGCTTCTGGTGTGTTCTGTCCACCACTTTTATCCATCTGTGTGCTAAAGCCGAGGAAGTCGTCTCCTCGCTGTCCGATTTCTCAGCTCCCTCTCACCTCTCATCTTCCTCGCCAGTTTTTCCTCTTTGAATCATTCACATCAACCTATCCTGTGAGCGTTCTCACGTTTGCAATCTGTTTCTTTGTGAAATCTTTCCCTCTCTCCCCCTCGGTTTCCTCACCCTTCCATCTGTCTGCCTATGATTTTTGTCTCCGGTCCACTGTCTTTCTTTCTTTTCCTCGTTCTCTTCTTTCTCTTCACCATCTCTTCACCATCTCTGTCGTCTCTCCTTCCATGTGGTTGCAGCCATTTTCTCACCCTACCTCGAACCAGACATACTCAGCCTATTGATGATCCTCAGAAGGACCCAAGGTAGACTTTTACCTGAGCTTGCATGAAGCCCCTCCTCTGTTACTCCAGTTTCCAGCCAGCCCCCTCCCGTGCACCAACCCACAAGCCTATTGTATTTCTGCTTTATTTTTTGGGTTGTTTTTCGAGGAACGCTTCCATTAGGGTGTTGAAGACATGGCACTGACACTGAGGCATGTTTCCCCCTAGCTGCAGACGCTCATAGTATGCACTACACCAGGTGCAGTGCTTGAAAAAGTCACATGGGTTTGTGGAGTTGGTGTGTAAATCACTTCAGTTGACCTGTCCAGTGTCAGTGCCATAAGTGTTTTGTGTTTATACGCTTGTGTGTGTGTGTGTGTGTGTGTGTGTGTGTGTGTGTGTGTGTGTGTGTGTGTGTGTGTGTGTGTGTGTTGTAAAAGTATATATTTCTTCTGCCAAAGATTAAATATATACACAACTGTTAACTTTCCCATGGTGCATTGTGTTGATTAGATAACTGGCCATACACTTAATCCAGTATCCAGTATCAGCATTGCTGTCTTTCACCATCTCATTATCAAATAAACATTTTTATCTGCTAATAAATCATGTGCGTAAGTGTTGGAAAAGTTCCACTAAAAGAGCGCCTGTGGCCGTACTCTAAATGGATGAGTGTTGTGAAGTTTTGTCCAGCAGAGGTGGTTTCTCCTGCAGTCACGTGGGCACGTTCGGCGTGTCAGTGTAGTTTGTATCAGCATTCAGTGTTTAGATCTGAATTCCAGCTTCTTTTTCATGTTCAGTCCCCATGTAGTGAAAAAAATAAAAAATACAAACTGAACGCTGACCAGTTGTGATATTTTCTCGGCAGCCGCAACCATCGTGTGTATCCGATCTGCCGAGAAGAAGCAGTCAGGTTACTGCGTTCCACTAGGATGACCCGTGCCTATTCAGAGGGCGCCTACTCCTCCGACTATGACTACGAGAGGTATTGACATGCACCGCTGCTGCGTCTGTGCATCCACCATCTTGTGGTCTCCTGAAGTTGTTCTTCGTCCGTCTTTAATTTATCCGTGATCATGCACGTGATGACAGAAAATGATATCCTGTTTGATATCGGTTTTTGTTAAGGAGTCATCACAGCTCTGAGGTTGTGTAGCCGTACAGCAATGGTACACAACTGCCTCTGTGCAATCAAGCTCAGAGCTATTTGTGTTGCTGATGTCGGCTGTATGTAAACTGGTCATGGAGTAAAGTGCTGGCTAGCACTTAACTATGTCTTTGTTGATGTCATTGTGTACCCATACACATTATGCCAACAGCCGTATATTGACCAGTGGTGTTTGTTATTATTGATGTTGTCTTTTTGTTTTTTGTTTTAAAAAACATGCTATTGACAGTTGCACTTGCAATCATCCATACAGTGGCACCGTTGATGCTCTGGGCTGCGCAGTGACTTACTAAATTCTGTGTCTGCCCTTTGGCTTCTTGTATATGGTCAGAATGGATTGTTGGGCTGTTTTAAGCACCCATAGAAAGGCCTGCTGACACCCATCAATACCCGACCCGTACTGGTGCCCTGGCGCACCAATAAAAATAAAGAACTCATGTCAACCTTCTCCAGAGAAATGCTGTAAATGACTTCAATCTTTTGCCTGCTGCCATCTGGCTTCCAGTTGGGAATAACGTGACGTTCATGCTACTTCTCTCCTCTCCAGGAGGAAAAAAAATTGATGAGTCTTCAGAACTCGGCCCAAGAGCCTGACTGACTTTATAAAACTGTCACAAAGTTTCCCTAAGGCCTGGCTTGGCCCGACTTCAGGCTCAGCCTATAACCTAGATGCCCATTAATAAGAGCTGTCCATCAATTTTTCTGTGCCTTTCCTTTTGTCTAAACTGACAGCAAAAGGAAAAGTAGCCATCATCTTAGAGTTATCCACAGAGGACTACAGTAGATTTCCCTCAACTCTTCGTGTAGTTTGTTTCTGTCTGGATCCAGGCGGAGTAAGACCTGAAAGGAAATGAGGGCAGAACACAGGCACAAAAGCCACTTGGATAAGCAAAGGGTCTATCAACAGAGAGCATTAGTGGAGTTTGAGCCTTTTGGCAAATGTCTTAGTTTTGGGTGATTTGCCTGCAGAAAAGGTTTTTCATGGTTCTGTAGTTTAAGTGCATCCCTTCAGAGTGTACTTAAAGCAGGACAAAGCCTGTATGGAGCACATAAGAATTAATACGGCAACTTTCCCAAACTGAGAAAACAAATATTCTGGATTTTGCTATGAGAATCTAGTGAGCAGATCTGTTTGTGTGTTACAGTTGTGTCAGTTCATTTACACATAATAAGATGTTTGATTTGTAACAGACATAAGCTCCAGATTACTCATAAATTCTTGGCTTTAACAATCTAATGAAAGGGACTCGATAATGATGATATTGACAACGACAGTAAATGACTGTAGGTAAAGATTGTAGAAGTCTTTGTCTAGGACATCTCCTCTACTGGACAATTTTTCATACTGCAACAGGCTACAGACACTAAAAGGCCAAAACAGAATGGACTAATATGATGAAATAAAAAAATAAATTGCTATAATGTATTTGTTCTTCTGATTCTCAACAAACATTGTGACCCAGGTTGATCTTTGGTGTCATTTAGCCTTACTTGAAGAACTTCCCACACATCTATAGTGTTCACCTACCAATATTTCCCTGTATTTTAGCAAACGCTGTTTGCAATGGTTCATTTCAATGCTTTTTCTTCTGTGAAATATGAAAACTGTGAATCATTATTATTTAAGGTGTAACCAAACAGCATGCTTGAAAATCTCCCCCCGCTTCTCAAGACTGAGGTGCCTATTTGCTTCCTTGTTTTGATATGTGAATTTATTCTGTACAAAAATATCATTTTGCTTTTTTTGTTTCTCTCTGTGCACTGTCAATAATTTTCCTCGCTGAGAAACCTCACCTGTTTTTTTTCCCCCTACAGCTCTTCAGATCATCCAAATTTGCCTTCATTCTTACTGTGCCAAAAGTACCTTTGCCTCGGTGTTTTTTTTTTTTTTTTTTTTTTTAAAGAATAGAACAGACAAAATAAGCCAAATGCAGTCCTGTTCTGTCTTCACATGTCACTCTGCCTCGAACAGAATGCTCACCTATCACGTACAGAGAGACAGCACATAGTCCCTGTTCACTGCACACATCCTGAGGACTTCACAGTTAATTCACTGGTTCCACCAAGGACCGCAAAGCGCACTGGATCCACCTACAGTAGCACAGTCCCATGTTGTCTACCCTTAAAATGAAATAATTCAGCTACTCATGGAGAGTAAAAAACAATATATCTACTGTTTTATAAAATTTATGAATCATCTCACTCTATCATTACTTAAGTTAGGCACACTTGACATAGCACCCAGTCAGCTCCTGAGAAGCATATATGCTGCTGATAGTAAGGGGATTATACCAAATACACGATTCCACATGATCCTTTGGAATTTTGAGGGTGCAGAAAATGTCTTTGCCCTCCATACTGTCCTCCCTGCCAGTGTACTGTCCCTGCCCTGCTGGAGACCCACTGAGTGCCTGCCTGTCTCTCAACAACCTCTGTAGGAGCCACGGAGCCATGGATAGACACGAGTATCACAGCAGGTCCCGCTCTGCAGACCAACGACCCACTATAGAGCGCCCCACATCCCGCTCGCGCTCCACTGAACGCCCCCACGACTCTTCGCTCATGAGGTCCATGCCTTCTCTGCCATCTGGGAGGTCCGCCCCCCCCTCACCTGCCTTGACGAGGTGTGACCCGGATCAGAGATCAGAGCTAACCAACCTAGCATAGAAGCAGACAGTAGTTTTAGTTGTACACTCGTTTCCCAGAAGCATAGCCACACTGGAGGGAGAAATCATTTCACCAGAAGATTTAACCATCAATAAGCGGTCCAATCAATTTGTTTTTTGCTAATTAACTTTACTGTAGTAAAGCACAATTAATACATCAAAGCTAATAGTGTGCTTTTAACAGGGGATGTGCAGCATGCACCGAGGTTTTACAACTAGGGTTAGTTAGTCGGCGTTACTCCCAAACTGAACTTTAAATCAGCCTCTAAGAATATTTCTGCCTCCAGAGATGCTCTACCTCTTTTAAATGTTTGTACAGCTAAAACCTTTACAGACCCTGTCCCATGAGCTCCCACCCACCCTGAGCCTAACTAACTCCCAGAATGAACCAAAAGAACCACATCACACTCACCTACCTCCCACCTTCCCAATACCCTGCTACCCTGCCTCACCTCACCTCAGCTCACCTCAGCTCACCTCAGCTCACCTCACTCCACTGACCCCCCCACCCTCCACCCTCACAACTACCCAACCACCCACCTGGCCACTTTCTGTTCTGTCTCCAAAAGCACCAGTGGATGTGCTGTGTTTTCTTTACACATATCCCAGGCACGACAATCCTGACACCGTAGATAGCTTGCTGACTCCTTTTTATTTGGAACACACTGCTCATACGCTTGTGTGAGTATAGCAGTGATGGGCCGACATTTTACTTTGATTTCATTACTAACATCAGCTGATGCCGTTTATCCTCGGATGGCATTCTTTTCTTTTTTTTTTTCCCTCCTTCTTTTGTTTTTGAGTTGAAGCCTGTGGGGACAGTCTGAACGCATGGTCGCACTGGTCTGCTGTTTCTGCATTGAACTCTTCTCTCCCTGCAGCTTGATGAGTCGACTTTACATGCGATTCACACCTGGCATCTTTTATTGCAGCTCAGTTCCCTACAGTCGATGTATCCCTCCACTTCCATGCCATGTGCCAAACATCATTGCTGTGTGCATTGGTTTTGTATTTGGAGATAAAGTTGACAGTGATCGCTCATTTGTATATTTTCTGATTCCCACCGTGCCTGGCAGTGACTTACCTCAAAACTAAATTACATGTGACCTTACATATATTGTAAATGACTGAACGACCCTAGATAACTACAATAAATCATGTAGTGGATATCTATTAAAGTACATAGCTTTATTTTTTGTGTTGCTTGTCTCTGATCAAATGTACACTTTTCTCGTTTTTGAAAATTCCTTGGCTGTTGTTAAACTGTAACGTCAGTGCAACACCTACCCCAACCTCTTGTTCTAGGTTATGTCTCACGCCAGTGCCCACTACCTTTTGTCATATAGGGCACATCCTCGTAGTGGATCCGTCCAGACTAGTCCCACAAGCACCCCCGTGTCCAGCAGACGAGGTCGCCAACTCCCACAGCTTCCGCCCACGGGCAAAGACAGAAGTAAGTCGCCTCGATGTTTGTTTTTTATTTGAATTATAGGCTTATTGTCTGTGAAGAGGCTTAATTAAATGTATACTGAGCATCCATATGGTGTTCAGCATTTTAAAGTGATACAGTTTCTCTTTTATCATCCAAATATGTGGGTCACAGGAGGAGCTTTGGTTTTATAACAGTGGCTGACTCTTACACTGAAAGAGGAAGGATTGTTATTTGCCGATGGAATGGTTCAGTAGAAGCTGTAGATCTTATCATAAGTACAAGGATTTTTCATTGCTTTATGTTTCATGGGTTTTTTCCTTTGGCCTTCCATCCATAACATCTCTGCTCGGTTCCTTTTCCATTTCTCTCTCAGAAGATGGAGACGAAGGAACAGAGCCTTGTGAAGGTCTGTACCTGAATGTGCGGGTTTACTCTTTCAGACTGGGAGTGCCGCTTGAGCTGCACCTTACTCTGAAAGCCAAAACCCTGTCTGCAACAGGCGGGCAGCTCGGTTCGGTGGAGGCTAAGTCCTGAGTCCTCCCCCCCTCCCGTTGCAGTTGTGTTTAACGTACAGTTAAAATGTCCTGTGCCATCGTGGTGCCTTGATCCTATTGATTGTATTAGTGTTGTGTTGAAATGTGGCCTTGCTGTTCTTTTGCTTTGAGTTACAGACCAGATATTGTTGTTAGCTGCCTGCAAGTAATATATATTTTTGAATGATTTGGATTGCTGAGATACTTCACCTAAAGCTAATATAATGCTATTCCATCCTAAATTCCACACTTTACAGCAAAGTTTGAATTTGTTCACATTGTATTGAGATACTTGGAGTCCTCAGTGTTCCTCAGCACTCCTCGAGCAAATGTTACGTGTTGCTGTAATGACTTGTTGCGATGATATGAAGCACTGTGATGAAAGCAATGATTACTTTACACGTGTCTTTGAATTAGATGCCATAAAAGGATTGTTCTAGCTTTGCGGTGACTGTGGGGAATGACTGAGATAAATCTAGAGAGAAGAAGCTCATGCAGTTCTGGTGAACTTGTCAAAGTATTCACACAACCCTTTTATCACTGTCAGAATCCACGAGGGCTTTCCCTGTCTTCTGTACAGCTGCCAGCCAGCCCTGCTCTCTCTCTCTCCTTTGCTCTCTCTCTCTCTCTCTCTCTCTCTCTCAGTCACACCCTCATTTTGTATCTTTGCCATCTTTTTATCACTCAAAAGCCCTCAGCCTGTCTGGACCTCTCCATCGCTCCTTTGTGCCACCTTTATTTGTTCTTCCTCTCCATACCTGCCCCAACCTTTTTTTTCTTTGACAGCCACTCTGTCTTTTCACATGTCCCCCCCCCCCCCCCCTATCTTGCTCTCTTGCTCTCTCCTTCTTCTGTTCTTTGTGTTTTCTTTCTCCTTCTTTTAGGACAGTGGCACTGCATGAGCAGAGGGGGGAGGTATTGAGCTGACCTTGCACTGTGGCTCCCACAGAGCTGTGTGACTCTCAGCTTATGCAATGCAAATCTGTGTGTGTGTGCCTTTGTGAGCATGTGGACCTTTATAGATTGGATCCATATTATTACACTAAGAAGCTGGAATATTGATAAAACCTGCCACTTTTTTGTCTCGCTCCTATTAGTCATACCTCATATTTGCACATACATAACTGTTCTGTATATTATCTGTTCATGTGTGGCAACAGGGGAAGAGCAGGCGGTGCCCGAACCCCAAAATGATTGTCCAGGTGTGTTTATCACTAAGGAAACAGTATTCTGAAGCAATGTGTTTTTCCTCTTTCGTCGTGACAAGATTTTAAAAAATGAAATATCATGGATGTGAGCCGTGGAGTGAGGCTGTGTGGAGTTTGCTTTTTGCTCCAGAGTAATGTACAGTACTGTAACATGCTGATATATAGTACATTCAAACACAGGCTTGAATGAGCGGCCAGACTGTTGGCAGAAATTGGAGTTCCCCACAGTTTCCACTTCCTACTTTCCCATCTGTTTATGTGGCATGCTTCTGTCCTTTGACTGTGTGGTGCTATTACTCAACACTGTCATAGTTATAGTGCCGATTGACTCAGCGGATATTCATGTCAGGAAACACTGTGTTTTTAAAAAGTCTTTAATCAGTGCTTGTTATTGATAATCTATGGATGGTAAGAAGGTTGTATGATGCATTATCAATATAGCTGCAACTCATAATATAACTGTGTATTATAAAACAGCCATGTTTGGCAACTACACACTGAGCAGTATCATTAACCAATAGCTCATATAATTTCTATGTAATAGCTTTTTCTGTGCAAACTAGTAGTCCACATCAGATCTTGTGACATCTGTGTGTATGTGTGAGCGTGCACGCGTGCAGATTTGTGGGCATATGTGCATCTGTGTCTGGACCCAAGCGGAATGAGCTGTGATATTGCTGCGACATACAGCATAAAGTTTCAGTGCTCCATCATTTCATGAACCTCCATCTGTCTCCGCACTAGCAGCAGGCAGTGAGGAAAAACCCCAAGGCCCACCGGTAAATGGAAGGAAAGGCAAGTCTTCTGAGCCGTGCGATCGTGTGATTTTGCTGTGTGGGCTGTCTTGGTTTTTCTGTGACATTCATTAGCAGCTATGGTTCTCGATGATGAGCTACTCCGAGTAGCACTCTTAGAAAGTGTTTTATTTCAATCTTCCTTTTCCTGACATTTCATCTCACACGCAAAGCATGGTTTGTTCCTTCTGACTTAATTTGCCGTGATCAAACTAGAGACTTGTATGTAGTGTCACTGATGTTAATGCATACAGAGTGCCGTCATTGGAAGTTTAGCTTTTCTGCCCTTCTCTGCCTCCAGCATGGCCTCAGAACTCTAATCTGCCCTCTTCTTTAATACTAATTAATTCTGCTCAGCTCCACCTAACAAAGACAGAGCTCTCCATTTCCATTGTGAAATTGCCAATCATTTCAATTAGACATGGATTATTGAGCATTTGCACATACACATCTTTTCAGGCACTCCCTGAAGACTGGCAGCCTCTGACACACATAACTTATGTTTAGTGCAAAAACAGTAATGAAAATGGTATAATTATTATATCTTAAGTAAACTAATTTTTAGGATAGCGTGCCACATTTCCTGCTGTCCGTGCATTACTTTTTACTGCAGCACTGCAGAGTACAATCGTGGGCTTTTTGAGTTTGAGAGACTGTTACCTCTGTTGGCCAGCAGATGGCGCAAAGTTCATAATGTTTGATAAGGAGCTGTCCTTGATTTCAGTGCTGAAGTAGCAAGGAGGTCTTTTTCTTGTTTGTTTTAACTTATGCTTCCACCAACTTTCTATTACTGGTGTGCAGTATAATACACATAATGCTCATAATGCAATATATTAAAAGATGAAGACTAAAAAGTATTTTTAGAGCAGAATAAACAGGAAAGGATCTGTGCAAAAAGCAGATCACCTAATAGTGTCAAAATCAGTGTGTGTGTGTGTGTGTGTATATGTGCGTGTACATATGTGTATGTCTTGCTTTAGAAGTGACATGGGAGGACCAGCAGCGAGGGCTGAATGGCTCTCTGTCTGATGGAGGGACACAGCCTCACCCTTCCCTCACTGACTCAGGTTGGTCGGTTGGTTGGTCGGCTTGCGTGTGAATTTCTGCTTGTTTTCAAGCCAAACATCACTCTGACATGGTGCAAGTCTGACATGAGTCCATGAACAGTAATCAGCCCATTTAACCAGACAAGTGTGGCCAGAGCAAAGAGAAAAGTGTAGACTATTGACTGTGCAGTTAGTGCATCAGTGTGAATCATCATGAGTAAAGGCCTGAGTAAAGGCCTCGTCATACTTGTCTGTAAAAATAAAAAAAATAATAAATAATAAAAAAATAAAACAGTATCCATTGTAGCTGTTTATTGGTCATGCACTCACTGAAATATTCACAGTATTCTAACAGAATGCTGTTTCCATGAAGGATTGCTGACTTTGCTCTTCACAGTTTGTGTGAACTCTTCATCACGTGGATTCTACCCTCACAAAAATTAGACCTGGATAATGTATATACAGCTTCTACTGAAAACTGGATGTTCAAAGTAACCTATGGGGAAATAGCTAATGAAAAATTATGTATTTATGTATATTTACACTAATCAAGCATAACATGACCACCTGCCTAATATTGTGTTGGCAAAACAGCCATGACCCATCGTGGCATGGACTCCACTAGGCTCCTGAAGGTGTGCATTCCTGAGCCATTTTTGCTTTGTGGCAGGGCGCATCATCCTGCTGAAAGAGGCCACAGCCATCAGATAATACTGTTTCCATGAAATGGTGTACATGGTCTGCAACAATGCTGTGGTCCTGTTCTGATAGTCATGTGCCCATTGTTGGCACTTTCGGTGGGTCAGAGGTCAGCATGGGCACCTTGGCTGATCTGCAGCTATGCAGCCCCATACAGAACAAACTGTGATGCACTGTGTATTCTGACACTTTTCTGTCAGAACCAGCATCAACTTCTGTTGGATCGGGCCACCCTTCGCTCCCCAATTGCATCACTGAGCCTTGGCTGCCCATGACCCTGACACTGGTTCACCACTGTTCCTTCCTTGGACCACTTTTGATAGATACTGACCATTGCAGACCAGGAACACCGCACAAGAGCTGCAATTTTGGAGATGCTCTGACCCAGTCGAGCCATTGCAGTTTGGTCCTTATCAAACTCGTACAGATCCTCACGCTGCCCATTTTTTCTTCTTCTAACACATCAACTTTGAGGACAAAATGTTCACTAATATATATATATCCCACCCACTAACAAGTGCCCTGATGAAGAGGTAATCAGTGTTATCCACTTCATCAGTCAGTGGTGATCATGTTGTGCTTGATTGGTGTGTGTTTGTCTTTGTGTGTGTGTGTGTGTGTGTCTGTGTGTGTGTGTGTGTGTGTGTGTGTGTGTGTGTGTGTGTGTGTGTGTAGATCCTTGTCAGCCTCTGGATGGCGTCCTTCTGTTTTTCAGTCTCGTTTTGCTGAGTGTGGTATTGCAGTGCATCATGTGGTCAATATTTTAAAACTCTATGGAAAAAATAATTCAGGTTTTTCTGGTAACTTTCTGGCGTCTTAAAAAAAGCGGTGCATATTTTATGGCATTTGCATAAATTTCATACTTTTTTTGCAGCATTGTACTCGTAACTTTAATGGAGTCAGATCTGATGTGATCCTGTTATCCATGGTTGTATAGGTAGCATGAAATGTGTTGCTATGATGATGACACCTTAGTATCTTGAAGTGCTGTGTTTGCTGTGTTGGCTAAACTTGTTTCCATGGTGACACGCCTTCACCTTCCCTTAAATTAAGCCTCATTTATGTTAACTTGTTATGCCACTTGCTGATAAGTTTTGACACCAGAATCTGATTTATGGCTATAAAATAATTCATTTTAGACAGCAGCATCACTGCATATTAAACAATGCTAAACGCAGTTACTGTATATATCTTCTGATTTAATGAGCATATGCACTCTTCTACTGACACAGTAACAAGCTCTGAATTGCTGACATAGTTTTTGACTGATGGAATATGAAGTCTGCTGCTGTTGTGGGCTAAAAATCCGGCAGCTCTCTCAGTGGGTGTGCAGGGTGCAGTCTGAGATCAAGCTGTAATGAACCCTGTTCATCAGTAAGTCTCTCTTATTTTTTCAGTCCATCCCTTGTCATTTGAATTTTTCAGCCTCTGTGTCTTTTTAAACTCACCAGCACTCAATTCCTCTCATTGTCTCTGTTGCGCTCCACCTCCCTTTTTCTTCCTTCCTCACACTCCCTCAGTTCTCCCCATCCATTTCTTTCACACTAGGAGTGAGCTCGAGGCCAGTCAGTGGAGTTTTAATCAGTCACACCCCCCTCTACCACTGGCTGTACTGTTCACTATTTTCCCATACTGGTCATTTACTCTGTATACCACCAAAAGCACACGTTCCATCAACAAAGGCATGCTTGCAACTGAACAAAGGGAGAAATATAAGGAAGTTTGGGTTAGACTTTTAACTTTGTGTTGTGTGCCATAGTTTAACCATTGGCTTCATACGTTTACAGGCGTGTCAGTATGGAAGAAGAAAGCTGGGTTTTCTCAGTGTTGTTCTTTTTTTTTATTTTATTTTTTTTTACTATGTTTACCTTTTTAAGTGTGATAAAAACATTAGATTATTTTATGTGTATGGATGATGTACAGACCTCTCTGCTGACCAGATGTTAAACATTTACATGTGAGGTATATAGAGACAATATGGGACCCTGTCTGGATAAACGTCAGGACTGCAATTTTCGTGTGTGTTTGTTTTTGTTTGTATTTCTGCAGTTTTTGTTGTTTGATTGTTAGTGTTGTCAACAACACTCAACAAAACTGATTGAGATCTTTTTAAAAAAAAACATTTCAGGAATCAAATCTTGCAAAAGCAACCTTCACCCCTGCTAGCGTTTACTGTGTGGACATGTGGAAACTGAATGTCTGGAAGCATCTTTTTTTTTCTTTTATTTTTAATACATTTACTGTCAATAAGTGACTCATTTTAACAAGCTCTTCTACAGTCTGGGAACCTGTTGGCTGGTCTGCTGACTTAGGATCTGAGGGACTGAAGACAGCAGGCAATTTTTGAAAACATCAAGTCTTGTCCTGTGTCCTAAACATGTGCAGAATCTGTTTAGAGGGATCAGCTCTTCAGTTGTTTGGCATCCATAATCTTTGAACTATGCACTGTTCACAGGCGGTTCTATTAAATATGGTGGGATACCACACTGTATTAACCTACAGACCATCAGAGGCTTTTGCATACTGACTTGCTCTGGTTTCTAGCCCTTTAATATACCACTCTCACATCGTGATGACCTACATGATGCAGCTGGAATTGGGGGGTGGGGGAGTGGGGTGTCATTGCTTGATTATCATTTGACTCTCTAATGTGGTGATGTGAGCTGCCACAAAAAGATGAAAGCTAGTGAGGCAGATGTCTCACATTGTCTTTTTATTCATGTGACACTTAATTATTCAACCTAAGTGAGTGCTAATTGAGCTAAATGCAAATTCTGTGTGTGTGTGTGTGTGTGTGTGTGTGTGTATGTGCACGCGCGCACATGTGTTGATCTATCAGGTTCAGACTCCAGGATAGAGATTAGGCAGGAGGGTTGGGGGATAAAAGGAGTCAGCGTGACTCTGAGAGAGGAGGTTGGTAAAATGAACACCGATGTTAAACCTGTGGTCGGGTCAGTTCACGAGTGGTTGTCTTGACACAGGATCAAAACATATGTGGAAGTGTCTTGATTGCTGATGAGGAAACAAAAGAAGATTTAATAAAATATTCTTAATAGAATATTTCGGGGGCCTGAGCAGAAGGAAGGATATGAATAATACAGAGATGAGTGAAATATGTATATGAATACAGTATGATTATATTGGAACCAACAGAGATGCCTGACAGCAGGCGGTCGATGTTGCTGTTGCGTAACTTTTCAGATCTTGTAGCTAATGCTTGCGTGTGCCTAAGCGCCTGCTTGTGTATGTATTTAAATCTCTTGCACTCAGGTGATATCTCTGTTTTCACCCATTTGAACTTTTCCTGGTGAAACCATGTGAGGTAGTCGTCTCTCTTTTGTGTGCTCGCTGCTCTGTGCTTTCAGTTTTTATTTTTTATTTGTTTTTTTTCCCCTTTCATTTATGTTATTTTTCCAGGCTGTCTCCCCACAGTTGCCCCATGCAGGCTCAAGTGACATCCACTTCTCCTTATACCTCCTCTCCCCTCTCTCCTCCTCTTCCTCCTTTCCTCACCAACCTTCAAAGAGGTCTCAAGTTTCTATCTGGTTTGGTACATTGACATCTCTTCCTGTTTCAGCTCTTCTTCCTTTAAAGCACAGAACCTCCCCTTCCCTCTCGCTCTGATTTCTAATAACTAAACTCTTGGCCTCTACCTCAGCCTCTCCCGGCCTCGCACCCTTTTGCTCTATTTTGACTTCTCACTGTGCCCATGGTGGAGTTTGTGTGTTCTTGGTGTACTCTATGATTTTGTTTGTGTGTTCTGTGCTTGTTGTTTTGTCATTGTTGTGTTGTACTGTTGTTGTGTCGTGTCCCCCTTCCTCCCTCCCTTCCAACTCCTCCCGTCTACTTCCTCCACACTCTGACCCTCCAAGCCTGGCATACTTGTGATGGCGTCGCCCTCCCACCATCCTTCCTCTCCTCCTCTGTCCCCTCCCTTACCCTTCGTGCATCCTCTCACATCCATCTTCCTCTCCTCTGTCTGTGTCTGTCCATTGTGTGATATGATCCCAGAAGACACGGACTCACCAAGTTGGACGAACTCAGGTCTGTCCCTTCTTCTTCTGCACCTTCCTCCTTTTCTGTCTCAGCTTCCTCTTCTTCCTCCTCTACTGTAATTCTCTCTGTACATCTTCCTGGCTTGCCCTCCCCCCACCCTGCCTCCCCTCATCTCAGTCGTCTTTTATTTTCCCGTTTGGCTTGAATCCATTTTCTTGTGCCGTTGCTCTCTTAATTGTTCTGTAGATGATGCTTCTGGCTTCTTCTATCATATCTACTCATTTATATTTGCTGCGGACAGACTGTGTGGGCTTATCATTCATGAAGCATGATCATGATCACGCCAGTATGGTTTCTTTGCAGCACATTTTCTACCAACATAAAAAAAAAAAAAAAAACTTTGTACGCAAGTATGACAGCAAAGTTCCTCTTTGGATTATTCTCCCTGTGGATACAGATTTTCTGCATTTCCCTAAATTGATTTTTTAGCCTTCTTTAAGTAGAATTTGTTGCTGTTAAGGTACTGGATAGATGCAGTGCAGTGCAGTCAAAACCATACATTTCAGTGAGTGTGATTTTCATGATCTTGATCTACAGATTTGCTTTGCAATGAAACAATGATGGTAAGGTTAAAAAGCAAACATTCACTTTTACACATAGTCGCCCAGTCACCTAAAATTTGGTAACAGGATTTAGTTTTTTTGTAAAGTCTCTTTGCACTCCAAAGCAAAAGGTATAACCTATTAAGTGTCTAGCCTCTGAGGTTCTGGTCAGTGGACTTTTTACCTGGTTAAATGTGTCACCCTGTTTATGCTAAGCTAAACTAACTGTCTGCTGTCTCCAGCTTCAAACATGAGAAAGCCACCTGCCTTCTGTTATCTATCCCCGATCAAGAACACAATATATTGTGATAGATTGTCCAGTAAAATTTCAAGGCTGTGTATAAAAGGATGGGAACTCCTGCATTACTGAGCTGATCGTGCTCTTGAGATGCTCAAATCACTGTAAAGCTCAAAGTTGCAATTTTAACCTCATATTGTTTCATTTCAAATGATCATCGAAACAGAGCCATCGTAACAAACACTTAGTTACAATCAGTTGACAAAGTTCAATGAAATACTATTAGCTGACAAAGCATTAGTTAACAAAATACTACTGTAGATGTGATGCAAATTAAGATGCTGTTTACTGAAGGCGTAATATGTTATTTCTCAAATGAGAACAAGTCCCTTTGCTTTACCTGTGCGGTCCACCCATGCAGTCATTCATTTGCACTGAGCTTGTATTTCTTTTTGTTTCTTTTGCTCTTTTGTTATCTGTGTGTGCGTGTATGTAAAGGCACTTGAGCATGGCACCTGTATGTGTGCACTCATCTTCACTCTGTCATTGCCGTCATATGACACAAAAGTGGAGACAAAGAGCAAGTGGGAGAATGGAAATGCAGGGAAAAAGCAGGAAAGCCACCATGTGGTGGTGACTGAAGGTTTTTGGAGAAAAAAAAACATATTAAACAGCTCCTGCGGAAAGTGTTTGCTGTTTTGCTGTTTTTAGGTTTGTAAAATATCCCCAGTTCTTATTTTTATTGGTATTATTACTTCCACAGAAGCCTGCACATTGTTGCAAATGTGAGAATGGCATTTGCGAAGCTTAAATTGAAATTAGGGAGGTGATAAGACGGGTAAACTTGATGATTTTGTGCTTTAAAAAAGGACAAAATTTAGAAATGATTTTGAATGCCTTTCAGTTTTAATCGAGAGGAATGCATTGGCCAATTAGTGTGATCATTTAGGGATTTGAATTTGTTGTCTAATCATTTCCATTCATCTAGAATTTCTTGTAAAATGTTCCATTAGTATTGTTAGTTAGTGCTGTAGTAGTACTGTAGTAATTTGGCTTAGCATTCAAAGGTGCTTTATTGAGATCAAATAGAAATTTCTGAATATTAGAAAGCAGAATTTTGGTCAGAATTTTCTGTGTGGGATCTAGCTCACCGTTTCCAAAAGACTCAAAATTAGTGGAATATGTTATGCAGCATATGTTTAAAGGTTTGTGTTTCTTTGTTGAAAACAGCCAACCATTCAGCTTTTCCCATTAGGTCTGTCCTGTCATAGCTCATGGCTCATAGCTCAACAGAAGCTTGTCTCTCACCATAACAGTATGCCCCTCCATCAGGCCTTCCTCACAGTACTAGCTCCTAGCTGACCGTTGTCTGTCTCTGTGTTCAGGTATGGACATGGAGGAGAGGACCAGACAGATGAAACTAAAGATGAACAAGTACAAGCAGGGAGCTGGTTCTGACTCGAGACTGGAGCAGGACTACCACAAGGTAAAGAAAACATGTTCGCATCTGCTGAATTTATGCTTTAGCACTCCAGGAAAAACATGTTCCTACACGTACGCTGTTTACATGGTTCTGGTGTGCGGAGGCCATATGGCATGTTGTGGAAGCAGCCAAGCACGTACACACTCACAACATCATGCGCATGTCCACTGATGTTTGCATGATACACAGATATAGTCACAAAAACATAAAAACAGTGTACAGCTGGTAAAGACTCAACTCAAAGGCTGGAAAACACAGAGCTGGATTCAGTTGTTTTTCTAATCAGCTAACCTAAATCACAGATGCACATATACTGTATGCATCTTTATTTACTTCTTTGATTTAAAAAGCGACATGCATCTACAGCTCCACAGCATAAGTTTTAGTAATCCTTTAGTAACTATTTGAAAAGCCAAATATAACTACAGGTATGTGGGGAAACTACATTTTGTCCTTGTTGTTTAGGTTAGAGCTTTAAGGCATCTCTTTGTAATTTCAAGGAATGTGACACTGAATGTCTGCAAAGTGTTTACTACTCTGTTCTGGGAAGTCCTGAAAATGTTTAGAGAACTCAGCATGAGCCTGCTGTCTCACTGCAGTGCGGGCCAAGACCTAGCAAATAAAGGCTCTCTGTCTGCTTTCCTTTTAAGACAGTGCTATGAAAACTATGCCTTTTGGAGTCTATATAAAGAACCACGAGTTTTCCTTGTCTATTAAACAATATCTTCCTAGTGACAAAAGCAATGCCCTCACTATTAATAAAGGTGGTTACTATAACACTGAGTCCGGATTTTCTTACAGCAAACATTTAGCCAAAATATACAGTAATATGCACACATCCATTTTCACAGATTTGCCTGTACGTCCAAGGTCAAAATCATCCCAGTGCATTTCAGCTGCCAAGAAAGCCAGTGTAAGTTAGTTCAGTAGAATCCCACATAATGAACTCATTTAAACTGATTTAAGTATTATATGATAACTATCTTCCTCCCAGTTATAGGAGTACTTACAGAAAAGTGCATGTGTAAATCAGAATTTTATTAATGAAAAGTATGAGCAAAATATGCATAAAGTATTAATAGTAAAATTATGTGGGCTCAAAAATAAGCCTCTAAAAATGTACTTCAATTTTAACTGATTAACTGATTGATGTTTGGATCATTTTCTTGTGCCACTCTTTACTATTTTCAGCATGGCTACTATTTTTAGATCACTCTGTAAAAGTCGGAGGTTTCTTCCTGTTAAAAAGGAGTTTTTCCTTCCCACTGTCGCCAAGTGCTTGCTCATAGGGAGTTGTTTGATTGTTGGATTTTCTCCGTATTATTGTAGGGTCTTTATCTTACCATATGAAGCACCTTGAGTTTTTTTAAATGAGAGAATTACTTTAAGAATACTCACCACTGAGTATGGAGAAGTCCCATTTGGAAGCATTGAGCGTAAAATTTTGGTTGTTGCCATCTGGGGGTTTCAGAGCCAGGAGTGACCATATGAAACTTTGGAGTGCTAAGTTGTCAGCTAACGCTAACAAGCTTGTTTAGCAATGCACATCACATAGATATTGCTATGCAACATACAAACTTTCCAATATTACTAGCCACTCACCAAAACTGCACCTACAACCAAATGTTACTTAAATCTCTAACACTGGTAGGCATCACTTTAAACTGTTTAGTTATTAGAAAAAGAAAAAGATGATGCAGTACACAAAGAGCAGGCTGAGGGTCCTGACAGTGCACAAAAAACAGCCAAGCAGTGGTGCAATCAGGAGCTGGACTTTGTAATACATCCAATGTTTATTATCTTAACTTCACTGCATGCAAATATCTCTCAAAACTATATAAAAAAATTTAGTTAATTGAAGTTTCTGATGCATAAACTTCAAATAAACAGCGCACTATTCCGCCCCAAATTCTCATCCAACAATCCTTTGTGCTGACTACTTTTCCATCTTTGGTGTTAACACTGTGTGGATTGTGATTGATCAACAGTTTCTTGTAAACATTGTGCAGTTTATAACATAAGTGACTATTTCTCAATTTGCTTCATTACCAAAACACAAGAATTTAAAGAACGGACAGAGTTTAACACCTTCAAGTTAAAAATTAATAGAAAATATACAAAGATAAAAAATTTTTTTTTTTTTGCACGTTAATCCAGAAGTTTGATGTCTTAGGAAACAATAAAAAAAAAAAAAGTTAAGTAAAATGAGGTTTAAAAAAAAGGAAAACTTTGGGCTTTAGCCTGGTTTTTGTGTGCTGCATCACATGTAGCTGTTACAGAGACCAAAATTATCTATGAAACCAAGTCATCTCTAAATCTCTAGATCTGTTAAAACCAAATCTCATATTGCAAAAACCTGCAATATTCAACCTCCAGCCTGTTTTCCCTTTACCTGATTAAAATACATTCCGACCTTCTGTAAAAACAGCGCGCCTATTCTTTCAGTCTTATTTTACATTCATCAGCTTATTTTTTGATCAAATAGTTTTGAACTTTGTAACTTTTCATAACTTGTCTCGTTTTGTAAAATTGCTTGAGAAACTTGCGGACTGCTCAAAAAGCATTTTTTCTGATATGTGA
Source organism: Archocentrus centrarchus (assembly GCF_007364275.1). Taxonomy (NCBI): domain Eukaryota; kingdom Metazoa; phylum Chordata; class Actinopteri; order Cichliformes; family Cichlidae; genus Archocentrus; species Archocentrus centrarchus. Next base: position 10,477,685 of record NC_044361.1, on the reverse strand, counting down.
CCTCACCATGAATCAGACGTTTTTGTTTTGTTTTTTGCCCTCTTTGCAGCGTTCAGGCAGAGATCCACGGGGCTCCGACAACTTGTCAGCCAAGTCATCGGACAGTGATGTAAGCGACGTGTCCGCTGTGTCGAGAACCAGTAGTGCCTCTCGGTTCAGCAGCACGAGCTACATGTCTGTCCAGTCAGAAAGGCCGCAAGGAAACCGCAAGATCCGGTAGGCTGATGTCCACACCGCGGGACAGTAAACTTTGTGTTGCTCTTTAAACTTCCAACAAGCTGTTATCAGGAATGGACAAACCCCCCTCCCCCTCAGCTGTGAACTCCATATTCATTACCACGTCCAGACGTTTTCAGATTTGAAACTGTTTGCACATGGTTAAACTTGAGGAGAAAATGCCCCACCCCCCCACCCCCGCCATAGCACCGTGTGTCATTTTCTCACTGTGATGAGTTCAAGTTTGGCTCCATTTTAGAAAATCTGGAGCCAAGTGGTTGAACTCTGTTCTTTCATGCTGCGGGGGAAGTTTGTCCGTATCTGGCAGCGCTCACTGAAACATTAAACACATTGCAGCTCTTTGGGTGTTGTCTCATATTAAAGCAAAAACAAACTCCTCTGCATGGTGCTTTGCTGTAAGTCTGCATTACTGTTTCTGTTTCTTGGAATCAGTCTGCTTTTGATCATGGCTGCGCTGCATGTCTATCTTCATCTTTCTCTCTTTCGTTTTTCATGCTTTGTTTGGTTTTCTTTTTTTTTGCTTCGCATGTGCTGCTCTCTGTGCCTCTGTCTCCGTCTTCAGCCAGTTGCGATCAAGGAGCCATTCTCAGGAGGGGGATGAGCAGTTAGGAGAAGTGAGAGAGGAAGAGGAGGCAGGAGAGAAAGGGAGAGGGGCTAGTAAGGAGGGGAGGGTGCAGCGTGAGAGGAAGGGGTCAGAGGGGAAGGTAGACACAGACAAAGAGCATCAGGAGGATTTGGTGGAGAAAGAAGAGGACTTGCACCAAAGGAGTATCTCAGAGACTGACCTCAGGTAACTCATGTGTGGCAGCCTCCAACTGTAGACTAACAATAAAGAAGAAAACTACTAACAGTAGTATGAACCCGTAGATTCCAGTGGCCCACTGTCTTTTGCACATTCATATGATGACATGCAAAAAAAGAGTGTGGTGACTACCCTCCTCTCTTTACCTTGATGATGGTGTAACTGTGGCCCTATTGACCCTTAACAATACTAAGGTAGAGAAGCGTTACTATTTTATAATTGCAGTAAGGTGACAAAAGTTGGTGTCCAAGCATCAGAAGACGATACTGTGAATTGTAACTTTACATTTACCATATAAAGTGTAACTCACCCACCTCTAACCTGAATTTATAATACTGCATTGAATCAGTGTAGCCTGTATCGTATGCCTGCAATGCTCTGGCACCATGAGGGAAACTGAGCTCTTCATGTTGGACTTGGACCTGATAAATTTTAATCAGTTACCTTTACTGGCATGCAGGAAGGAGAGAAAAACCTCAGAACTAATTAGCAGAGCTATGAAAACCAGAAAAACAGCATGTTTACTCAAAATACTATTGCACTAGCATTGTGAGTGTGCTAGATACCGTTACAGCATTGTTTTTTCATTCACAGCTAATCAATATTCAGGTCAGGTGTGTAGTTACATTTATGAGAAGGTGCACATATCAGGTCATGGCACAGGTTTGACGCAGTACTATAAATCCAGCATTACCTCAAGGAGTTCTGCAGGATCCTCTGACATCACTATTGGATGTGCTGAGAGGTTCAACAAAGCCTCGGTAATGGTGAAAGTTACTCTTGAAGACAGAAGTTCATCCAAGTCCCTCCTTGCAGAAAACATATAGCCGTGCATGCAGGTTCACACTAGTTTCTGCAGGATTGCAGTACAGACAACCAAAATTGTGCATGTGTAGTATTCGCTAAATGCTATTGCTGTTTTTTTTGTGCATGCTCATACATGTCTAAATGCATGAATGGTGAGCTTTCATTTTTATTTAGTGCATGCAGGCTCGGCTTCTAATATGTTAAGACTATATTTAAGGCGACACTATTTCACTGTGGCCACAAGAGACTGTGGCTTCATTTCCGAACAGGTCTGAAAAAGTGTGTCAAGAGCAACATTTATTTGGAATGCCACAGAAAGAAGCTTAGCTTGCACTCCTGATAAGATGTCTTCATTATCAAATCACATTCACAGCAGGATCCAAGTGAGTGCTTCTTACCAACATTAGTTCTGCTTTTCGGTCTTAACAGAAAACACATTAAGATAAAAGCTATACCCTCTCATGCGTGATTAGCTCCGCACAGTCTGATTGAGAAAGCGTATTTTGCACACACACGTGTAGGAAACCAAATACACATGCAGAAACATGACCACTGAAGTGTGCATAAATTGTAGTTATGCGGTGGATTGTGTATTGGATACAATGCAAATAGAAGATCAGGATATCCTAACACATCGTCCACTTGTGCATGGGTTTGCTCTGAGGCTGCAGTTAATGTTGCTTTACTGTCTGTGCCGCTTTGTGTTAGGATGCTGCATCAATATTTTATCGGCCCGTGCTCTTCACTTGCTGTCCTACAGTGATATTTTGCACCTGCAACTTGTCAACCCAAACCTCCTCCTTTCCTCCAGCTGCTCCTCGAGATTTCCCTGTCTTTGTGCGTCACATCACATACCGATGACCGCCAAGTAATCACTTTCAGTGAATTCACTGGAAACATAAATGTGATTAAAAAGGCCTGCTTGAGTACATACATCCCGAAGATTTCCACTGCAATATTCCATTTGAAACATGTTTCATCTTGACTGAAAGTGAACTCATTTGGTCCTACTTTAAACATGCTGGCAACTCTCATCAACCCTTATATTCCTTCATGACAGCTACAGTATAAATTGATAGTGTACCCAGTACATGAACAGCAAAAAAGCCCAAAACAAACAGGTCTGTTCACTGAGTCATGAATTCTGCAGCTGCACACAGCTGCACACAGACTCGGGGTCTGTGAGATAATGCACAACACATAAACATAATATTGACACAGTATGCAGAATAGCTCAAATCAAAAGGTTTGATGTAAATGCTGTTTTAATTAAGGCATTAACAGTAATAATTGCAAACAATATTTTTGCAAACAAAGTCCAGCTGTGGTTGCTAAGCGGCAGTGATTAATAAAATGAGTAGTAATTATTTGGATGTTATTAAAGTGATTTACAGCATCCAGTGAGAACTCAGGCCACAAAAATAATAAGCCTCAGGATATTTTTCTGCATTATTAGTTGTTCTTGAGATGCTTTCTATACATCACGTCGTGTCAGGAAATTACCTTTTAGTTAGATCACATAAAAGAAAGAAAGAGACTTTTTTCTATACTGCTTTAAAGTAACAGGAAGTAAAAAAACATGTATTTTATTCACAGACTGTATATAAATGATGGATAATGACATAATCTGTGGGAGGTGAGCATTTTGGCTCTGTGACTTGTCAGTCCCAAGGTAGCCAAACTAAATCCTGCCCTGCTTTATTGTCTGTGTGACTAAAAAAAAGACCATTTACTGTTATTATTATTATTATTATCCATCTATCTATCCATCATTATTATTATTTTTTGTACTATTTGTTATTGCATCACAGTGCATTAAAGAATATTGAAACTAGTGATTTATAGCATGAACTCTTCTGGAAAATGTTTATTAAGATATTAAAGCAGTTGAGATGTAGAGCTTTTTTCTCATAGGGTTCTATACAATTGGACTTCTTTTTGCAAACAAAGGGTTCATCTCCTGGCCATTAGAAAGAGTGCATGTTTAATTCTGCTTTCACACTAAGGAAAACAGCAGGGACTGTGGCACAACCCAAATTTTTGTGACCGTGTGCAGTGAACTTGTCTCACTGCCTTTGAAATTGTTGCTTTGAAGACAGGAACCAGGTCTGCAGCCACTTGCAGTCAGTTGCCATCTTCAAAGTGACTTTGGTGAATCAAGATGGCGATGAAACGGCAATAAGGCGGAGTCAGTCTACTGTCAGGCTGCTATTGAATGCGGTCAAGTTGGCAATTACATGCAATCTGTTAATGATAATACAGCCATTAACTGTGATAAATTGGTGAAAATTCCAAATCAGTGGCTGTTTGCATTCACAGAAATTTCCATTAAACTGAATATTTATATCTGGAGTCCAGCCAGACCCTCATAGATTTGAACGTGAAATTCCTTTCAAAATAGAGACATAGTTACTGCAGGTTGGCGATTTAACTGCAGAATGACATGGGCTCTCAGCAACCTTGCTTTTATATAGGAATTTAACCAGAATGCAACCAGTTGGCCACCAGTCGAGGGGTGTCCCCTATTGCAAAGAGACACAGCACAGGCATGTCTCGTCAGCAGACAGTGCAGACTGACTCAGATTGGCTGCAACATGTTGGCAATCTGTCTGAGTTTATAAATGAGATGGCAGCTATTTGCAAAACTTCACCAATCTGTATGAGAGTTATCGCAGTAAATCCAAGTCGATTGTTTTGGAGACAAATTGCCTTCCACCAGACGACCTGTGCAATAAACCTTGCAATTGAAAGTGGACACCCAGAGTTTGAGGGTGTTGAATGCTCGATGTCTAGGTGACCAGTTGGTCACCGCAAGTATTTGCATTTAGTTTTCAACAGCAAATAAAAGTTGCATGCAATCCCAAAGCAAGCCCCCATTTTTCCCCTAGACACAAGAAAGCTGCCACTCTATTTTTACTCTAGTTTGACTGAGCCATAAGGCACTTTTGCATTGGCTTCATTTTTCAGGTGTGCAAACAATGTCCATCTTTCATATACAGTCTATGATTGCCTGTGCGTGACACTATAAGGAAATTTAAAATATTAATAAACTAAAACAGAACGTTTAAGCTTACTGCTGGAGCTTTTACTTAGTACCACTACTGGTCATACACACATGCAGCTTGCAGTTTTTCATGCTAAGTCTAAATTTTATAAGCAATAGCAGGGTGAAATATATAGAGAGTTTGATCCCTTTTTTCTTTTTTTTTTAAATTGAGGGCACCACTTCCTAAGTGAACACTACCCCACACTGATTTTTGTAATAAATCAATACTTAAGTGTGCTGCTGGGTATTGAAGCTGCAAATCTCAGAATAGGAACCCAAATCAGAGAATGTGACTTTTACTCTGATTTCATATTCTACCATGGACTTCCATAAATGAAGGGAAACCTATTCCTCACAGGCTGTTGTAAAACCAGAGCAAAGACTTAAAGTGCGTCACCCTCTGTAATGAAACCAGCTTTTCTATGAGAGCCTCCAGATCTGAACTCGGGATATTGAAAACAGCTACTCACGTGTCTAGAGATTATTTGAGGCGTCAGCAAGTTGCTGCGCAATGGATGAGATGCTACCGTCCTCAAGTTACAAATAGGTTTATTCGCTGCTCTGCTTATGTGTGTGTGTGAAAGCAGTAAAGTGGTTTGATTTGGCAGAAACATGGCTACCAGCTATATTTACTTATGAGTCATCTCTTATGTATTGAGGTCACACTGTAAACACACATCTGCTACACATTAAACAGGCCCGTTCACATTGGCTTGGCATACAAACATCATGATAGCCACGTGTGTTTTTAGTCCACTGCAGACTGCAGAGAAAAGCTCTGAATTGAAGGAGAGTCTTGTATCCAGGTTACAGTTTAAAATAAATATGATATGCAGACTTTAATTAATCTTTTCAATTCTGCTCACTGCAGCCTCTGACAAAAAAAAAACTTTATAGCCATTTTGACAGGCGTGAATCCATGCTAATGCTGCAGTTGGGGGCGTAGTTGCCATAGAGCCCCCCTTTTGCCTCACCTCTCTGTGAAAGATGAGCTAAATGAGGAGATATGTATGGGAGGACAGGATGCATCTTGCATGAATTTAACATTTTCGTGCATCTTTTATGATTCACCTTTAATAACAGCTGCTCCTTCCTTGTTGTCAGTAAGACTAAATGGCCTTTCGAGAGTTTAATAAAAGCGTATAACTGAATGTTCAGTGTTGCCTCTCTTGCCATCCACACTATTAGTTGTTGTGTCTTAAAATTATGTGACCACAGAATCTTATATATTTCACCCCACTGTTGCTAAATGATTCCATAGTGATGCAAGACTGCTAAACATCTGTAGCCTCATTTCCCTTCAGCAGACTTTATTTTAATTACCCAGTGTACTTTCTACCTTTCGTTTCCAAAAATGATTGATGCATGACACAGTATGCAGATTGCCCTGTTAAAGAGAGCATTGTGTAACTAAAACTGTCGAAATTTTTGCAACAGCAAAAATTTTGAAGGTACTGGGGTGGGTTATAGCTTGGGGAAAATGTCGGCCTAGATGAAAATGCACGGTGAGAATCTGCATGATGAGGAGCTCTGTGTTCTTTGGGCTGAGGTTGAAAATCAGAAATCCCCGGAGAGTCCCAGTTTTCCAAGGAGTCACATTTACACAGCGAGTCCGGACTGAGTGCCAAGACCTGTCCAGAGAGCGGTTATACTGTAATGAGAGGAGGTGCGGCAGATTTATTTTACACACTTGTTTTTATTCAGGTCAAAGTAATGTGTCCTTTTAGCCCAATGTGTGAGAGTATGAATAAATGTGAGAATTTATGTATTTACTTTAGGACAGTGTTATTTTAGTGTCAGATGTTAGAATTTGAATCAAATGTATTTTCAGTCCAGTTGCAAGTTCACCCCCTTTTCAATTCAGTTCAGTTTTATTTATATAGCACCAAATCACAACAGTTGCCACAAGGCGCTTTATTATGGTAAGGTAAAGACCCTACAATAATAGCAAACAAACCCTCACAGATCCTTAGTATGGCTCGTGTATAATTCATCTGTCATTATTTCTGGCCATCTTCTTAGACAAAGATTAAGGTTTGGCCTTGATAGAAACATGGTGACAGGTACAGCATGTTCTATTGGACTAGAAGAACATTTGTTTCATTAGAAGAATAAATTTCATCTAATTTTCCATTTTGTGTTGTTAAATATTTTATAGAACATGAATTTTTAATTGAAAGGATCTGTGCTCATGCATTTTAACCTCAGCTGGCAATCATTTGCAATCCCCCCCCCCCCCCCCCGAGCTTGCTGCTGTGCTGATGTATTGAAAGAGGCGGCACGATCACCCTGTGCGGAGCAGGTGAAATGCAGCTTCACTGTGATGATAGTGAAAGAGCATATTTTAGAATGTCACCTGTAGCACACTGGCCCGTGGTGCTGTGGAGGCGCTTGAAGTCTGCTTCAAAGCTTCTGGGCTGCATTAACTGATCAAAGGCGCTAATCTCCCAATAAGCATTCAATATTTATGTGTCGAAGTACAGGCTGATCCATAACAGAAGCCACTGGTGCTGGCATAAACAAAAGGTTTTATACTGGAGGCTAGGACAGGAAGTGTTCTTTAGGAGCACATCTGAGTGAAAAACAAAATACGAGGTATAAGCAACCAAAACTCGGTGTTTAGGACACAATCCAGATGCGCCGGTGTATACTGTCCATGTCAGCGTAGCATTCATGAAAGTTAAACATGTTGTTTATGAGCTAACTGCCTGAGAGTGAGACTCGCCGTCTTTCTCTGACTCTGCAGAGCTTCCAAACACTGACGAAAGCCGGGTAGATTGCTGATGTTCTGGCAAGGGTGGATGTCTCAATTAAAAGCATTACTTATGTTCATAAGTGAGACAATGAAATTTTGCCTGCACTTAAAATGCCACCGTGTCAGACACAACCTCCACTGTAAATCTAATCTGGTGGAGTTTAGGCCCGATGTCTGCTATACATGAACCAGCAGAATTTGGAGCTTAATTGAACCAATTGATGGAATCAATTGTCGAAATTCATTAAACCTTCTCCCATTTTACATAGCAAGTCTCCCCATAAGTTGTCTTTGTAATGCAGTTACATGATGGAGGTCAGACACTTTAATTAATGAGCAGCAGCCTCGGGGCTCTACACGTAACTTATCCCATTAAGAATTCAGAGCCTGTGATGCAGAATGTAATTTGTCTCTTAAAGATAATTTTCCTGGCAGGGCTAAAATAGGACCTTCATTTGGACACTGGCCTATTTCCTTTCAAACTGGAGGAGCTGGAGAATAATGCTGATGACAGACAACTTTTTTGTGTGCAGTTTTGAGTGTGTGATCACAACTCAAGTGCAGAGAAGCTGGAAGTTCTTTCCTGTTAGCACACGTACCCAAACTTTTCATTTAACCGAATTCATACTTCTATTATTAATTTAATGATTTGTTTATTAGTAAAGTCATACTTTGATTAGTATCTTTAGCCTTCTTAAAGTGGTAACAGCTAAACAACTTTGTAATCTAACTAATAAAATGTGTTGAAACTCCAGCTTTCTCGTGAAATAACATCGCAAACAGCTTAAAACCTTTTAGAGCGCTAAATGCAGGCGACTGTGCAATGGTTGGTCCTTCACTGCATGAAAAGTCTTTGCAATATTCACATCAACGTGAACCTCATCTATACTGTAAGTCATGAACTCCTGTACCTGAACTCTGTCCTTTTCTCCTTTTCACCCCACACCTTCTCATTTGCTATCCCTCTCCTCTCCACTCTCCTCTTCCATCCTTTCCTCTTGTTTCCTCCTCCACCATCTCTCCGTCCGCATCCCCTCCGCTGGCCTCCTCTCTCCTTTCCTCTGTCCTGTCCGCTCTTCTCTGCCTTCGCCTGCCCTCCCCTCCCCTCTCCCCCCTGTCAATGGTGGTGGCTGACAGTGACTTTGCATCCAAAATGAAAAACAGGCAGATGGGCTCATCAGGTGGGATGAACATGACCAAGAGCACAAGCATCAGCGGCGACATGTGTAACCTGGAGAAGACGGATGGCAGCCAGTCAGACACAGCAGTTGGCACGGTAGGCACTGACGACAAGAAGAGGCGCTCCAGCATTGGTGCCAAAATGCAGGCCATGGTTGGCATGTCGCGCAAGAGCCGGAGCACCTCTCAGCTCAGCCAAACAGGTAGGGCATCCAGTCACGCAGCTGGTGTACTCTCAGTGTTCAGTGTTGCATCTGTCCCGTGGCCTCTCGTTGTCTCTGTGTTGACTTCTATGTCTTGCTCTGTTCTAGATATCAAGTACTAAAGCTTCTATTTTCCAGTTTCCCTCTTTTTTTTTTTTTTTTTAAATATAAGGGCTTTGAGCATTTCTGGAGCTGAAGAAAATACTATAAACAATGTTTTCTCTTTTCTCTAGGTAACAGCGATGCTGGAAATTCAACTCCTTTCTCCTTTTTTTTGCTTACCTCCCTTTATTCTTTTCTTTCATATTATGCTCCATTTGAGTTGTCTTTTCAGGCTTAAAGCTGCTAATTTGTTGTGCTTATGAGGTGCTAATTTGTGTTTTCATGTTTTCGTTCTGGGAAACTGGATTTGTTCCTTCCAAACACAGCTGCCAGAAGCAGTTTGCATTTTGTCACCTTTTATTTTTTGTTTGATGCTCTCTTGACTATGATTTTTCAGTGTTGCCATCTGCGGCTGCTTGTATTTGTTTAAGATACATGTGAGAACATGTGCACGTGTGAGATATAGGCAAGAAAGGGTGCGTTGTGCTGGGGTGTTTCCTTTAGCTGAAGATAGTAATATGTATTTGTCTGTCGTGAAAAAGCAGACTTTCACTATGCTGCTCTTTGCAGGGTATTCTGTTTCTCTTCCATCTTACTTTCTTTTCAAAAGTGCTCATTACCTGGTGCGAGACAGTGTGAAAAACAGCCTAGCAGGTGGTGTGCAGTGAAGTTTCTGGATGACAGATTGGGGTCTGGTCTGTTCTTGTGAAGGTCAGTCAATCCCTCCACTCCCCCTCCGACGCTGTGGTCATATCTTTAAGCATTCGACACCTATTCATCTTACCTGTTCAACCTTAAGGTGGTCAGTAATCACTTCGGTCCATTAGCACTTTCTCTGATAGCAACAGAGGGACGGGAAGATGAGTGTATGTGTACGGTGAGGCGGGGACAAGCGAGAAAGTGGAGTGAGATGGAGCACTCACGTGGCGCTGTGCCGGCCCCCCCCCCTGCGCTCGTGATTTAGCTGGCACATGGGCTGCTGCCTTATCTCCGTGGGTTAATAACTGTTAATCACATCAATGTGACAATTAGCCGTTCTTTGTGGCACTTTTGGTTTTAGATGCAGCTACTGGAAGATGGGAGAGTCTGGTGTTCTTGACAATTAAGAAAGGGTTTTGTTGCTGAATAGGATGACCCCGCTGCAGTTTAATTTTGGGAACCATCAAAAACCAACTGCCTTTTGTTTAGACTTTTATTTTGATAAGAATGTTGTAGATACTAATTTTAACAGACTACTGGGAACAGACACATGATCCTCCTTTCTTTCCTCATGTGCCCGGTACCTCCTAGGGCTATCAATATTTTACTCATTGCTTCTAAGTGCATCAGAGGGAGTTAGTGAGAGCGTGCATGCATCTCCCTTTCAGTATGCGCATTTGTTTCTGCACCAACACATACACTTCTAAGTTGTCTTTTGTCCTACTTTGTTGTGCACTGTGCTGGGAGGCTCATTGCACGTTCAAAGGTGCATTCAAAAGGATGGCTGTTTTTTTAAATTTCTTTTAGGCTGTGTGTGTGTGTGTGTGTGTGTGTGTGTGTGTGTGTGTGTGTGTGTGTGCGCTCTGTTAATGGGGGATGGGCAGATGAGCCAAGCAGTGCAACTCTGGCTTTGACAAACACCAGTTAGTCAGGTGTAATGGATGTGCTCCCAGGTGACCGACATGAGTAGTGTGCACAGATTTGGCAGCTCTTGGCCTGAGTCATCGTTCTCTCAGTCCTCAGTGGAAGGCGCTCGACTTTACAGGAAGAAGGAATGTTTTAATATGTTTAGACCAACCACAGCTAACTGCTGCAACAAAATCTGCTACCTGCGGTGACGGAAATGTACAGCATCTAAGTTCGCGATGTTGTAACAGGAACTGAGTGTAAGGGACCGGCACAAAGCAACTAAAGGAGACTCAAGAGTAGATTTGATGGTTTTCTTTCTCTTTTGCTCTGCATGCATTATGAAGACAGTCACAGTTCTCACGTGTTTGAACACCAGATAAGCAGATTCGGATTCAGGCTCAGGTTCAGCAACGCATTAAGAAATGCTTTTCAGTCACTAAGCAATTAGATCTTAAGATGAAATGAAGTGATTAACTGTGTTGTTACTAAGCAACAGAGGAGTTTATATTAACCTTAGATGTAAATTTTGAAATATTTTTAGAAAACACTATTAGGTTAATACATCCAGTCTTTTAAGGCTTTACTGTCGCCACCCAGTTCAATTGTCCCAGTCACTGTTTACTCATTCTTTCTTCCATGTACATCATGCTTTAAGCTTGATAGAGATTATTTGCTAAAAACATCAGTAACGCTGCCTCTATGCAGCCTGACTCTGGAAAAAATAGAAAGTCAAACAACAGTCAAATGTTGCAAGCTTATTGAAAATCCATCTCCATACATTAACTAATTATTTCTTCATAAACTTTCCTTCAATCTACCCTCTGAAAAGGGCAGCCTGTAATTCCAGTGTGATTGTTATCTTTGCTACTTATCCTCAGGTGGGCTGCTTTTCACTTTGGTGTTTGCACATTATTGTTTTTATTAGCTGTTTCAACATTGTTTGTATCATTGTTGTTTTTAGTTGATGTGAGGTAATGATAGAACTCTCCATATTTCTTAAGCCATTTGTTGGATTTTTACACCATAGCTAGTAGCCTTTTACCCGATGATCCATTTCAGTCGTCCCCTGAGAAGATCAGTCCAGCAAAAATGGGCAACAATGGCTGAGGCTGCCCACAGTGATATGGAAATTAGAATATATGGAATCAATGGGGAGGATTTAAGTATGTTTTATGATAAATTGTCAGTAACATCTAGTTTTCTGTTCCATTGGGGGAGCCTTTACTATTCAAGTGATTTTTTTTTTGTCTTATGTTCTACTTTTCTGTCTCTGACCCTGAAAGAAACGGGACCAGATTTGACATTCTCATCTAAAAATCTAGAGATAAATCCAAGACTATATTTTCTAGTGATTTTATAATGTTCCTCACAGCTCCCAGTTCTTTTGATGCTACAGAGTATCTGCTCTAAAAGTTAACCGTAGGCATCTCGTCTCGTAACTTTCCTACTTTTGCTAATACAGAAAGAATTATTTGGATGAACTTGGATTTAATGTTGATGACACACCTGATTCTGCAGTCACACTGCGAGGTATGTGGCTATGATGAAAATGTACATGGAGATATTTCATCCATGAAGAGTTGAAATATTCAGCGACTTGATTCTGCTCAGTAATAAAATCAAACCCCCCCCCCCCCCCCCCCCCCCCCACACACACACACACACACACACACACACACACACACACACACACACAAAAAGAGTGAACATGTATGCCTCCCAACTCACTCTGCCCTGAAATACCCAAATATATACAGCAGAGGAAACAAGCTGATAGCCTTGGTTTCTCCCCTCCTGTTACACCGGGTACTGACGCAGGTTTGGACCTCCAGAATCCTCAGACAGTCGGTTTTGTATGTGGTAAAATAGCTGAACTTTGAGCTTTCGGGCAAGGTAATTTATCTTCGGTGTTAAGCTGGGTGCCTATCTCAGCAGCTCCTCTGCTAGCTGAGGCTGCTAATTAATCTCCTAGGGGGCCGGAGCAGACATGCTGCTCTCAGGGTGATACATGAATGGAACACAGCAGCACAGGTACAACCACAACCCTTTTTCTGCCTTTCCTAGTCTTTCAGATCTTCCTGATATTAGCATCTTTCTATCATTATTTGTCTTCTCTTCCCTCTCGCCTCCTTCACTGTTTCCCCCAGTATCCCTTTTTTCTTCTGTTCCTTCTTCTTCACTATCCTCTGTCATTCTCAATTACAACAATTCACAAGTGGCCTCGTGGTTGTTAATCAGTCTGAGCACTCAGATGAGCTATCTTTGTAGTGACCTAAATATCTGCTGATCTACTGTAGAAAGGATGATGCTTTTGTAACTTTCAGATTCTATTCATGAATCAACTGCAAGAATGAGTCATGGTGGTCAGCAGTAGGTCCAGTAATCGACATGCAATAGACAGTAAAAAAAAAAAATCTTCAGTTCCACGCATATGGTGACTCAGGAATGGTAATATGATGATGACAGAGCATCCTGCTGTTAAAACTGCAGTACGCACACATCAGCGCTCTGTGCTGCGATTGCCCACAGTTGTTTAGGTAGATTTTTACATGCTAGATCTAAAGTTTTTCAACATGCTATTTTTGAAGGATTCTTTGATTAAGAGCCTGATTTTCATCTAATGAATGTGAACAAGTTTAGGTATTAGTAATGTCCAGACTTGCTCTATCAAACACACCTGAATAGCCCTAAAACATTGCACCACATTTACAGACACAGGATTCAGGACCGTCTGCTGTAGTGCTTCTGCTGCTGGTACTGAAGCTGGTCTGGAAGCTGTTAAGGCTTCCTTAACAGCTTCCCACTGCAGTTGACAGTATGAGTTTCCCATGACTGGTTGTTGTATATGCCAGATGTCTTGTGGTGTTAATGCAATTTAATTTTATATCTTCAGTGCCCGATGTCCATAACAAATAAATGCCAGCTGCCAAGTCCTTATAATGTAAAGTACCCTGAGAAAAATGCTGTTATGACTTCTTTAATGAAGTGTCTGTGTGCTCTGGTCTACGGCTATCTCAACACTTGGGACGATACTCAAACTCGCACTGTAATTATATAGTGGGTTAATTGGGGTACACGAAAGAAAAGGCACACAGTGATGTGGCGACCAGAGATCATGAAATCTGTCGACTTGTAGACAGGACGTGTGGAATAACTGATACAAAGTGGGCGGGTGTTGATTTAAACTGATCTTACTGAGAGGACAGAACTGGAATATAGAAGGAATTTAGCTACAGTATGCAAACAAAGCAGCCACTTGTGACTAAAAGGTCAGCTCCCCACTGATAGGAGAGTCACTTTATATGTGGATGGGTCTTATTTCTATTACAGTGTATCTTAGAGTGTCAGATGCTACAGCACACATCCTTTTACACTGTGACGTGATTTGCTTGTGATGATTTTATATTTGATTAAGATGATGTATTTATGATGTACAAGATGTATTTATTGCTAGCAAGTGGGCATCATGTGGCCTGCCTGATGTACGCTCCATCCAGGCATCTACATCACCTCTATCACAAAGAGTATTTCCGGTAACGCAAACACATCTGAAGCGGGCTATTTTATGCTGTGTGTCACATATGCGTAAGAATAACTGTGGAAATAATTTTGACTCTATTCCTCTGAGACTGTGCACAGAAATCAGTAATTACAAGTGCATCTTATTACAATTCCACAGCCTTTATTTGAAAGCATTTTTTTGGAAAATAGTTATTTTCTGACTGCAAATGATCACTCACTCGTATGTTTATTCATAAGTTGTGACATGAATTTCCGAGTTGGTGGACTAAACAAATTGTTTTCACACCGAGTGCGTGCAGCACATGGTGTCTCTCCCAGCAGACAGTGTCCTTACTGAGATATTAACCAATGTTCTTGTTTTGAAGATATTAACTAATGTCCTTGTTTTGAGGATATTTCCAATGTTCTTGTTTTGAAGATGTTTTTTTAATGTTGTGCTTTTTATCCGTGGCATAATTCAGCTGCGATCTAAGGAAAATATGAAGATCTGTCAGTCTTAGACTTTGGATTACACAACAGTCATTCACCAGCAAGCTGAGACATCTACGTGAGCATATGAGTTCATGTGAGGAGCATAGCCAGTATGCTTAAGATGTACATAGAAGATAATATCTGAGGGTTCTTCTTTTTGTAACCAGATGAGATGAGTGCTGGCCTATCATGTACTAGCAAGTACAATTAACCAAACAACAAACTATAGCTACTTTAAAATGTTCCCAAAGGCACCGTAAAAATGGTCGTGAGAGCCACTTCACTGTCTTTAATTTGCTGAGGTAAGCCCGGCAGTTAACTTGGCACTCGTAAAGAATAACTTAAGCTTCAGGAAATTAGTAAGTTATTTTAAAATATTTTACGCTTGGACAACAAAGAATCTACACCACAAAAGCTTTTTGATAAATTGTTGGTTGTCTTAAATTTTATCATCATATTCAGTGATTTTCTGCTTTGCGCAGACCACAAGCCACAGTACTCCTTAAAGGATAAAAGTGCACATGATTTTACAGCTTCTCTGCAAAACTACACACCGGCTTTTCTAAACAGATGCAGTACCAGTTAAAAGTTTGGACGCCCTCACTTATTTGTGTAACTGGTACTTTATATTTTTGAGTCAAGGATGATTTGTCTCCAGGCAGAATCTCAACGAGCTCAGCTTTAAAGCTGTTTACTCATCTTCTACCCATTCCATGCTCCATCAGCTGCTCGGTGCTTTTCCCTGTGGTTTGACTCATGCCCCTCAGCCACATGTCTCCTTTTACCTGAATCTGAAGCTTGGACGCAGTTTTAAGAATACACTTGCGGTGCCACATCCTACAGTTGAGTACAGCACATTCTTGTCTCCCATCTGAGCGGCACTAAAAATGAACTTCCACTCTGCATTTTTAGATTTTTAACTGCTGCTAAAAATACTGCGTGGGCTTCCTCTTGTGATTGTTTCTTCTTTAAACGTTGACAGTCGCGCTCTGTAGCTGTCAGTCAGAGAGGAAGTCTGAGACATGTGCTGGAAAAATACTGCGGTAAGAGTAGTCATAGAGCCTGAGCGTGATGCTTCTGTGCTTTATAAAAGTGGTTAAAACACACTTATTTCCTCTTTCAGTATAAGAGGTAAACATGCTGTAATGACTTAATTGTTGCAGTTTTCTCAAGCCAGAGAACTTCTTGCATATGACACTAGTTTGTTATGGCTGTGAGTGATGTCAGCAGTTTCTATCAGGCCATATTTGGATCCTGTTTCTCTCATGAGCTTTCCATCTGTTGTAGCTTTAGTGTTTGCTCCACTGAGTGGATGGAGGCAGCCAGGGGACAAACTGTTCAAAGGTCACCTGCAGAACACCTTTTAAATATTGTTCTTAACCTCACAGCTTCCACTTAAGGTGTGAAGCGAAGAACAGGAAACACTGTGCATATGTTTTTAAGTGAGACTGGACATTGCACACTTTGCAATTAAAGCTTTGCATTTCTCTTACATTTGAGTGAGACACAGGATGGAAGGCTGTATATCTGTGTGCACATGTACGTGCTTATACTTATACCGAGTGGCAGGGTTAGAGCCCTCCATTAAGCTGTGTTTACAGTGTGTAGGGCAGGGGTCACCAACCTTTTTGAAACTGAGAGCTACTTCATGGGTACTGAGTCATACAAAGGGCACCAGTTTGACACGCTCTTCTGAAATAACAAATTTACTCAGTTTGCCTTTAGTTATACATTATCAATAATGATTAATGATACTCATCTATGAGAAGACACTGATCATGTTAATGGTTTCTCCCAATAATTAGCAATGAAAACAAGGTGGGAAACATATCAATATTCAGCACTTTATCTCTTTTAATCTCAGTAATTGTCACATTTTTAGATAATCACTTACATCACTACATTTCATAGGAAAAATGTCCAATTTTCACTAGCCATTCACAAACATTTTTTTAGCAAATCATGAACTATGTTGCACCATGTTTCAAAAAGTTATTATGTAATGTTAAAGAAAAATCAACTTACATATTTTTAAATAAATCTTGTCACATTTTGAACTCATGACCAAATCTGCTGCATTTTTAACAAAATTATAACTTATATGTCATGAACACACTTTTAAATTGAACACAATTCCTCAATATTTTAATTAAACTTTGCCATGACACTGCCATGTTGCCACTAACATCTGGCATTGGTTTCTTTATTAGTGAGAAGACTGGCATTGCATGCTGTTCACCAGTGCACTGTAATCTGGTGTGTAACTTGAAACTGCAACTGTGAGTGCATCTTTCAGATGTGCATCAGTGAGGCATGTTCTGTGTTTGTTCTTGATGAAGTTCATGTCAGAAAACGCTGATTCACAGAGATAGGTTGAACCAAACAGGCTGGCAACCTTCATAGCTGCTGTGCATACACCACTGTACTTCTCTGTGTCAACAAGGGACCAAAAGTTTGGTGCAGTCTGGTAAACTTTGAGGTGTAGGTCATTTTGCAATGTTATGATTTCCATCTCCACCTGTCCAGCATCCAAGTTGAATGTTGCACTTAGTTTCTCAGCAAAGTATGTTGTGTCCACATTCATGAAAGGATTGGAAATGAATGACACACATGGCTCAAGCTGATCAAGATCACAAAACCTATTCTCAAACTCTTGCCCAAGTCTGTTTATGACTTCACAGTACTTTTCTGCAACTTTGTCAAATGTGTCAGATGCAGAAGCATTGTTTTTCAGCACCAACTGCACAGAGGGAAAGTGCAGCACTTTTTTTCTCTGTAAATCCACAGAGAAAATGTTCATCTTGGCTTTAAATGCATTTAAAGCACTTATCATATCAACAACAGTTTTACCTTTGCCTTGCAGCTCGCAGTTCAAGACGTTTAGTTTCCCAGTAATGTCCGTCAAAAATGCAAGGTCAAGGGTCCACTCTGTGTCTTCTAGCAGTGAGACGTCTTCGCCTTTGGACTGCATGAACTCTTTGATTTCACCCAAAAGTGACAAAAAACGAAATAAAACTCGTCCTCTGCTGAGCCATCGGATTTCTGTGTGTAGCAGCAGTTCACCATATTCAGCTGACATCTCCTCCAATAGCACCTTGAAAATCCTGTGCTGTTTAGCTTTGGAGCGGATGTTGTTAATTATTTTTACAACGGGAGTCATCACGTGCTCAAAGCCGATCACTTTTGCACATAACGCCTGCTGGTGAATGACACAGTGATAATGCAGAAATGTTGGGAAGTCTGGGTCACCTTTACAGTGAGCGATGAAACCTGTATGTCGGCCGATCATAGCAGGAGCCCCGTCTGTTGTCACCGCCACCAGTTTTTCCAATGCTACCTTCTTCTGCACGAAAAACTCCTTCAGCGTGTTATAAATGTCAACTCCCCTCGTAGTTGTCTTTAAGGGCAGTAGTGTCAGGAGTTCTTCTCTTGTGGAGAAATCTTCAAACACCATCCGGATGAAGACCAATAGCTGCGCTGTACTGCTGCCGTCCACGGACTCGTCGCACTGGATGCTAAACCACCTGCACTTTGCCAGATCCCGGTCCAGCTGATCGGCCAGGTTACCAGACATAGCTGACACTCGTCTAGCCATCGTAGATGCCCCCAGTTGGACGTCGGAGAGAGTACAGATTAGATCGGTTCCATTTTTGTCGTCTTTAAGTACAGTGTTAGCTATTATCATCATTGCTTCTTTGACAACTGCTCCATCTGAAAATGCCTTCTTCTTCTTGATCAGAAAATGTGTAGCTCTGAACGAGGCTTCGGTTGCTTTTAGTGACTTTTTTCCCGCCCTCGTGAAAAAAGATTGTTGCTTACCCAAAGCTGCCTTTAGCTCACTGGCTTTTTCTGCACGTAGTGCGCTTCCCGGTGGGTAGTTAGCATGGTAATTTTTGTGACACGTAGTGAAATGTCTCTCAATATTGTGCCGCTTTGCCGTCGCTACGGTCGCCCCACAAATGAGACACACGCAGGTTTCTTTCACAACCGTAAAAAAGAACTCCTTCTCCCATTCCTCGTTAGAGTGATAAGTTTTCTTTCTTTTTTCAGCCATATTTTTGGGGAAAGAAACTGCACTCAGCGCCCATCTTCGCTGTGTCCGCTAGCCTACGTTCCATTAGCACTGGTTTTGTCATGCGCACAATACTGACCATTGAATTAGAACTAGAGTAAGTCAGAGTTCACCCTAACTTTTCTAAACGTCATGTATAATGAGGATATTTTTAAGATACTGTCATTTTTAAAGCTATATAAATGCAAGTGTGATTATAAAAAAGAATAGCAACAGAATAAAAATTTTTTTAGACACAGCTCACTAGTGAGTTGTGCTATTTTTAGAACGGGCCTGCGGGCGACTCATGTGGTCCTTGCGGGCGACCAGGTGCCCGCGGGCACCGTGTTGGTGAGCCCTGGTGTAGGGTCATAGCCGCTCTCTGATGCTTGGCCTAGCCTGGTGTCATCAATCACAATAAGACTTCCCCTATGAGTCCTGTCGCCAGGACTTCTGGGATATTACGTTCTTTTGTTCTTGTAGATTCTTCACATTCCTGCCTCCTGAGGTGCTTGTGATTTCCAGTTGTGTGGTCATTGTCTTACAGATTTGTCATAGTATAGAGAGAGGCAAGATATGTCACACAATGTACTTCAGCGTTAGGCCGCATTAGTCACATTGTTGTGAAATCAGAGAGTATGCTCATGACCTAAGATGGAGATCCTTTAGAGTAAGGAAGACCAAATCTTTTAATTCTGCCACGTGAGCTTAAGATCTGATGGCTTGTTTAACTCTCACCCCTATCAGTTGAAATTTTTAATAGAAAAGCCAGTCAGTATAGGCTCCTGAGTGGTATACAGTACTGTATGACACCGGTGGCAATATGACACCTAATTCATCTAACATGTAATCTGCTCTTTGTAACTAAAGTCACGTTTTTAATAAAGAGGTATCTGAGGCAAAGTAGCCAATGAGGTGACCCAGATTCAAACTTACGACAGACACAATTCTGAGTGATCTGTAAAAAAAAAAAGTCTTTTGTTGTTGTTAATAATTATCTCCTATTACCCAGCGAATAAAAGTTTCTTTTCGTGCTTTTTTCATACGAGATGCAAACTCTCTTTCAGACTCTGTGAACACACATCCATGTGCTGCATTAATCAGATTTATGTTGACTGTAATTAGGCTTCTTTTTGTCTCCAGGTGTTGCGTGTGTCATCTTAAGTGACAAAGAGGTTTTTGCTCTCACGGAAAGATACCCTGCCATAGATGTTACCTGAGAAGCCAAGTGACAAACTTAGAGCTGTGCTGAAAGGTGACACTATAAAGGGACTTACAAAGACCCTCACACTCCAAAACATGTAACTGAATTAAAGGAATAATTTTGAGATTTCTTTTTCTTTTTAGTCATTTCATTAATATTTGCAATTCATTTACTATCTATAAATCAGTAACAATAAAAGAGCAGACCTGTTAGAGATGTCGCCTACTTTGCTCGTAAAACTCACTGACTAGAGTGACCGGTTGCTGCTGTAGAGGAGATAGTGCTCAGCTTTCTGCTATTAGTAGTCCTGATGTGCTTTCCTTACAAATATTCCTCTAGTGGGGCTTTAGTCTAAAAGCCACTTTACAAATTCCACCCCCTGTTTTTGGAGACGCTCATATAATCAAGCAGGTCATACACATACAAGAGTGAATTACAGTGGCCATAATTCATTGTTAATGCTAAAAAACATTTGCTGCAGCTTTTGTGTCTAAGTCCATGGCCAAAGGTTTGCAGATGCTACCAACTGTGTGAGGCTGTACTAGGACATAACCACAAACACATACGCATGCTTAAAATCAGTGTTAAGGAATCTACCTTGAATTAGTAGAAACTACCAATTACTTTACACTGGAAGAGGTTGAACCACAGAAGGGAGAAATGTAGTTTAGGCCCCAACCACACAGGCCTAGAGACTGGTTGGTTTCCCTCTGGTAACCACTACTTGCTACAGAATAATTATTCCCCTGACTGCTTGACAGTGGTTGCTGAAGGTTGCTGAAATTGATTGCTAAACCCTAATCATTGCAGGCCAAGACAGCGGTCAGTGACCCACTGGTAACCACCACTGCTAGGGAAAAATGTGTATTCCCTGACCTGCTGGATGATGGTTGCCAACTTGTAAATTACTTGCCAACCTCTCTCTAAGTGGTGGCGAAACAGAGACTGTCTCACCTTTTGAAATGTGTTGGTTTCAGTAGTAAGGCATAACTTTTACTTTATGGGCAAATGTTCTCTACTTCCTGCTTGTGTCACACTTTTTCAAGCTTCACTGCAGCTGTGTGGTTAGTTAGCACTTGCAGACAAGTCAGTGTCTTCCAGGCAAACTACAGTACAGGCGACCAACCAAAGCAGTCGCGAGGAGGCTTCTGGTGAAGCAACCGCTTTCGGACCGATTTTACCCAGCGATAGCCAGCAACCTCAAGCAACCACTTGCCAACCCGTCTTTACGGAGGTGGGTTGCCAACCGATATCTACGCCTGTGAACCTGAGGCCTCAGTTAACTAAATCTACTTTGAAAATGTAGTTCAAACTGCGTTGAAAGAAAAGAGATCAGAGGTGAGACCATTTAAATAACTTAGAACACTCCCCCCACACTATCCTGTGTGTGTACAAACACTGAATAACTAACGCGGAGCTGCTGTTATATTTTTTGCACATATCTGCTCATAAACTCAAACAGAGGACTAATTAGTTTAACTAGAGGGTAACAGGAGATCACCAAAATCATGCAATAGCAAACCCATCCATAGCTATAAAATTTGTTTTAAAAAAACTCCTTAAATGAACTTGTGGTTAATAACCCAACTGGTTGCATTATAACTTTGTGTGTTTGTCCAATTCTCCCCTCTAGCTGTAAACGTGAAGAGTTGTTTTTGTCAGTGCTGACCCAGATGAAAACCGCAAATGGACATTAAGTGGCTCCTTCGTGGAAGTAGGTTGCAGTGTTTCATAGAGAGGAACTTTTTGCCTCAGCAGTAACACCACAGGGAGCTTGCTATATTTATGGTGGTGCAAAGAAGTGCCATAATTGTCTTGTCCTGTGCCTATTCTGCCACATACATACATACTGGGAGCATAAAGCAGGGCTGCTGGCAGCATGTCAGAGCAGCACAGTTTCTCTGGATTTATGCTTTAACCAGCTGCGGCGGTGACAGTTACCAGAGAAGCTGGAGTTCGACTTAAAGTTGTGCATTTACTCTGTGTTGTCACTCACGCCCATGCCAGCGGTACATTTATGAGCATTTCTAGGACCACCTGTGAGGAAGCCGTTTCAGCAGAGCACCACTGTTGTGTCTCTCGGCTCTCGACTGTTTAAAATAAGCTGACCCCGGCTGTCCACAAATGGCAGAAAGGGAGTGAAGAAAAAAAAAATGTATATTTAGTAACGTGAGGCTGTAATTCAAACAAAGAGCCTTTCTGGCTGTTTAAAACTTTGTGATCGATGAAGAGAGACTGGATTTCTTTTAACATGGCTGTGTCCCAAAGGGACAACAGATGAAGGTTTCAGGTTGAACTTTGAAAAGCAGATTTTCCCCTTTCTTTAACTCATCTATGAGAAATAGAGAGAATTCCTCCTAACACAACCCAGCTGTGATATTGTAGCTGTGGAAGAGGGTAAAGTGAAGCAGCAGAGTTTGGCACGTGAACCTTGAGTGATCGCCATGTGGCTCGTGCACTCCATCAAGTAGAAGGACTGTTGGCAGGCCTAATGGCAGCTTATTTTCACTGGCCTGAGTGCACAAAACAAGGAGAGGGAGGGGTGGGGGTAAAGGGGGGCAGAGGATGGAGCGAAAAGGAAAATAGCAGTGATGAGCCGAACAAAGGGAACAAAAGAACAAGCAGAGAGAGAAAAATGAGAAAGCAAATGATAATAGAAAAGGTACCAAACCAAAAAAAAAAAAAAAATACTGCTGAGAAACAGAGTGGGCAGGGGGGGGGCTCAGTATCTCTGGGTAGAGCTTGTTCACCCGCAGAGCCAGCCGAGGTGCGCTTGAGCAGCACAGTCCTCTGATTGGCGGAGCGCAATGCAGCTCTTTCCCCTCCCCCCCCCCCAAAGAAAGAGGTGCAGCAGGAACGTCAGACCCAGACAGCACAAGACTTGACTACTGAAGCAACGTTTTTCTAAAGCTCTACCTAGGATGCAGTGAGCAGAGTATCTAGGGACAGACTTAGATGCCAGATCCTGCTTCTCTTCCAGCAGAGTAGCATCATCTACAGCTGCGCTTAGGAATCCATCGAATAGACTAGATTGGAGATACATTTGAAAGATTTATCAGCCAGAAAAGGCAAAGCTGACGCCTTGTGCATTGAATTCACTGCATTGAGGAGGACAGCCACCGGTCACCATGGGCAGGCAGGGGAACGACACCTCTCCTCCGGCTCCTGGGATGCGCATCCAGTGTTCCCAGAGCAAAATTAGCCTGTCTGCATCATTTGAAGCGCTGGCTGTCTACTTCCCCTGCATGAACTCCTTTGATGAGGAGGATGGAGGTAAGATGACAGGCGGGGAAATGTCACTGCAGAAGCTTCCGGCTGGGGGGTAAACAGTGCTGCTTAAAGTAAAAGATGGCAGTGAGCAGGGAGGCGGATTTAGGATTAGAGGGAAGATGCAGAGGTACTGGCAGGATTGAGAATTGGGACAAGTTGAGAATTGTAATTAGTTTATTTAGGATGCCAGTGTAGTTCACTGAGTGTAATATGCTATAAGGCTTGAGCTGTCCATACAGTACATGAGCTGCTAATGTAATGACATGAAACTTAATGTGCGATTTCATCCGTGCTCAGTTTATCATCTAGGCTATCAGTTAGTTGTGGAGCAGACACACTCCTGCATCTGTTGTTGCTGCTGCCACTAATGGTGGTGTTGTCAAAATGGATGGTTACAGGAACCAGTTTGTTTGCTTATTAATGCCACTCACACTAGTCTAAAAAAATCCCCCCAGATGACTGTGACTGTGACTCTGCGGATGAAAACAATTTGTATTTGGAATGAATCACTCTTTGGTTTTTTGTGGGCAGTAGTGCTTTTTTTTTTTTTTTAGCTTAGAATCACAACATTGTTCTGACTGTCACTTCAAATTTCCTAAAAAATAGTGTAACACCCACTGCGTGTATTTATACTTATGCCTCACAATCATTTCTAGTTCTATTTGCAGTTGTATTTACAAAGGAATATTTGGTCTTCTATACCTCTACTTGGCACGTATTTTTGCCACACTACCTACCGCACTACCTTTTTTTAGCTACAATTTCACACTCACTTAAACTCACACTTCCACTACTGGCAGCCGAGCGGCTTCACCAGACTTGTTGTCTTTTCCTGACTGGCAGGTTCGCACTTTGAGGGCAGTGAACTTATGGAGACGAGGCAGTTTGTCTCATTTTGAGGCTACTGCTGCTTCATGCTTGCTACATAGTTTATAAAAGTAGCTCACTCTTAAAATCTGTCTACTCTTTGTCTTATTTTCCAAGCTTTTAATGCACTTATTTGTATGAAAACCAAAGACTGGCATAGATGAAGATTTCCTGTAAAGTAGACACATACAGCCTTTATGTGAAATGTACTGAAACAGAATTTAAAGTCTGTGTTTGTGTTCATGTAGTAAGAAAGCAGCATAAACGCTAGAATATGCCTCTCATAGCTTGTGTCAAAAGGCAGGAGAATTAGTATTAAAAATCATTTTTTGCAGTGTTCATTGATAACGTCTGACTGGCCACCGAATGGCAGTGGAGGTCCACTGCAGACGTCAGAGACGACCTTTGTGTGGCTGCTTCTCTTGTTGTAATAAATGCGAAGAGCAGGAAGAGGAGGCGGAGGCCAGCGGAATAACTGAGATTTCAAGGCTGAAGAGCTTCATGCCTGTTTTATGTCTGTGTGAGACACAGAATGATCTTTTTACCTTCACTTCCTCCTTTACTAAAACAAACCAAAGGGAGAGGAAGGAGAGTAAAGGCTGCAGGGCCCATGATGATAACTGGATTAGGACTGCTGGAGTCTAGAAATGAGTCATCTGCACAAACTTGCAAATTATTGGAGGAAAATTACATAAGATCTATGGGCTGCTGATTTTTGCACCCTGTAGTGATGAATAGTACCTCTGCGTATAGTACCTCTGTGTTATTACTTTCAGCAGGCTTTGCAGTGAGTTTCTGACCTCTGGGAAATAACACAATGCTCTATTTGATTACAGAGCAGAAAAAAGCTCCTGTACCTACAAAGGGCACTAAAACATTTAGTGATGCTTGGATTGCACCATAGCATTGCACAACTACATGTTTAGAAAGGGACCCCTTTTCAGTGCAAACATACCAGTTTAACACATCTGAATGTGTAAATAAAAAGTTAATACAGAGGGTTTTTTGAATGAATCGATGGCGCTTGATTTCATTTTAATCTCCTAAACAGCTTCTCTGTATATCGCGATGACTTGCTCAAAGTAAAGGACAGCTTTTGCTAACCTCTCTCTAAATGAGATATTAAAAGAGTTATGGTGGCGATTGTGTGTGTGTGTGTGTGTGTGCACATGTGTCAAGCGGTAGAGCATTCATACTATACTTTTGTGTAGATATGTGGCTGTCAGCCACAGGCGTACCTACATGGTACCACATGCACGCAGTCAGGTGGAGATGAGCAGCGGGAGGCTTAATGGGGGGAGTCAGCTGTCTTCTTGGATCAGTTAAGATGGTGTGTGGGTGTGTGTGTGTGTGGGGGGGGGGGGGGGGGGGGGGGGGGGGGTACTGGATGCTTATAAGTGAATTTGCTCCCACAAGACCCCCATAGGCAGTCGGTAGCACAGAGGCACGGAGGGCTGTACTTTGTGTTCCTAACAGATACACAAAGAGCTTTAAGTATGTCGAGCTTTTTAAAGAGACAGCAACAGCCTAGAAATGAATGCAAATTCAGTGAGGTGTGCTTTGTTTCCTCCTGCGGAATGATTTCTATGTGAGCCAGTGAAAGCATTCGTATGCCAGTGATAATCCACGTGAATGCGTCTCGCTGTGTGACTCACATCCCAATTCTCTGTTATGGACTGACGGTCTTCTGTCTCCCTCTCTGTCATTTGGATCGTGTGTGTAACTCTGTGTGCAGAAGCGGGAGGTAAAAAGTTGCGCAGCACCATACAGAGGAGTACGGAGACAGGCCTGGCGGTGGAGATGAGGAGCAGGATGACTCGGCAGGCCAGCAGGGAGTCCACAGACGGCAGCATGAACAGCTACAGCTCCGAGGGAAAGTAAGGAGACATGCGCTCACACTCTGTGGACGATTCAAAATTGAATTTGATTCCTCATATCAGGTTTTAGTCTTTCTAATTCTCCTGGCATTTATTGGAGTACAGCCACTCACTCGTCTTAACCTTCTGTCTTATTTTACATCTGTCATAACCAAGTTGTTTTTTTTAATGTTTCAGTCTCATCTTCCCTGGTGTGAGGCTCTCCTCAGATGCCCAGTTCAGCGACTTCCTGGATGGTCTTGGCCCTGCTCAGCTGGTTGGACGACAGACGTTGGCTACTCCACCTATGGGTGAGAACAATTATTCTTTTTTCCAAAAACTTTTACCTTGAAGTGATGGAAGCTTTGCACAAGTTCAAATCTTTGGTTTTTGCTGGTTGTTTAGGCGACATCCAGATTGGCATGGTGGAGAAGAAAGGTGCGCTTGAGGTCGAGGTCATCAGAGCCCGTGGCCTTGTGGGAAAACCAGGTTCTAAGGCACTGCCAGGTAATCTGAGCTACTAAATTTTCACACGTATTCACAGAGTAAGTGAAGGCAAGGATGTCTCCTTACTGTCCCCTTTACTCTGTCCTCATTTCCAGCACCGTATGTAAAGGTCTACCTTTTGGAAAATGGAGTCTGCATAGCCAAAAAGAAAACTAAAGTAGCAAGAAAAACCTTGGATCCTCTTTACCAGCAGCAACTGCCGTTTGAGGAGAGTCCAGGAGGGAAGGTTTTACAGGTGAGAAAATGATTCCTTTAGACTGAGATAAAGTGTCACAGTCAGCATTAATCCAGGCAGTCTGCAACCCTGGCTGATCTCAGTGCCAGCTCACACGAGCTCATACCCTTCTGTGCATCCAACTGGCTGTGTCATGTTGTGTGCACTATATAAGCTCATTCAGTCTTTCCATAGTTGGATCTGACAGCCACTTTGTAACCCACCTCCACCCCTCCTCATTTTCATTGTTAGATGTGTGTTCATCACCACCTGCTCTGTGGGGAGGGGCTTTTGCTGCTGGCGTCCCCCCACCTTCATGTATGCACATGAAAGGGCAGGGTGATGTTCTTTCCCTGTCTGATGCTTTACAAATATCTGCGCAGAAGGGCTCGAAAGTGCCGGGACCGAGCCACACTACCTCATATAAATAAACTTCTTTTGACTATACCGTTGACTAAACTGAAACAATTTCATTTCTCGTTCTAAACTCGTTTGATTCACGTGTTTCTGTTCTTCCCTACAGGTCATCGTATGGGGTGACTATGGACGTATGGACCATAAATCATTCATGGGAGCAGTTCAGATACTGTTAGATGAGCTGGACCTGTCCAACATGGTGATTGGCTGGTACAAGCTCTTTCCTCCTTCCTCACTGGTGGACCCCACTCTGGCCCCACTGACAAGAAGAGCTTCCCAATCCTCGCTGGACAGTTTCTCTCGATCATAGCAGCGTGTGGACTGATAGCGTTGTTGTAGCAGCCAGTGTTGCGATTACAGGTCATGCCCCCCGGTTACACTGCATGCTTGATGTTGTGTCTTCTGAGCCTGTTTCTAGGGGTGCAAACATGATCCTGTGTTTTGAGCAAAAACGTTGCGCACATTGTGCACGTGGCGACGCGTGTCGCAAGCGCCTGGCAGCAGGGATTGTCGGGTATTGTTGTTGTTTGGAGGAAGCCGGAATGAACTCCTTAGCACGAGGAATCCATCAATTCCAGGTTTTCTTCCAATTCGAAGCCATGGGGGTCAACACTGGGAACCACTAAATGAGTTCTACAGAAGCCCTTTTCGAATGAAAAATCAGTGTGTTGCTTTGATTTCTTTTTCTTTCTTTTTTTTTTCTTTTCATTTGTTTTCCTTTTTTTCTTTAAATGTCAGTGTACTCGTATCTGAAGGGGGGGTGACAGTGTTTCTAACCAGATGCTTGGTCACGCCACGCCAACAGACCTAGCTGTGTAGATGGAGTTTTGGAGACCATCACTTTGAGTGAGGTGTGTCCCAGCTTGTAACCACACTCCCACAAACCCCCCAAAAGAAAAGCCCCGTATACTCTATACTCCAATCCGTATACTCCAATCAACCCACACGGTAAGGCACCGTAAAATATTAATCAGAGGCAACGTTAAAGTGGCTACCATCGGCACTCCAAAAAAAATAAAAATACAGTAACAATCCCAAACTCCATGAAAAGATGTACAATCCTACCATAATTCTTTCTCTGTTGATATATTGTATGAAAATTAAATTAGATTTTTTTTTTCCCTTTTTAGTTTGTTTGCATGGACACAAATTTAGCTGAATAAAAAAAGAAAAAAGAAAATTATTTTCTTGAGGCTGTAACTTGCAAAAAAAAAGAGATGAAAAATAAAAATAAACAGATCAGCCATTTTCAACAATTTATATTATTTTTAAAGAAAATTTTCACTAGTGCATGGTTTTCAAGGGAGTGAATGCAACATCGTGATTACAAAAAAAAAAAAAAACAGACATTGTTTATCATTCTTTAGACCATCCACGAGTCTGTGGTTTGCAGACCTGCAGAAAAGGGAAACTTTAAAGAGTTATTTAACAGAAAATGTTTATGTGACAAAAAGTGATAATGAAAATAAATGTAAATTATTTATTTCATTGTAAAAGGCTAATGCCTTATAAAGATAAACATAATGTGCAAATTGTACATGTTTCTCTTTTTCTTCCTTGTCCCAGGGTACTTCTCATTGTACTTCTCATTGCTACCATTGTTCAGTCCCCTGATATCGTCCAGGTTTTAGGACTGTTGGTTACTTTACAGTACTGTTCAGTTCAGTATGTTTATTTTTTTCTCTCTTTTTTTTTTTTTTTTTTTTTTGGGATTAGGATTTGTTTAACAAGCATGTTGAAAAGGATTTTCTGCAACATGGCTTGGGCACACCTTACAGTAACTCAGCATGTTTTGATAAAGATGATATTTGGAATTTTTGCAGTTTCTTGTACAGTGCATGTCAACTTCATTACTTTTCTCCCTCACCTTAAATTGAGCTCTATGGCAAATTAGTTCCTGGTCTTCCTGGGCCAGTTATTGAAGTTTTAACAAAACATTCCACCCCCAAAGTCACATTTTTCTTCCAGGTTTTGGAGGAAAAAAACAAACAAACAAACAAAAAAAAAATGACAAGAAAAATATTTTATATTTAACAGAGGCTGGAGAAACAGTTGTGATTGCAAGTGTATTTTATTTCAGTATTGTTGACGAACATGCAAAAATAATCTGTACTGGTACAGCAAGAGGTCTATACCGAATCAAGGGTCGGCAAACATGCACAAGATGTGTGCTGCTGTGGTTCCATTTTTTTTAGGCACTGTTTGTGAAGATGAGCTAATCACAAGTTGAAATAATAAGGGATATTGCCACAGAAAATGTTTTTGTTTTTCTCTTGTTTTAATGAAAATGAAATTACTTTACTATATTTTTGTTAGTTTTATTTAAAAGCCAAGACCAGTTTATTTTTTATTTTCTATTTTTAGTAATTAAAAATGCTTCTCGTGTCCGGGAAGTACATGAATCTTATAGTTGCAGTATGTCTGAATGAAACTGAACTGAGGCATTGTTCCTTTTCCACATGAAGATGATGCATTTTAATGTCAGAGAAAAACCTTGTCGCTTTAAGAAGCTACAGTATATATTTTCATTTTAATTTTCATTGTACATACCTTTAGATGTCAGAATTTGAATAAACAAGCTACCACAAATAGACCAATAGGTTCTTTTGGAAGAGGAAAAATGCCTCATGATGACAAAGACATCTTATTTATCCTTTTGAATGCCTTTTAATTTTCTCTTTTTGGTGCAATGTGTTAATGCCAAGGCTATGTCTTGGTTAAGTATGGTTGAGTACAGAGATTTATGTAAGTTATTTTTCAAATTAAAAATAAAAAAATGATATTACACTGATGTCAAGAGTTGGGTGATCTAATTAACATGCATACACACAAACGAGTAAAATGCTTTCAGACGTATTCAACAGACGTATCACAGAAGAAAATACTCCAGAGTATTCCAGTAACTTACTTCACTTCCACAAAGTGCAGTTTGCATGAGATCGAGTGCAGATTTTTTTTTTTTTTTGTTAGCATAACCCACTTTTATTTCTTTTACAGATAAACAAATGTCATTAATTTGATTAACACTAGCACTCCATATGGCCACTGAGTAAATCAGGTACCGTATTTTCCGGAGTATAAGTCGCACTTTTTTTCATAGTTTGGCTGGGGGTGCGACCTATACTCCGGAGCGACGTATATGTGACATTTATAACACATGAACCAAAATACTCCAGCCACTTGACATCTCCGTGAACTGCAGCTTTAAGGCAGTCTTGCGTAACCTGTGGGCGCAGTGGATGATGGATGGAGAGCACAGCTTAACGGCAACTGGGAGAATGTGCCACCCAACTTTCCTGGAAGTCATTGGATGGATCAAGAAAACATGGGCTTCAGTGACAAACCATCCTGTTGGGATTCAGAAAGGCTGGAATAATTGGAACTGCAGCTGACGACGAGTCTGACTAACGCGACACAGAAGAGGAAGCGGCGCTTCGTCTACGGAGTGTACGGAATTGTTTAGAAGTGACACCGAGGATGAAGAATTCAATGGATTGATGGTTTGGTTAACTTGTTAGTATGTTCTTTATGCTATGGCTATCTGAATAACTTAATGTTACGTTAACATACTGTAGCGATTCTCTTAGTTAGAGAGCGTGTTGATGTTGTGGGATTTCGGACTGTTCGGGAGGTTCGTGAAGGCAGCATGGAGAGAGAGAAAAAGACCGAGAGCTTGCCTGTGTGTGTGTTGCTGTTCCGCTGTTGTAGTTGTGGTTGGCGTGGCTGTGGCCTACAGCAGCCGTTTTTCTGTTAATAAAGACGACCTTTGTTGTGAATATCGCCGACTTTGGAAGTGTGTTTACAACGTAACAATACCGAACACGTGTTCGTTGTGCGTCATGTAGCTGAATGTGCTACGTTAGCATAACGTAGGTGTAACCGTGTTCGTCCTGTTCTTTAATCCATTATTATTTTAAATTGCCGTTCAAGATGGAATTTGTGCTCTGAGTCTCGGATTCTATCAACCCCCCCCCCCCCCCTAAAAAAAGTGCGACTTATAGTCCAGTGCGACCTATATATGTTTTTTTCTTCTTTATTATGCATTTTTTGGCTGGTGCGACCTATACTCCGGAGCGACGTATAGTCCGAAAAATACGGTAATATGATCCTTTGATTTCAGATGGAAATATGCTTATGAAACCAGTACTGTCATAAAAGTACTGGGTGCAGGGAAGTAGTACCATTACTCGATAACTCTATTAACTCTATAGAGAATATAAAAGCTGATCATAGCAGCCATGACATCACCCACTGGTTTTGTATTTATAAACTGTATGAGTGCAATAATTCACAGACAAATATATCATTAGTGCTAAGTAATGGAATAAATAAACACTACAATTTCACTTACTAAAACTGAAGCCCAGACTTCTTGGATGGTGCACATCGCACACAGCAAACCAGAGTATCAGTCTGATAACATTTTTTTTTTTTTTTAGCCTGTCATGTCTGGCAGTTTTCGCACTCAGAATATGATCCGAATACGCTGGTGTACCAAATATATTTGCTTTTCCAAGAATAGCTCTTTAAGTTTTACAATAGGCTACTCTTGTTATCATGTATTTAGTTTGTATTTTGATTTGATTTGATTTATTTATACCAGGCGTGACAGGCAGAAAGGAAAGGGTACAAAAAGGAGTGAGAAAGAAAAACAAAAACAAAACAAAGGTGAGAAAAGAATAATCAAAGAATGATATCCACATATCTACACATGCACATACATACGCATACACCCATACACAAACATAATCCTGCTGTTGCTTGCAAGTAATGTGTGTATGTGCCTCTGTCATGGAACGTACTCACCAATGGAGGCAAGAAACTGCAATCATGCCCCCCGTGATCCAGAGGCGAACGGGTAAGGACCCAGGGGACGCGGCCTATCCACGGCCCACCAGGACATCAGAAGACGAGAGGCCACACATCCCGATGGCAACTGCGCACACACCCCAGAGGAGGAAGGAGGGAGACCCCAGACGGACCCCCCCACGGCCAAACGGCAAGAGTCCAGACAGCCAGAGGCAATGAGCAGCCAACCCCCGCCGCAGGCCGGCATCCCCCGCACGAGC
The DNA here is from genome assembly GCF_007364275.1 of Archocentrus centrarchus. Taxonomy (NCBI): domain Eukaryota; kingdom Metazoa; phylum Chordata; class Actinopteri; order Cichliformes; family Cichlidae; genus Archocentrus; species Archocentrus centrarchus. The sequence goes on along the minus strand of NC_044361.1, from coordinate 10,445,498 downwards.
CGCGAATGCGGCCCCAGGCGCCCGAGAACCGCCCGACACCAAGCAGAGCCCCCCCCCCACGCCAAAGAGGCCCGAGCCACCCCCAGGCCACAACCGCCAAGGGAGCGGGCCAAGAACCACACCAAGACATCCAGCCGCGAACCCCGGGACCCACGGGCACCCGACACTCCAGGGGCAGCAGTGGCAACCAGCAGGAAGCAGCAGGAAGCGATAGGGAGTGATAGGGAGGGGGGACTCCCACCCTCCGCAACCATGTCCCACAGGTGCCAAGGCTCAGTGAACCACAGGCCCAGGCCCTGCTGTCCATACACTCACACTCACACACATGCACACACACACACATGTACCACACACATACATACGCACACACATGCACACACATGTATCACACACACACACGCACACACATGCACCACACGCACACACATGCACCACACACATGCACCACACACACACCCACGCACACATGCACCACACACACACACAAATCATATATTCATACTCACACATATGACTGTCACACATTCATGCGCACACACACAGCACTTACATGGACACCAAGTGTGGGTGAGAGGGTACCAGCACAGAGCCAGTGGCACCCCGGCGAAGCAGCCAACCCGGCCCCAAACCACTAGCCAGTCCCTACCCCAGGCGGGGTGCATGAAACTGGGGTGTGGAAGACTCGCCCTCCCCCTCCTTCCACTCAGCGTGTTTGGAGTGATATGTTGGGTGTATGTGAGTGTATGGAGTGGGAAGAATATGTATGTGTGTGTGAAAGCTACAGTGCTATTAAAATTGGAGGGACAGATGTGATGAGCACTGTGCAACAGCGCCCATCCACACCACCCCCCAAGGCCCTCAATGTCTAAGATGTAATTAAAATTGAGGAGCAGGCAGCAGTGAACAGAAGTGGGGCCACCTCAGCAGTTCCACACACTGACCACTGGGTGACACACCTGCCCCCCAAAGCCCTATGTCTACTATGACGTGTTGTGAGCTATATAATGTAATTAAAAAGGGAGAGTGGGACATCACGCAACATAGTGAGCAGAGCCAAAGAAGTGGCCCTACTCACCGCAGCGCAAGTCCCCCTCACCCAAGACCCTATGTGTGTGTGATGTAATGTTTGACTGAGTGGGAGGAGGAGAAGGGCCAGGATATTTAAGACCGGGAGTAGAGAACTACCCCCAGAAGAAGAGAGCCAGCAAACTGCTGGCTCACTAAGCACCCCAGTTCCCTACACCCAACCACAGTGCAGGGAAGGCAGGTCCAGGGCCTGAAGTGGTCACACCCCCAGGGCACCACCGTGCCCAAGGCCATCACCCACAGTCCACACCACAGACAAGCACAACACAAAAACACCCCTCCCACACACATACACATACAAAAGACAACATATCACACACACACCCACCACATACATACAAATATCTCTTTCTCCTATACATACACACACACACACCCACCCACAACACACACAAATATCTCTCACACACACCCACACACACACACAAATGTCTCTCACACAGACACCGACACACACACACACACACACACACACACACACACACACACACACACACACACACACACACACACCAGTCTGATAACATTAAAAATGCTCTAAAAGGTGACATGAAATGGTCCCGTTTAATCGCTTAAACGAGTCAGTCAGCACAACCATACCCCAAACTCAATAATCCAGGTAGATCAGTAATCTATTCAGACCACAAATAAGTGGAAATGTTTTGTTTTAATCATCTCTGTCTGTAACTCAATGCTAGCCTCTTTGTGCAGCTGTAGCACATATAGCTAAATGTTAAGGTGCTCACAGTGACAGCATTGACATTCTAATGTGAAGCACTGCTGCACTGAGGTTTTGCAGACATGTGACCACTAACCACGTGATGTTAACTTGTCTGCCGTTTTGGACACGTGACAATCACGGTGACCGTAAGTGAATAGGATCAAAGTCACACAGGCCTAGAAACTGGTCTGCAACCATCTGGCAACCAAGAGTTGTGAGGGAAATGTGAGTATTCCCCAACTGGTCGGCAAAAAAAAAAAAAAAAAAAAGAAAGAAAAAGAAAAAAAATTGCTTGTGATCGCTTTGGTTGCTAACATTTTTGCTGAAGTTGCAGTTTTACTCGTCTTCAAACAGAATCCAGCTGTTCTCCAAGCTGTAGTAAAACTGAAAAGTTTCACTGTAGCCTCAGAAAACTTTTACGTTGAAGGCAAACCTTCTCCGTTTCCAGTTTGTATCATACTTTTTCAAGTTTTACTACCGCTAATAGTGAGTATTTGCAGACAAACATGAAAAACAACAGGGAACTGTGGCAACTTGGATGTTTTTAGTTCAGCAACTTCTTTGCAGTTTATTTCACCCATTGAAGCCAGCAGCTTCCAGGAACCATTTGGGAAATACACATTTTTCCCTGTGATTGTATCACATCAAATATTGCGGACAGCTCTTGAGTAATGTGCACATGATGTCAAGTGAGAAACCTCAGTACATAAAAGGTTGTTGAATATTAGGCTTTTCTGAACTCACCTACTCCTGTTAAATTTTCTTTTCTGCAATAAGAATATGTTTGAGGAAATGCACAAAAGAATCAGTACTTGATCTATTCATAGATTTGTGAGATACGGAATTGCAAGTCACAGATCAGGAGTTTGATTTTTTATACTGTACACAAAGCCCATTTGAGTTTCACAGACCACACAGTCATAATTCAGCCTTTTTTGCTTCTGCTTGTGGTCGGAAAATAGGGATGACTGCAAAATGACTAATAGCTGAGGTTCGAGTGGACGGGAGTTCCTCTTTATGTCGTATTTAAGGCGACTGCACTCTACGTGCACAAGAAGAGTTGCCGAGATTTATACACGAGGCTGGTACTTCGCCTTTCTGTGTAACTTAAGTGTCGTTTTGGGCATGGTAGTTATTCAGTATGCTGCAGTTTTTAATTATGTTCTTATAACCTGCCCTATCTTTCTAATTTAGCTTTTGCTTTCCAGCTTCTACTTTAATATCCAGGATGCTACACTCGTGGATTACAGTAACACAAAGCCTTAAGGATGTGGGTTTTCTAGCTGTGGATGTGTTCACCACTGGCAAAAGGGATGGCTTCAGAAGAACCATCATTCTGCTCCTCACCTGTAGCATCTCCAGCCTCCTGCTCAGCTCCCTGCTCCTCCTGTATCTCCTCTTCACTCTGGACTATGAGCTAGCAGTGGCTGGAGGGATTGCTGCCTGCTTCGGGACACTGCTGTCTGTTGCCCTCTTCCTGTCAAAGAGAGTAAGGTGTTTAGTGACTCTTTTTGTTATATCTATTTTCATGAAAAAGAGTAGGAACCTGCTGTTAACTGCTGGCACCAGTTTAGTGGTTCTCAAAAACATCCGTAACACTCTGGAGAACCTCTCGCTACTGATCAGGAGTATGATTTGCAACCTGAAGGCCAAAAAAGCCTCCATCACTGCTCCATTCACGAACTATGTTCAGATGTTGAAGTGGATAGGAGACATGCTCAAAGGGGTTACAAACCTGGGAGTAGTGAAATTTGATTCCCAGCTCAATGTTTCACCCAGACTGGAATCGGAAGAACTCAGGTGGAGGCTGGCTGAAGCGGAGCAGAGGCTCAATGAGACTGTAAAGTATGCACAGGCTCTCATGAATACAGTCTTTTCAGTGTCCAGCAGGATGTTTCCTGCCATCAGCTTCCTCATGCTCATGATGTTTATAGCCCTGCACATAAAACGATACTGCAAAGACACAAAATACAAAAACAGATTCATCAGCAGCAAGTTTGTTCATTTTGACGAGAAGCAGAAAGCGGAAGGAAAACCCCACGTCCTCCCCCTCACGCCAGAGGAGGAGAAGCTGTACACCTTCATTCCCTCTGCCCGTCCGACAGCAAGAGAGGGGAAAGCTGTGGTGAAATTTGGAATTCCAGTTGTGTCCCATTTTGTCGCTTGGGTCATATTTATAACCGTGGACGCTTTGTTGTACTGTTTTGTTGATATTGTAACTACAAGGTTATCAGAGCTGGAGCCGTTCCACATTCCCTTGTTAATGAGCATCAAAGTAAGTACAGTATGCTATTTATTTATGTTTTTATATTTTCCTCATCTCAGCCACAGAAGACTCATTCATTTATCCTTGCAGGGGATTGCAACTTTAATCGGAGTGCCTCTTGGGCAGGAAAACCACGAAAAGGACTTTTCCTACTCTGTGACTCTCTTTGAGAAGCAGTGCCTCCCCAAACCCAAGCTGCTGCTGTATAACTCTGTGGTTCCACTGACTGCCATCCTGCTTACCCTGCTCATTATGGCCCTGATGGCAACCAAAGTCTCCCAGCTAAGGCTGATGGTCTGTGAACAGTTCTTTCCCACCGCTGCAGAGGTGAGAGTGGAGTCCCTGCACTCCAAAATCCTGAGGAAGAGATTCAAAATGAGAAAGGAGAAAAACGACTGTCGCCTCAGGTCACTTATTACCAAGGTGAGCTGTAACATATTGCTCGAGAATAACTATCGCACTATGCGTATATAAAAAGCTGAATCTCTAATATGTACTTTTTCTGTTCTTCTTCATCAGCCACATTTCTGGTGCCCACTGCTGTTCCATCCCAAAGAGGGTCCACAAAGTATCCTATGAGGAAAACCTTCTTTATGCTGCTAAGTGACCTTTCAGCCACACAGACCCTCTAGTGATGGCAGTGTCAGTCTTTTGGTTGGTCCTACTAGTCTGGTCCAGACTTATGGATAAACATGGGTGGTCTGCCAGTGAGAACTCCAGAGCTAAAAATCTCTGTTTGTACCGTGGCTGGATTAACATCAACATCTGTTGCAAACCTGTTGCATCACTGCACCTGCGCCAGAGGGCACTTTCCAACCTCTCTGACAAAACATCATTATTTGATGCCGGAGAATGAGAACGCGTCAGTATCTTGCACCACCGAGGTGTGGAGAGCTGAGAATAGACAGGCTGCTTATTTCAGTCATTATAGTAACAGTTCCCTTTTTTTTAGTTGCTAATAGAAAGCGAGAGTGAGCAACCTACTAATGCGCATCTTATCTAATCAGTATAATGATTGCATTGTTTTAAGCACAAAAGTTGCCGTATGTGTGAGCTAATGTAGAGCTGCTTGCTGATTATTTTCAGTAAAGCTGAAATAGCTCAACAACCCCCGAACAGATCACTACAAAATGGGTAACAACACAAATCATGTGATCGGCGGACTTTTTCCTCTAACACCACATTAATGAGTGAAATGAAATGGGTTCAGATGTTAGCCACATTTGGTATTAATTCTATTGTTGGTTTAAGACCAAATGCGAATTACATGCAGTAATTTGTGTTATTGCTAATTAGCTGATGTTGTTATTCCAGCACACTTACCAAAGATGGTACGTCATGCACATTATACTTGCTGAACAATAGCACTGAAACACTATCATTCTAAGTATGCAGCAGGCTGTCTTCTTGTGTGCTTCTGTGAACCATTTTTCTGCAACTGTTATATATTCTATTAAATATTTATTAATAATAAATATGTGCTCTGACTCTGTACTGTGTCAGACTACAGCAGTTCACTAAGATTTATGACATCACATGAGAGCTCAGTCTACTGTATTAATTGATATTTGTGGTAACCATGGAGAATGCCTTGTGGAGGGAACACTTTCATATTGATAATCACCGACCAATTAAATACCATAAACTAAGAGATAATGACTTTATTCAGTTGAGCTTCAGTGAGCTCAGGGCAACCTGAATTTATTTATTTATTTATTTATTATCTTACTTACATATTACATCATGTTCTTTATATAATAAGGCAGGATGACAAATTCTGTTATGAATCAACCCCAAACTATGAGCAATTTGCGAGTATTGATTTGTGATGGTTGCAGTTAATTCTGTTATGAATAAGCACCTAACTATATTTGTGACATAAAAGCTCGAATAAAGCCAAGATTCCACAGCAATACGGTAACCTCACAGGCGTCTGTGTTTTTCCTTCTGTGTTTGTGAAGCAGAATGTAGAACAGAGATATTTGCTTACATAATCTAAGACAGATGTCCTCTGCATGTGCAGTGAGCAGCACTGTCCTCTTCCCACTTAGGCATTGTCACTGTTCATTAACATCTTACAGGTGCTGTGTTTTCACTAAGCATAGGGACGGGTCACAGCCTACTGACTTATTACACAGACTGTGGCAGGTGAGAAATGTAGTGATGGGTGAGCAGTGATAGGTCAAAACTGCTGTACACCTGACTCAAATGACTGAATTACTTCCTCAGTCTGCAGTCAAGTTCTCCAGAGTCCTGCTAATGACTTCTATATGTGATTCAGGTGTGCTGGATCAGGGACACATCTAAAACCTGCAGGACACCGGCTCTCGAGGCCTGGAGTTCCCTACCCCTGCTATACACTATGTGCTCAACATATGTACTATCGTCCAGCACAGGGTTATTATAGTTAACGAAAACGAACGAAATAACGAAAACTGAAATTGAAAAAACATTGTCGTTAACTGAAATAAATAAAAACTATAATTAAAAGGAAAAAACGATAACTAATTAAAACTGAATTGTGAGTTTACAAAACTAACTAAAACTAACTGAAATTATCGATAAACTGACTTTCATTTGAAGCCTTGTGGATTGATATGAAATCATTGTTTCCGCTCTCGGAGTTTAAGCTGGGAGCGCCACAGGACAACTGTGTGAGTGCGCATGTGCGTGCGCTCACCGCGCTGGTCCGCCGAGTAATTGCTGCGGTCTGCCGAGAAAGCGGCAGAGTCCCGTATGGAGGTTCTTTGAGTACACCTGCACACGACCACAAGGTAATAACACACACAATCCAGCTACACAAGCATAAATGCGGACATGAGGTCGGCAACTTCTGTAGGTTGTGTACAGAGGCCGCAAAGACCCTGCAGGTTTAATTAGCGAGCATCTAACCAAGCTAGCTCCAAAACAGAAGCAGCTTCAGGTGGTGAGAACATCAGGATGCAGCTGGATTTGAGCTTTGACTCCTTCAAAGAGTTTGTTTTTGTTTAACACCACATGTAGGCGTTATTAATCTGCTGCACTGATGCTGAAGTTTATTGTGGAGTTTATTGTAGAATTTATTGAGTTTGGGAATTCATGTTTTTCTTTGTTTCTCCCTGTTGATGTTCATGTGTGTCCTTAATATTACACACATTTAGCATGTCTTGTGAACAGCTGGTTGTTGAATATATTTCTTTAAACGGTATCTTTTGTCAAGTTTTCATTACACAATAGTCACTTTTGCGCCTTGAATCTTGCACCTGATCAGGTATGAAAATACTAAAACTAATACTGAAACTAACTAAAACTAAGCATGAAACCAAAAATAAAAACTAATAAAAACGAGCAAAACCACTCTGAAAACTAATTAAAACTAACTGAATTAGAGAAAAAAAAGTAAAAACTAACTAAAACTAAACTATAATGTAAAATCCAAAACTATTATAACCCTGGTCCAGCATACTTGTATCATTTCAGACGCACTATTTAGTACATTCAAATAACTTCAGCTGCATTGCCAGTTGGAGAAGGATCACCGCTGGCCCAGCCTTGTTTGAGATGTGCGATGTAATGATTAACAAATTTACTAAGTATATAGTTTCTGATGAAGTGAACTCATATGCTCAGTGGCTACTGCATCTGTAGTGGATTGATGCCCTTTTACCTTCAGAAATGCCTTAATTCTTCATGACACAGAGTAAAGAAGGTGCTGGAAACATATTAACATGACAGCATCGCACACTTGCTAAAGATTTATCTGCTGCACATATAATGCAAATCTCCCGTTAGTACAATGAACTCATTGTCATGTTCAAGAAACCAGTCTGAGAAGATCAGAGCTTCATGGCATCATATGTTTATGGGGCTGGAAGCATACTTTTATTATTTGCATCAGAAGGTCACAACAATACTCACATAGGCTGTGGGATTTACTAAGTGGCCCAAAGTACACTCAGAAAATATTTCTCACTCTATTGCACCTGAACCACTGATAAAAGGCAGGATGGATCCATGCTTTCATGTTGTTGATACCAAATTTTGATCCTGCAAAATTACATTAAAAATACATTCAGATTAAGTACACCTGGTGAACTGCAGGTTGAACAGGTGTACCTTTCAGTTCAGAAACTAAAGACTAAAGAAAATTTTTAAAAATTTCTATAATTTTTTTTGAATTTGTAACTGTCCATCTATCTCTTTTTTTATGCTTATCCAATTCAGGCAGGTGGGGGATGCTGGAGCATATCCCAGATGTCATAGGGTGAGAGTTGGGGTCCACCTTGGCATGGTTGTCAGCCTGTGGCAGGGCTGCCCTGCAGTGATTGTGTAAAATTAACAGTATGAATTTCCCAACTGGAGCCAAATAAAAACAAAAAAAATCTTCCAAAAAAAAAAGTTTATGATTTCACAAAATCACTTGCAATAGAATCAGTGACAAAAACTCTTCACATGAAGTGTTTCCATTCATTATTACTGGATTTAAATTTTGCTCTTAAATGTCTTCAGTGCTTCCACATTTTCATTACTACAATTACCAACACTGCATGTGGTGCCTGTGATTGGTATCACCATGGTTGGCAAAGCCTAATGTAAAAAAAATAGAACAATACACTTTTAAATGTGGTCTACTCTTAAAAATACTGTGATCACTAAAATTAATGAGCTCAATCAATGCTGAAAACCCGAGAACTCAAATTATAATCGATAGGTTTGTGTGTTTAAATGGAGCCAGGGCATCATTTTAAATAGACTCACTATTCACTGTACAATACCCCGCCAGCCCCCAACCATCCTTCACACAGTTTGAGAAAAAAGGAAGGAAGTGTTCTAGCTTAAGGATGAGTAGGCATTCTGTGACTCACACGCTACCACTGACCCGTGTGGCAACCTGATAAGCTCACACTATGTCTCAACTGGCCCTGTGGCATAATACCACGCCAGCATGCCAGGCCCAATGGGAAGTTGCCACATGATGCTTGATGACAGCCGCAGACCTTTTTTTTTTTACCACGGGACGGGATGAATACAGTCCATACATGGGCATAGATGGAGTGTATAATGATGTGAGAGGCTGCTGAATATGTAAGCACAGAGTCAGTCTGGGTCAGCAGAGTAAATCTTAATACTGCAACGCATGTCAGTGTGTTTTAATGAATATTTCATCAAAGGGAAGGATGCTATTGGGTGAGAGACAGTTCTGTTACCAATGGCAACACGCATTTAGAAAAATGGGGGTAAAAAATGTGAAAGCAAGAAGAAGACTCAGGCACATTTACACACAACTATAAATGCTGACTTAGTATTATTTTAGAGTATAATTAATAGTTTGAGCCCTTTCTTCACCACAAACTCGTGCATAAAACCTATTTTCATTTCTTATGGTGAGTTGCTTTATTACATAAGAAGAGAAAAAGTATAATTTCCAGCAGCAGAGTTGGTTTTATTGACCTGTGTACTGAGCAGAGCGGACTGCAAATACAGCTGTATGCAACACAGGGTCATCCTCCAGTAGAACATTGACCCAGGTCTTGATCCCCAGTATTGCACACAGTTCTTTTAAATGACAGCATGACTTGCACAAATTCAACACAATATAACTGTCAGATGTTTAAAATGTAAAAAAACACTCAGATGAAGGTTATCTGTGAGAAGACACTCATTGTTTGGTAGCTTCTGGATTGTACTGGAGACACAGCTGGAGATTCAAAGTGCCCTTTATGTTCACACAGAAATGACTTTGCCTTCATAGAGCTTTCTGATCACAGCTGTAGGTTTCCCCACCTGCAGGCCAAATACAAAGCAGACAGAAAGGTCAAGTCACTTCTGTGTGGTACCTGCTCCCATTCTGGCAGCTTCGAACTCAAAATTCTGAGTTCACTATGACAAGTGTGTTACAAGTTAAGCAGTCGTTTCGTGTTTCCTGTGTGTAATTTATGACGTTCATTTACAGTAGGAACAAGAAAATATCAGAAACAGGCTGAGTCAAAATCACACCCCACTGTCCTCATCCTGTAGTCGCCCCTATAGTTCACCTTTTTTGGGTGACACTTTACTAACCTGCTCCCGCTGGTTGATTCTTTTGTAAACAAACTCAGAAAATGGCTTTCTGTGGATGAACTGGCCGTGCCCTGGTGACACCTTTAGCCGCCCATCCTCATAGACCACTTTGCCTCTGGAGATGGTGATGACAGGTACACCATGACACTCCATGCCCTCAAAGATGTTGTAGTCCACAGCCTGGTGGTGAGTCTTGGCTGATATTTTCCTACCAAGTCATAAAGATATGTAGGTTTAAAAAAAACAGGCAGCAAAAGCTTCTTTAGAGCTAAATTTCCTGGTCACATGTAGCCTGCGTTAGAAGCAAGATGATCACTGGATGCTTTCTGAATATTAAAGAAAAGAGTAAACCTATTGTGAAAACTTAATGCAGTCCATCCCTATCTGAAAATGATTGAATCAGGCCAAGATGTACTCACAGCATCGGGTTACTGCAGTTCGTTCACTATGCAGTAATAATATAATGTATTATTCAAAACTTTTGCTCATGTGAGGCTCTTAAAGGCTTACTAAGCACATACACTAAGCTTCTTTCAGACAATAAAAAGGCACCTCAACATTTTCAGTGCTGCTTATTACATTATTGTGGCATCTATCCAAAGGCTGCTACATGAACACTGCCACATAATATTGCAGCATAGCCAGGATCCAGATATATAAAAAAAAAAAAACTGACTGTGCATGCTGGAGCTGGATGGTGAATATGAAACACAAGAGAGGCAGCACTTTTGAGTTCTCAGCAGAACAAATTTACAGTAGCAAAGCTGTGGTGGAGTTTAGTAGCAGAAATTATTAAATTACTTAAAATCGTGTATCTGAACGCACTGGTGGTAAATGTCTACGTAGAAGGATTGGATATATCCAAGTATAATAATTTCCCTCAAAGCACCATAATACACTGCTCAAGAAATGAAAGGAACACTATAATCAGAGTACAGCATCACGTCAGTTAAACTTCTGGGATATTGATCTGGTCAGTTTAGTAGCAGAGGGGGTTGTTCATCAGTTTCAGCTGCTTTGGTGTTAATGAAATTAACAACAGGTGCACTAGAGGAGCAACTATGAAACAAACCCCCAAAACAGGAATGGTTTCCACAGATAGAGGCCACTCACATTTTTTCCCCTCCTCACCTTTTCTGACTGTTTTGTCACTAGTTTTGCATTTGGCTAGGATCAGTGTCACTGCTGGTAGCATGAGGAGATACCTGGACCCTACAGAGGCTGCACAGGTACTGCAACTCCTCCAGGATGTCACATCAATATGTGCCATTGCCAGAAGGTTTGCTGTGTCTTCCAGCACAGTCTCAAGAGCATGGAGGAGATTCCAGGAGACAGACAGTTACTCTGGGAGAGCTGGACAAGGCTGTAGAAGGTCCTTAACCCATCAGCAGGACCTCTATCTGCTCCTTTGTGCAAGGAAGAACAGGATGAGCACTGCAGAGTTACAAAATGACCTCCAGCAGGGCACTGGTGTGAATGTCTCTGACCAAACCATCAGAAACAGACTTCATGAGGGTGGCCTGAGGGCCCAACATCCTCTAGTGGGCCCTGTGCTCACTGCTCAGCAGTGCGGAGCCCGATTAGCATTTGCCACAGAATACCAGAATTGGCAGGTCCACCACTGGCGCCCTGTGCTTTTCACAGATGAGAGCAGCACATATGAGAGATGTGAAAGGGTCTGGAGAAGCCATGAAGAATGTTATGCTGCCTATAACATCGTTCGGCACGACCGGTTTGGTGGTGGGTCAGTGATGGTCTGGGGAAGCACATCCATGGAGGGTCACATAACCCTCTACAGGCTAGGCAACAGCTCCCTGACTGCCATTAGGTATCAGGATGAAATCCTTGGACTCATTGTAAGATTCTATGCTGGTGCAGAGGGTCCTAGGTTCCTCCTGGTGCACAACAATGCCTGGCCTCATGTGGCGAAAATATGCAAGCAGTTCCTGGAGGATGAAGGTACTGATACCATTGACTGGCCCCCAAGCTCACCTGACCTAAATCCAAGAGAACACCTCTGGGACATTATGAATCAGTCCATCTGACACCGCCAGGCTGCACCTCAGACTGTCCAGGAGCTCAGTGATGTCCTGGTCCAGATCTGAGAGGAAATTGCCCAGGACACCATCCATTGTCGCATTAGGAGCATGCCCCGACGTTGTTAGGCATGCGTAAAAGCACATGGGGGTCACACAAACTACTGAGTACCATTTTGGGATTCTGAAATGAAATTTCAGTAAAATGGACTAGGCTGCTGCATCATTTTTTCACTTTGATTTTCAGGGTGTTTTGAATTCAGGTTGATAATTTTCATATCCATCAAACTATGTGAACTTGTGGCCGCATTCTCACAAACAGATTGCATATAATTTCTAACTTGACCCCATTCGATCACAAACTGATAGCAGACTGATACGGTGCCATTTTATTGCTGTCTTGATGCAACTGACTGGACCAACTAACAAAAGAAGTCAGATGATATCCCTCTGTCAGCAATCCATAGAAAAAGACTGATCATAGCAGCTTGAAGTTTGAATCCTTACATTTGCACAACTACATAAAGTAACTTAATGTTGGTTCAAGCACATTTTAAATAGGGTTTGCTGAAAAATGTAGAAAATCTCTCTGAAATGCTCTGCACAGTACAGACTGATGATGTCTAACAAATAAATCATATCTGACTGAAGGACTAAATCAGCAGGGAACAGCAAAATATGCCTGACTCAGCTGCTTCCATTGAATTCACTGGATGTCTTTTTTTTTTTTTTGCCTCTCCTTTCACAAACACATGCATATTTCCTGTTGATTTGTAAAGCCAGACACCATGCTAGTGTGCACTGACAAAAAAAAAGATGTGCCCTCATTATTCAACTCACCCAATTATGAGAAACAGGGCAACTGAGTGAGCTTCCTAGGCATTATTTTGGAGGGGGGTTATGCAACTGTTTGTGGCCCCCAGTCCCGGATGTTATGAAGTGACACTTGTGCTGAGGGCAATTAATTACACAGTTTCACAGATGAATTCACTGTGCAGCAATCAAACATGATGCGCTCTCATGGTTGAAAGGCATTATGACATCCACAGACGTGCACATATGGTAAAGAGGCAACTTAAAAACAGCAAAATAAACAGGCGATGTCCAGCAGTGACAGGTCTGAGGGGACAGAAATACTAGAGAGTAGTAATAACTGTGGGGTTCACTGGTTCCTCACATAAGCTGTTTCGTTTTTTTTCATATTACTACTGAATTCATTTACAGCAAACTATGCTGGGGTTTAATGTGCTCTTCATTAACTCACATCCACAGTTAGTGACCTCCCTGAGGGACGCAGCCCAGATCCTTCAGCAAACAGAGCGGTGCATTGCTATTTCCGGGTTATATAAGACTGTGCTACAGTACGCAAGCTGCTGGAATGCAAACTGTCCTTAGTGTCTGCAACAGTGCGTATGCTTCACACAATAGCACACTGTCCTCTGCTGCATATTTGGAACTGGGTTCAAATAATATAAAACAATCACACGATCAGGTCTGCAAGCAGATTCCTGAAAATAGCCATAATACTGTGCGTACTGCGCTATGAAAATTGGTTTAGCTCCCACATGAAATATTCGTCAGTTTTGAAACCCTCACCATGACCCATCAGCATCGTCCCACTGATGCTGTGCACATCTAGCTTATGTAAGTGTGTTAAAATCCTTTCCAAAAACATAGATAAAAAAAAAAAGGAATCGTTTCAAAAACATTTTAATAGAGTGATGAATTTGATTCATATGCAAATTGTGCTATGCTTTAATTTGCAGCTAAGTGATGACATACCCTGACTTTTGGATGGAGCACAGACGTAATCAGCTTATGTGGAGGGTTAGTGAGTGCCTTAGTGTTGACGTGGCACAGGATGAAAGATACAGCTCTTCTCTTTTTAGGTGCCTGTATCTATGTCCCACATGCTTTACTGCCAAACTTAAAATCCTTATCTTATTTAACAAAGTGCCTGAGACCCTTAAGACGCTCTCAAGTGCGCCAAATGTTTGAGCATCGCTGTGTGATGAAGCTGCTGATGGAAATCATGAAGATGTCTCCATTTTAAAACGTCAGGATTTGCATTAATTGCGCACATTTAAAACTGTACACACACTAACTGAGGGCTTCCTTCCACACTGGTGAACGGCCTGAGCCGCTTCTCACCTGGTCATCTTTGGGTCCCATATAACCACATCAGCATCCGAGTTCTTGGTGATTCGGCCTTTCTGCGGGTACAAGTTAAAGATTTTTGCTGCGTTGCTGCTGGTGACAGCCACGAATCGATTCTCGTCCATTTTGCCGCTATGCTGAGGGGAGGAAAAATGCACAAAGCGCCCAGTTTGAGTTACAGTGGGGGACCATAGTGGATGACAACAATGCACAGAATTAGCAGACAAAAGGTCAGTGCTTAACTGTGCTGCAAGCAACTCATTTCTGCCAAAATATCGTCTAATGTGTGATTTGTAAGCACCGTTGCACAAAGTAAATCTTTCCAGCGGCCTTGGGGCAGCCGAGCTGATGCACCCGCCCCACAACAATGGCAAGAAAATGCAGTGTTTGCACTCTGCAGCCATCTACAGCTCTGAGAGTTTATTGCCTCTTCTGTTTGTGTTGCGGGATAAAAGAAACATGCATTTCACCTAAATAAATATGAGAAAAGTAAAATTATGGATAAAAGCTTATACAATAAAAATAGTAGCCTATGACTAAGGGTGTAGTTCCCCCATAATTAAATGGAATTTCAGTGTATTTCATTTGAAATTAAAATTTAATTATATTTACCTAAAAATACCTGAAGGTAGGTACACGAGTATAACGAGGGTAACAAGTCAGGCTTTTACAGTAAACCAAGAAATAAAAAAGTAAATTTAAGTAGTCTGTAAGCAATTTTGAGTAATTTTAGGCAGTGGATGAGTAATTTTAAGTACTGCATAACTTCAGGTATTTTACAGGAAAGGAGAGACAAATTATTCTGTAATTCTTTCCTGTAATTTTTACAGGAAAGAGGAAATAATTGCTCTGCAAGTAAATTTAAGTAGCTCCTAAATTCTGGGTATTTTACAGGAAAGGAGACATTCCTTCCCTTTTGATCAAAAAAGAATTTTGATTGCATTTATTTTTTTCTTGTAACTCGGTACAACTTATCACATTTATAATGGTAAAATAAAAGGTAAATAAAAATAAAATTACTTATGCTTTGTTACCCCCTTATTCTAATATACCTACCTATAAGTATTTGTTGTAAGTATAATTACACTGTAATTTCAAATGAAATATGTTGTAATTCCATGTAACTACAGGGGAATTATGCCCTTATTTGTGGGCTGTATTATAAAGTGTTACTAACTTCCTGACATAACATCATGAATCGCGTCAGAGTCAAATTTAAGTCTATTTTTCTGCTGTGTGGACACAAACAGCCGCAAGTCAGGACATCTTTAAAACTTTTTATCAGCAAAGTGGCGCTTTAAGAGACATTTAAATGTCAACTAAAGACATGTCTTTAGTACTGACCACTCCTTTCTCCCAGATGACAGACATTCTGTCCTCGACACCGTTGACGCCATTTGGGATCTTGGTGAAGTCGTCTTTGCCCAGGGCTTTCTGGCACACAGAGAAGGTGCAGTTGTCCGTCCCAGTCACACTTAAATCATCACTGGCACAATTAACAGAAGGAAAATGAATGTTATGAGAAAACTGATGATTGAATAACTTTTAAAAATATCAGTAACCTTGAGGGTAAATTCTACAACCCCAATTCCCCAATTCCAAAAAAGCTGGCACACTGCGAAAAATGTAAACAAAAACAAAATGTGATGTTTTGAAAATGTGGATGCCATATCCTCCAGACTCTGGGTACTGAACCGGCCTGTCTGTGGTCCAGACCTTTCACAAACTGAAAACAATTGGCCGATAGTGAAACCAGGACTGAATGGGACAACATTCCTGTATTGAAGGTCCAGCAGCTGTACTTTCTCTTTCTCTCTTCTCTGAGGTGCGATCATAAAGTTTCAGGACTCAAAAACAATAACTGATTAAAACCTGGTCAAACCCTCCTTCGAGGCAACTTTCATCATTCTGATTCAAACCGATGGGGGGCTGTGGTATTACCCACAGCACAAAGAGCAGTTTTCAGTCAAAGGATCCAAAGCCCACATCCCTTTGTTTTCCACATTCACTGGGCTGGACAGGGTGAAGTCCTACTCCACAGTCAGACTGTCACCATTCTACTGCAACACACTAAAGGGTCTGAGGAAGGCCATTCAGCAGACACAGGCTGAACTGCAGTGTGTGTGCTGCCGTGCCACACAGAGTTTTTTGGCCATAAAATTACATTCTTCGCTCACCACCCTCTCTGCTCAACAGATTTGGCTCCAACTTTGTACACTTACAAAATGAAATTCAAGTTGAGATTAAAAAAAAGTAAAAATTGGATGAGACCCAACATGTATCGCAGAGGCACAAGTGGACGAGGACAGAACAAACTTCCAGAACTTCCAAAAATAATCACTCAGTGCCTCATGTGGACATCTCATCTACTCATGAAGTTATGAAAAATACTGTAAAAAGATAAAAAATATTAAAAAAGCACAAAATTTAGACACAGCCCTATGTACCATGAGGGCCTGTAAATTGAGAAATGTTCATAGTGTGAAGATAATAATTTGCATGGCTTCAAAATAGATAAATATACTGAAGGTATTGTAGAAAACATGAGCTGTTCAGGTAAATACTGACCACTGGATGTTCAGTTCTACCTACTTAGCAAGTAAGTCCATGAGGTACCCAGGTGTGCTGGGGTCAGGTCTAAGGGGAGGACCCATGACAAAGCCAGCAGCGTGGGCCCAATCTTGGTGCCAGTAGTGGGTACCATCAGTGCCCAACCCAGCGGCAATTGGCTCCCCAAACACCACACGCCCTGTTAAGAAAGGAAGGGGTGGGGGGTATCAGGTATTTACTCAGGGTAAGCTCCATCGGCTTGAGAATAATCAAAAACCTCAGGCTGAGATTAAGTTCTCAGTGGCTTTTTTGTTGTAAATGTTGCCATGGAAACAAAACCCCTCACATAAATAATTAAATATTTTATTTAAACATGAAAAATAAAACACAGAATACTGAAACCGATTTTGAAGCCTGTCATCTCTCAGTCTCGCCCCCTTTTAACCAGCAGATGGCAGCAGGCCACACTCACCATCTCTGCGTGCATTAGACACAACCTTGGCGGCAGATTTACTCATCACATGAACTACATAGAGCGGGCAGTTGACAGCATGGGCAATGGTGATAGCTCGCTGGGTGGCTTCGGCCTCCACCTCCTCTGGCCGACACAGTTCATGGCCCTCTGGTCCTGTGATGCCCATGGACAGCATCTTCTTAGCCCCCTGTCGGTTCCCAGCGGGGACAGAGACAACAAGGCAGGATTAAAGGTTAAAGGAGATGGACGGTTAACCCAGCACTGTGTCCCTTCAAGGCAGAGAGGGACCGCTCAGGCAAAGACAGCGCGCAGACACAAATCACACACAAACGGATCTACACTTGTGAAAGTAATATTGATTAAATCAAATAAAAAATGTGCTACTGTGAATGAGAGCATGCGAGTGCATTAATTTAATGCTGGCTAGACATTTAACAGGCCTCCTAGTAGAAGCAACAGCAGAGCCACAGGAGTTGTTGTTGAGTATTTGCTACCCCCTGGTGGTGGTTTGTAGCCATTGCCCTTGAGGAAAAATTAGGAAAATATACATTTTGAGGAATAACAGATCTTTCTCGTGGCAGGAATTTTGACTGTCAGACTGTAGCTGCAGGTGTGTCTAATAATATTAGCAATAATTTCCCATTCATGTCAGTAAGCCATCATGACTCAACCAGCTTTCTTCTTTTTCTTCTTCTTTCAGGCTGCTTCCTTTTTAGGGGTCGCCACGGCAGATCTTCTTCCATTTCATGCTATCCCTAGCATCGTCATCTATCACACCATGTGCTCCTTCACTACATCCATGAATCCACTCTGTGGTCTTCCTCGTTTCCTCCTGCCTAGCAGCTCCATATTCAACATCTATTGTCCAGTATATCCACTATCCCTCCCCTGCAGCTTTGCCTCTCTAACATTATCGCCAAAATGCTCATTCTGAGCGGTCCCTCTGATCTACTCATTTCTAATCCTGTCCATTCCGGTCACTCCCAATGAAAATCTTAACATGTGGATGGTGGACTCCAGGAATTTAAACTCATCCACCTTCACTATCTCTACTCCTTGCATGTTCACCTTTCCACCCGTCTCTCCCTCTCATTCACACACATGTATTCTGTCTCGCTTCTTCCGACTTTCATTCTTCTTCTCTCCAGTGCATACCTCCACCTCTCCAGCCTCCCTTCTGCCTGCTTCCTACTCTCACTACAGATCACAATGTCGTCTACAAACATCTTAGTCCACACAGACTCCTGCCTGACCTCATCTGTCAGCCTGGTGATGGACAGGCTGACAGATGAGGTCAATCAGGGGCTCAGAGCCGATCCCTGATGTAATCCCACTTCCACCCTAAATCCATCTGTCACTCCCACTGAACACCTCACCACTGCCCTCAAACATATCCCGCACCACCCTCACATACTTCTCTGCGAATCCTAACTTCCTCATTCAATACCACAGTTCCTCTATTCGCACCCTATTATATGGTTTCAACCAGCGCAATTAATCTTAATTCTATAAAGCAAAGTCAGCACTGGTGAATAATAACTGAGTAATAGCAGATTTTGCACAGCTATCAGCGTCACAGTGTTTGGACACAATTCTTTGGACACAAAGTGAAACTTAGCTGCCATCAGGGTGAAACATTAACTCATCATTCCTTCTGGGCTCCGGTGTGTTTACATTCTGACACTAATTACCTGACCTTCTCTGACCAAACCTTCCTCGATGGAAAAGCAAAGCAGCATGCAAGCAGGTTTAGTATCTGACCATACTAAGGACATTTTCTTAAAGTTAAATTCTTTATTTTTGCCAACAAATTAACCACATTGCTTACGCCTGGACTGTGAACTCTCTGATTGGTGTAGGAGTATTTCCTCAATACTATTAGCATATTTTCCTTTCAGAAATATATTCCAGCAGGGAGTATGCAGCTGTAAGGCAAAAATAAAAAACATAGCTGCTTCAATGCAAGCAACTTCTTCACCATCTGTCTTCATGTACTTTGTGTGTTTCAAACCAACCTCTGCAATCAAATCTCCATTCTCAGCATGAACCTGAGCTATAGCTCCGACCTTCTTGCACTGCGCAAAGGCAGCATATAGCTCAGAATCCTGCAGCATAAAGACATCTTTATAGGCCATGAACATCTTGAAGGAATTTACTCCTTTCTCTTTGGCCAGAGTCTCCATCTCTTTCTGGACCTAAAAAAAAAATAAAATAAAGGAGACATATATGGAAGCTCTTAGGGAAAGCAGGATGTAATATATTTGGAATAGGCAAACCTGCTTCACAATAAAGCTACTTTATCAACAAATGATTCACTCGATCACCTTGTCACTCCACCATGTGACAGCGACGTGCAGAGAGTAGTCGCAGCAAACTTTGGGATCAGCTGTCTCACGCCAACAGTCATACGCCTCGAGGAGAGACTTGCCCTTTTGGGGGATGACAAAATCCAGGATCATTGTGGTCCCTCCTGCTAAAGCAGCCTAGTAAAACACGGAGATGTAAGTAAACGATTGACCTGTGAAGCAGGCATGCATAAAATGAAACAAAAAAAATCAAATTAACTGCTTTTTCCTGCATGAAACTGGTGGTATGTGGCATGGTGTCAGAGGCTAAATGACAGACAAAAATCTAAGTGATGCTAGTCCAGATGTTAGAAATAATCACCTCTGGATCTCTGAATGGTGCTTGAACGAACAATGTTGGACAGATTTCTTGTTATCACTACCAGCCAAAATAAGACCTGATACAAATGTAGCCTGTTTTCCTAAAACCTTCAGTTTTAGCAGTTTTGTTCCCCCTCTGTGTGTGTGTGTGTGCTGGTGTGTAAATTCAAAACCACAACATGAATTATATTCTTAGAAAACAGAGATTGAAAGCCTAAAGTGATACATGAGCCACATCAAAATTTGTTAATGACTGGACGTGGCCCACAGCCTTGAGTTTTACACACGTGTTAGACGTTAATGAACAAGGTGCAGACAAATGAACCTAACCAAAAACCTGACTAACCCTGAAGTAAAGCTGCATACATGAACAAACAGGATGCCACTGTCTTTAACAACCTTCAAAATAAAAGATCCATATCACTGCCAACCAAGTCATTTGTCCCCTTGTTATTTCTTGACAAATGAAGCTGATAAAAAAATCTGGATCTGAAGTTCCAAGAGCTGAATGCCTATTTGGTATATTTTCACTGAAACTATCAATATGAGAGATGTTGATGCAAGTGATGGAGGCCATCATTAGGCTGGAAAACCAAAATAAACCTCTCAGAGAGACAGCAAAACTTGTGTGGACAAATCAACAATCTGGTTCTTAAAAAGAAGGAATGCATTAGCCAGCTCAGGCACATCAAAATACCTGAGAGACCACAGAGAATA
Source organism: Archocentrus centrarchus (assembly GCF_007364275.1). Classification (NCBI taxonomy): domain Eukaryota; kingdom Metazoa; phylum Chordata; class Actinopteri; order Cichliformes; family Cichlidae; genus Archocentrus; species Archocentrus centrarchus. The sequence goes on along the minus strand of NC_044361.1, from coordinate 10,424,785 downwards.
GCTAAAGCGAATGATGACAGAGTTACTGCCGTGGTTAAGAAAAACAACTTGACAACATGCGACCAAGTCAAGAACACTCTCAAGGAGGTAGGAGTATCATTGTTTAAGTCTACAATCAAGAGATGCCTTCATAAATTCAAATACAGAAAGTTTACAACAAGGGGCAAACCACTGGTTACACTCAAGAAGAAGAAGGCCTCATTAGACTTTGGCAGCAAACATCTAAAAGAGCCTGAAGAGTTCTGAAAAACAGTCTTTGGACAGATAAACCAAGATGAGCTTATGGCAGAATAATGGGAAGAGAAAAGTACGGAGAAGGAGAGAAACAGCTCCTGATCTGACGTATCCCACATTATCTGTCAAACCCGGGAGAGAAAGTGTTATGGTATGGCTATGTATGGCTGCCAGTTGAACGCAGTCACTTGTGTTTATTGATGATGAATAGAAGGAGCAGGATGAATTTTTGAAGTGTACAGCGCTAGACACTCTGTTCAGATTCAGTCAAATGCTGCAAAACTGATTTGCCCTTCACAGTGCAAATGGATAATGAGCCAAAGCGTACTGCAAAAGCAACCTGAGAGTTTTTCAAGGCAAAGACATGGGATGTTCCTCAGTGGCCAATTCAACCACCTGATATCAACCCAACAGAGCATCATTTTCAGTTATTAAACACAAAACTGAAAGCAGAGAGACCCACAAACAAGCAGCAACTGAAGGTGGCTGCAGTAAAGGCCTGGGAGGGCGTTTAAAGGGAGTATTTGCCACACTTGGTGATGCCCATGGGTCACCTACTGCAAAGGATTTTCATCCAAACAATCAGTCTGTTTAAAATGATGTTAGTTTGTCCAGTTATTTTTGAAAATGTCAGTGTATTTAACCCCTCAAACCAAAGCTAAACATCTGCTCTTTAATCACATCTAGACCGAATTTTAAATCCAGTGTGGTATGTTACAGAGGTGAAAAAAAAAAAAATGTCCCAAACCTTATGGACTGAAACTGTACGCTGTTGTTCTAGGACAAAGGTCGTTCTATCAATTTAATCCCACACTGTCAGCTCATTCAGGACTCTCAAACTCCAAACTCAAACTTTTGATACATAGAAAACAAGACAAAGACTGGACGGTTTACATCCATTGCGTGCACAATACTGTGTATCTACGTGAGAAATAGATCTATAACGAAGGCAATCAAACCAAGAGCCACTCAGGAAACACTACAATTCTATTAATATCCACAACTCATCTAGTTTAGAGACTTACAAAATAGGCCAATGTTGTCCAATTCTTATAACGGACACCCAGCATGGAGATGAGGATGACTGTAATAATTAACTGCTCCTCTTATTATGACCAGCTTTTTTTGGTTTGGTTCGCCTTACATAACTAGCCTAGGAAAATAAAATAAAAAAGACAGATGATTTTTTTGTCAGTATGTAACAGGTTACTTTGGTTCCGATATGGAAGTCATCCACAGCCTTTGTTCCCATGAACGCTAGCTCCATGTGCGTGTGCGTGTCGATGCCACCCGGGATCACCATTTTGTCGGTGGCATCAATAACTCGCGCTCCCTTTGGGAGCTGAAGATTCAGTCCAACTTCAACTATTTTCCCATTTTCAATATAGACGTCGCTGATGACGGAGCAGTCCTCGTTCACAACTTTGCCCCCTTTAATCAGGATGCCTCTGGGCTCCTCCATTCCCGCTGCGCGCAACTCGGTGTGTTTGCGCTGTGTTAGGACAGAATTTGTGCAAACTGAACTGATCTCTGCGCTGTGACGCTAGGCTGTCTGAGTGCAGTGGAATCCAGAAGCTTTGCCAAAGAAGCTACAAATGTCAGCTCCAAAGTTCACAGGAGACACGAATGGACAGAAACGCCCCAGGTCAGCATTTCGCAAAGCTAACGCAAAACCATCCCGCCCTCCTAATAATGATTTACAGTACCTTGGTAGCTGCGATTGCAACCACATGCAGCGGAGTGTGTGGAGAATAAAAGACAAATCATAGAGGGATCGACTCACTAGGAGCCAAAAACTGAGCCCATGAGTAACTGAGTAACTGTTACTTCTGTTTTCTAAAGAAACAAAAGAAAGAAAGAGGAAAAAAGTTTGTGTGAGTGGGTTTAATAGGTATGGAAGCTCGTTTCCAGTAACAGATGGCGATTTTTTTTTCTTTTTTAGTGGCGGAAACAAGCTTCCATAAAAATAGGTGTCCATGCACTCTAGACAGAAATCACCAGGAACAACACTGTTTAATTATACATCTAAAATCTGGATTCTATGCACTTTTTCATAAACGTTTCTGAACATGGACATTAAAATAGTATTTTAGTGGATGTATCCATTTGTGCATAAGAACAGAAACCGCTGCATCTATATACTGTACATGCTTTCTTTGAGCAAACACAGCAAACTGATGAAAAGAGCTCCACAGTTATACAGTTCACATCACATCATGCTCAAGGGAAATGTAGTCTTAAAGCAGTAATGGACTACAAACATGGGGGGAGACGAATACAGAGCATTCTAAACAAAGATACATTAAAAAAAAAAAAAAGGGTAAATAGTCTCATGTCTTGTAATACCACAGTTTAGAAATATTATTTAGTGACTCACATTACTGCAGGTACACTCAGAGATGCTGAACAGTCCACCTGCCACTAGAAAAAGACTCCAGCTTCAGTTTTTGCCCTTATTTGCCTCCAGCTAAATCAGATATCATGTGAGCATTAAAAGCAGGTACGTCACCTCTGCTTCTAGATAAGTCTTTGAAGACACACATTTTGACTTGTGGAAGCAGCGGCAGTAAGAGTATGAAAAGCTACATTCAATCAATAACAGTGGATCTGCTGGAAAACATATCCCTTGGAAGAGCGTGGTCATTTGCTAAGAAATCCTTTGACCTCCATCACCAATAAATAAATATGTCTGTTGGAATTGTTTATATTTAGTATTAAAAAAAAAAAAATCCCCCAAACAGCAGACTGCTGATAATGCTGTGATATCCCTGGAGCATGCAACTGCCTCTCTTTCACGAACAGTTGTTAGCCACTGGGAGAGATTAATATTTTACTGCAGTGGATTGGTTGTCTTCCCTGCATCAGTCCAGACAACTTTTCCCATCCATTAGTGTATTACGAAAACAAGACACATTGGAGAGACAAAGATGCATGCACTGGTGAGATAAGAGCACGCACAAGGCTTAGGAACACCTAACCTTCACAGTTGCAATAAACAATAACATGTGACTTAAGAGGATTTACATAAGATGAGAGGAGTAATCAGAGGGAGTGAAAAAGCAATGAGGCAGCAATGGCATCTCCTCAAAAGTCTCTGTGCTGCTGAATGAGGAAAGTTGCCATTCCGCTGGATTTAGAGCAAGGCTGTTGTTATCATTTTATTTCCTCCACCGGCACTACAAACCAACACAGATGTCACTTTCTTTTATGACTGAATTGAAATTCAGTGAGCACGGCTTTGAGTGTTGACATGGTAAAAAAAAAACGTCTGGCATTAGAAGGGCATACCATGCACAAAAAAGTGACATAAGATAATGCTCAGGCAGATTATCAGTGCTCTCCGCTCAGGCAGCAAGAGGCTTGTTTACTGCGCTCGTAGCACAAATCCACAGATCATATTGCAGCTACAGCAAATGTGTGTTAAAGATACTACAGATGTGAGAGAGAAGAAAGCAAGATCATGCAGCGGTTAAACTGGAATTTCTGTAAATGTTTTAATGGATTTCTGCTGGATAATAACAGCAGGTGTTAATGCAAAGACTGATTTTATTTAAATCTGAGCATGCCAGATTTTTATCTGTTGTTTGTTGTCAAATGAAATGCATTAAAAAGGACAACAGACAGGCTATAAAACAAAATCAAAGTGGCCAAGTGGAGGGATTTACTGTACTGTAGTTTTTACTGCAGCCTATACTGCACATATACTCTCACTTAGCCAGTGGAAACAACCTGTCAAGGTGTTTATGTGAGCTTCAGTTCTTTCAGAGCTTTCATCTTCAGGAAGACGATCATTAAAAGTCCCAGCAGAAGACACAGCACACTCTCTCACTGTTCCTCATGCAACACTTACATTTCAGCGAAGCTTTCAAAGATTATCAGTGCCACCCTGCCCACCCCTCCAATACTTTAACACACCTGCCAATAAAGAAAAGGTAATCAGTACACAGCCTTCCCACCCATGCAATTCATATCAACTCCTCTTTTATGTGGCATGTGCTAAAAGGGATCATACTAAATAAGAGGACGGTTCCACAGGGTACATCACACTGATGACTAACCCACTCATCCATATCAATGTGTCACCACAGTTTTTAAAAATAACCATTACTAGGAATTTATTAATTCTACAGAAATATAGTGTTTCATTCACAATACAGGCTGCACATAAGTCCCCCTCCCACCCCCCCGTATAATTTATACAGCATTTTTTTCTAATGTGTCACATACTTTGTCAGTCTTTTCAAATCCTGCACACAGTAACCAACAATACATCCAATACCTACAAATATCAGTGTTTATAGTTTTATTTCTATACAATTTATGTACTATATTTCTAACAGTTTAATTACATTATTACCTTTTACACATTTGAATACTACTTCTCTATATTAGTTTTTGTTTTTTTAAATTAAAAAAAACTACATTATGTTTGAAAATTCAGGACCAGTAATTAACCTGATTCTGCTTCTGACTCTGAATATTCAAACACACACAAGCGAATGGCCAAGGATTGCATTTCCACTAATTGCAGCCCAGATGGCAGTGTTCTCCTCAGGTTGAAATGAAAATGTGACCTGATGTTCTGACTGCTCAAATGTTTTACTGTACAATCACAAAATGCTCAACACAATTATGCGATATGTTGGTACAAAATCAATATATATATATGTATGTATCTAAGGCAAATATTTATATAGTCTGATAGGAGGTTATGCTTTAAAAAAACAAAACCAGAAAACATTTATACAAGCCCAGGTGTACGGCTGGGGACATTTTTGGGATATAGTTCCTTTTTTTTAATTTGATGTCTCAATGTAAAATGTAACATTATGAATGTGCAGCTGAGTTGTGGTGACAAAAAAAAAAAAAAATTAAAAAGAAAAGAAGAAAGAAATAGTAGATCCATTACAAGCATTGAATGATATGTTTAGTGGTAATTTGCAGCCTTAAATTAATTTAAAAAATCCACGTAATAAGGCTTCAAATGTGACATGAAGTGAAGCAAGATTCCCTGACACGTCGCCTACGAAGACACTAGGAAGTCTGCAGCTACTTCAAAACATTTGTCAGTCACATTGTTGCAGCTCAAGCATCACAAGGCAGCTGTTAAGCAGACTCTAAAAATGTTAAGCTTCCAACAATGGGAGGCAGAAAATGTGAAGGGAAACAATTAAATTACGCCTTGCATGAAGTTTGCTTTTCATTTTGTGAGGCAAATTTAGTGCCATGGTTAATCATTATGCTGTTGAACACGATTTGCAAAAATATTCAAGAGCTTTATGTGCCTCAGTGCCCCTTCTGTATTGAAAAATAATGGGCCTCTATCCAATTAAAAACTGCATTAAATCTCTAAAGTATTACATGCACTTTACTGGTATCTCTCTGATTAGGCTTTTCTGCATGTGCAGATGCTGACAGCACAGTGAGAAAGAGAGCTCTGACTGACTGCTCCCTTTTAAATCTAGTTCAGGAGTCCAGGATTTTTCTGGATAATGAAGGTGTGTGCATGCATGTGCGCTGAAAAAGGAAAATTTTTTTTCATCAAAACCACCAACCTGTGAGAAATGTCTGATGAAGGCTGGCCACACACACACACACACACACACACACACACACACACACACACACACACACTGGTTCCTTGCATGTCACTATCAACATTCCATCTTCCTGCATTTAAACTAGAATGTCAAATAAGGCGTTTTACAAAAAACAGGATATTTAGACAAAAATCTCTGAGATGAGGAGGAGTGCTCCTCATTTCAATAATATATATATATATTTTGGATGGAGATTTTTGCATTCATTGCAGCCCTTCTGTTTTGATCCCAGCATTGATAGGCAGTGATTCATAGTTCTGCAACACAGGCACCAGTCCAGCACGTGAATGGATGATTTATGTGACCATCTGTTTTGTTTTGATCATAATTTGATTATCTCTTTTTGTGGGATGACTTTCCATGTCAAGACCCATTTTGTTCCACCATCAAACTCACACATGCACCATAGGCTGTACAGCCCTCACATGTGCATGCGCACACCCACGCACATGCGCAGCAAACTTTGGAATAATTGAGCCTCTCCTCAAAGCACCAGCAGCACATTTACGCCCTCATTCTTTTAAAAAACTGACCAAATTATGATTACAAGTAACAAGTAGGAGAGTTGTACAACTGACTCACTCCCGCTATCTATTTATGTTAATTAAAAGATTTGCAACTACATGTGTCTGCAGATAATCAAAATGTCTTCTGCAGCAGCACTCCCAGATGCATCGGCACTCCAGAGCTCATTTGCTTGCTGCGATCTCATGTTTGTTTAGAATTAATCAATCTACTCACAATTGAGTTAATTAATTAGTGTTTTAATGCTACTCTTTATAATTGCAGTCAGATGAGTCTGCAGACAAAGCAATCACATTAATGCAAATACAACAGATAATTGTCATCCAAACTTCCTCCTCTTCAGCAGCAGCAGCAGCAGCAGCAGCAGCAGGAGCAGGAGCAGGAGCAGGGGGAGAGCTCCTACTGTACTGTAGAGCTCATTCTGTTTAAGCACTAGATGGCACCATTGAGCAGAGTTTCTCCTCTGTCCTCTTGTCACTTCCTTGATATTGTTCAATTAGCTGTCCTATACTGTCCTCACTGAGTGGGTGCACATATGCATTGAGGGATAGATGACACAAGGCTACCCGTGATAGCCTCGCTTGCCGATGAACGCCTATCAAAGTGCCGCGGCAGTGAATTGAGAGGTCAGCATCTCCAACTAGTGCAAATACGCCCCATTAAAAAAAAAAAAGTGGTATTCTGCATGTATCTAGTACAAATCATAGGGAACATTTTGTGCATGTCTCCCCGCCACCCTGATAGTGTTTCATTTGAGTTTTCACAAGAGGTATCAACAGCATGACCTTAGAGGCTTCTTTCACTAAATGTCAGAGGCTGTGTTCTTTTCAGGAACATTTTCCACAAAGGTTACTCAGTGTTCTCTCAGCATCCGTTCCACTGCATCTATGTAGGAATAAAGACATTAGTCACTTCATGCAAGCAGGTTTGTGTGACTGCTGGACACAGAAGAGTGAAATAATGGAGTAAATAATGCATGCTGTCAAAGTCTGATTTCATGCAAAAAAAAAAAAAAGAGGAAAAAACATGCTCTCATTGAAGTAGCCAGTTTCAGTAACAGAGAAGAAGTTTTGCTTTGTTTGCATTGTTACTCCTTAAAACTTTCCATCATTCAAATTTTATTCACCACATCTTCATCGTCATTATCATCACCATCATCACCATCATTAACCGCAGCTCATTTCTGCATCGCACCGGCTTTGTAGAGTACATTTTTGTTTACCCAGTTCCTGGTGTTTTTCAGGAATATGCTTGTATCATTCGGCAGCCTCTCAGCGAGAGCCATTATTCCCTCATCTCTTTAGTTTATCTCCTCTGATGATCTGCTCAGATAGATATGACAGCTGAATAAATATGCAAACGTAGTGTGCAGCTCCACACTTCACCACAGAATTTCTATTATGCTCTCAGATTTTAGAGACGAACACTATATAACAATGGGACTCTTTGGGGATTTGGATGAATGGGTTATTATTTTTTTTTCCCCCTCCCTTATCATCTTCTGATAAACTACGGCTATCAGCAGAAAAAATCAAGACACTTCTCACTCATTGGCTTTGGACTAATTAAAAATCTCTTTTCACAAATCTGCTGTTGATAATTTCTGAAGAGATCTTTGAATGTCAGAGAATAAAATGGGGATCCATGAAATCACACTTTCATTAATTAACTTTCAGTCAGCAGTGTCATGTCTGTCTGCCTGTGTCCTTCAAAACTCAGCTCCAAAATAAAGATGAAGTGATCGCATCACTCGTGTTTTCGCTGCTCTGACCTAATTACCAACGAGGTTTTAGAGGAACTGAATGGATTAGCACACACTGTCAAATAAGATCATTAGTAAAACGTGAAACTTTCATTCCAAGATAAGAAATAACATTCCTTTTGAAATTTTTATTGCAACTGACCACTCGCTCTTTCACTCGCTTTTGAAGCTTATTATTTATAAACTACAAAAAAAAATTTTTTTTTGCAGTTAATGAACAGAAAAAAAAAATTGGGATTTTTTTTTTTTTTTTTTTTAAATCCAACAAATATTTTCATTCAGAACTCCCTTCAGAATCACAGCCTGCATCAGTGGTGCACTGCTGGACTTTTGGGGCATATGCTGCCTTTTTATAGCATACTGGTGACTGTCTCAGCCTTAATTCTTTGGGCTTTCGCCTGGCCCCCAGCTCCCAGCATGCTTTGAAACATGTAAGTCTCCTTTCAATCAGTTTTTGAGCATGGCATCGATATTGGCTACATTTGTGGCAGAGGAGGAGGAGGAGGCGCTTTGGCAGCTCTGTTTGAAAAGAATTGCCATGGGAGGGGTCGACTTGACCCAGCTTTAATGCAAAACTGTAAAGGAGAGAGGAAACAACAACAACAACAACAACAACAAAAAAAGCTACTATATTTAACCAAATCTGCAGCTTAGTCGGAAAACACAGGATAATGATATCCTCTTAACACTCCTTGCTACAGAATTACAGCCCTCACTGTAGCAGGGGCCAAGATTCGAGACTAGAGAGAAGACGTGGTTATTACAGCACAATCATTATGTTGTGACTGTGTTCCTGGCCTCGTTCACCTTACTCGGTCAAAAGATCAACGCTACAAAATTAGCAATTAACGAAGCAACTGATTCTTTCCTCAGAAAAGGGCAGAGCACTCTAACATCCTAAATAACCACTTGTAAATGCGATGGTTTTCCTGCTGGGTTGGTTGTTCTAGGGGGATATTTTTCAGCTCTTCAATAGTGTTAACTGAAGTATTAAATGCACTGTGCAATTAGATTTCTGCTAGTTTACTGAAGCAATTGTAACACTGCTCCCTCCACGGGAACTGTTAACTTTTTTTTGCCTACACACAGCTGTTCTTTCCTCATATATAACACACTCTAAAAATAGAGACATCATCCCTGACAGGTTTCTTGTTGTTTTTGCTAAATCTTAATTAGCGATTAGTTGGAATAATTCTCAAACTGCTTTTCTTTTCTCTCTCTCTCTCTCCCCCCCCCTCTCAGTGGAGGATGGTTTGTTATTTTAATTAAGCAGAGGTCAGATTTATTAACTCAGCAGGAGTGTGTTGAGTGAAACTGTGGAAATCAGCAACAATCTTTCTCAACACACCGATGCTCATTTCACGTCTCCTTCTCTTTCCACCAAACTGTGAAACAAGGGAGGAAAGGAGAAAGGGGAGTTTTGTTTTATGTTATGTTGCTCACTGATTCCTTTTGATTACTTTTTTGATGCTGTTCCCCCCCCCTCCACCTCCGTCTGTTCTTCCCAACGGTTAGATGATGATACAGCTCAAACCAGACCCCTGGTGGGAGCATCCACTGGGCTTAGGAGGTTGGGTGTGGTACGGGAAGAAAAGTTGAAACAACGAGAAAAAAAAAAGAGGAAAAAAAAAGATTGTGTGAAAGAAATGGAAAAAAATAGAAGTGGGCTCTGAAAGAGAGGAGGAAAAAAAGACGGGATAATTAAAGAAGAGCGAGAGAGGAAGTTTCCATGCAGCTCACGCGGAAAAGAGCTGATCCGGGTATAAATCAAAACGTCTCTGTTATATCTCTGTTCAGATCTTTTGACAGTATATTACTTGTTTTCCTTGTGCAGCTTGGCAGCTGGCGTCATATCAAGCAGATAGATGTACAGTAAATAAAGATTTTCAATCTCCTCTTATGGCGAAATCTAAAAAAAGAAAAAAGAAAAAAAAAAAAAGGAAAATGTTACTGAGCCAGTCAATTTCATTCGGTGGTTTGCCCACAAAAACTTTCAAAAGCAGGTTTTGTTCTTGCAGATGGCTTCATTCTAGGCTTCAAACTCAGATTTTAAAATATGATGCCTGGTAGACAGAGTTTTAGTAAAATAGTGGCTTGATTTCTGCAACATAGTGACTCAGTTAATATGTAAATACAGAGAGCTGAATGCACATTTCAGCAGCGCAGAAAGAGGTTCAGTCTTGGGTTTTATTTGTTAGAAATCTCACAGGGAAAGATTGCAAAGTGTTGTACAGTCTGTCTGTGGCCACGAGGCAATTACTGCCAGAAAGCTTTTGACTCCTCTTGATTATGTGATGCCTTTCAAAAAATTACACAGATTTCAAATCACATGCTGAGCATACCTCGGCTGCAGTTGGGAGCCTCAGAAGAAAATCCTGACATTCATGCGCGCTACCCCCGAGCCCCCTGTATCTAATGCAGGCTTTATATTGTCTGTGGGGGCGATGAAAGACAAATCGAAGGGGGTGCTGCTTCCACTCCCTGGTCAGCACTGCAAAAAATGTCCTTCTCAACATGTCATTTAGTGTAGTCATGATTTCAATATAGCATCTGAATAAAAGAAAATATTCCATCTGTTATTTACAAGGTAAATTTTTCCACAGCTTGTTTACAGTTTGTTCATTTTTATGCACTAATGGGACCAAAATAATCACTCTGTTTATTTATTTACAAAGTTTTCTGTTGCCATTTCATTTGATCTGTGTTTGTTTGTTGTGTGTTTGATTTCTGAGCGTACAAATATGGCACACTTAAAGTTTCCTGAAGAAAATTGGGTTCTTGTTCACGTCCTGTATAACAGACCCTCAATAGTGAGCAGTAGTGTACAATGAAATTCGGGGGGATGCACGGTGGTGAATAAATCGCATTCATTGCACCTCTACAACACTATATGTTTGCTCAGTTGTGCCTTTTTTTCAGGGAACAATGTTGTGAATATGATTACTCATACACAGACACAAAATGGTGAAACTATAAAGGAAGTGCACCATAGAGTAAACAGTGATTGATTTCAGATGCAGCTTTACTGTCTGTAGCATCCACATTATTGTATAACAGAGTGTGTTCACTCACTTTGTGTTCCCCCACTGCCTCCTGCCAGTCCACCCATAGCTTTAACAATTATAAAACCTCTGTGGATTAAAACAGAAAGAAAAACAATCTTATGTGCAGCTGGAGCAAAGGTCAAAGGTTTTACCCATCCTTTATAATGCTAATTTATGCACACAGATACTTGTTTTATTACAACATTGTGGGTGACCACTAGGAGAATCTGTGGCCCTGTATCCAGCTCGCTTAATAGATCAGTAGTAAACAACCTGAATAGAAAACCATGTTTAAATCTAGCTTTATGTGACGGTGTAGCGGTGTACCGCTGTTTCTTTTTATGCAGGGCTTTAAAGAAATGTCCTGTTTGTGCTGAAGCTATCAGGCAACACTGCAGGGACAACTTTTAAAGGGCTAAAACTGATTCAGAGTTCAAGGTAAAGACAAATTATTACAAATAGTGACCGGTGAAATGAAAGTCTACAGACTAAGCAGAATGAGCCTCTAAGAAGGCATTAAGTTTAACTGTTAGCTCCTTAACCTGTATTCCCTCCATCATGAGCTGTTAATCCAAAACTTACAGTAAAAAAAACTTAAAGTAGGTTTGAGTACAAGTGGATGCACTGCAATGTGACGTCAGCTGGTAGAGAGACGTAAAGTATGAAAGAACTTTGAAGGTTTTATGTTCAAACAGGATTGGAGCCTGCTAAAATACCTCACACATCATTTACTAAAGACAATAATACTACTGTTATTACTGTTTTGCTGTCTAATAAATGTCGGTGAGGGTGGCAGAAACCTTTGCTCTTTTATGCAGTTATTGGTTGCCACATATTCCAAATGCTGATCTGTAATAAATAAATAGTAATAAAATTTCACTTTACCACAACCATAGACTTCCTTACCAGTGTGCTGGTGTACACTGATATCTGTATACTGTATATAAGGTCACTATATTAAGAATTCAGACACTGACAGTGATGATTTGCTCTTTTCCAGGCAAAAAGTACAAGCAGCAGAAATTTACTGATTGTAATAGTTTCATTTGTTCAAATAAAAAAAAAAAAGATTAAATGCCAAAAATAGAACGTTAAAACAGTCAGATCTCAGATTTATACTTTACAATGAGTGATAATATCATACTGATATATCTCATAGTTAGAACAAGTGCCGTAAAACCATTTTAATATCTCACCCTTTTTTTTTCCTTAAAGGACACTGTTATCAGCTCCTCTGCGAGCCTCAGTGCTGGACTAAGCTGGATATTTTTTGCAGCGTGCCCTGAGAAGCGTTCCGGTTGCGCCCGGCGTCAGTCGGGGCCTCAGCACTGACTGACACTCTGTGAATGATAGTGAAATCTAGCAGGTGCATTTGGCTTGCATACCTCTGATCAGTACACCACTGCGCTTGTCTTCTTAGCTTGCTCTGTAATAAGCTCCTTCAAAGATCAGTATGTACACCCCCACCCCTCCTCCCACCTCCCTCCTGATAAGATCTGGAGTATGTAGTTCTCTCTTTCCCTTTATTCCCAACTCTTTTCGTTTTCTTAAGAAAATGTCAGTTTAATCATATCTTAATGCTTTGATAATGGGGTTCTTTTACACGGGCGAAGAACAGTCACTTCAGTGTCTTAAAAGCCCAGGATGTGGAGGGAAGGAGAGAATGTCTCTAAATTAAATTTGCTCGGGCCCTGCCTCAGTGCTGTGTGTTTGTGTGTGTGTGTGTGTGTGTGTGTGTGTGTGTGTGTGTGTAACAGCAGGAACTGAGGCTCTTTTTCACCCCTCTTGACAATCACACAAAACATGTAATTGTTTCATGTGCCTAAGTGAAGTCTATTAATATTTAAATGTCAGCTTGCTTGATTTAAATAATTGTGAAAGTTTAAGCGGAGACTAAAGTGGTGCGTCAGTTTAGGCCAGAAACCTGCCTCTGTAAGTCCGTGCAGGCGTGCTTTATCTTTACTCCTTAACTCTTAGTTCTCACTGAAGTGCAGAGACAAGTTACTTGTCATGTGAGACTTTATCTGTGTTTTTTTTCTTCACTGTATTTCCATCGCTATTGTTTTGAATATAAATTATTTCAACAACAAATTGCCAGAAGGAAATGGAAAGAAAAACAAGCAGGAACAAATAAATTATTTGTAAAGTGTCTCTGCTTGCTAACAAAGAAGGAGGGAACGCAATGGTCCCCAATGGAAGCGCGCGTGCGATTGTGCAGGTGTGACGCCAGCTGCTGGGCTCCTGAACACCCCCCCACCCCCCTACTTCTACTGTCACTCACAATGACAGGCAGGTAAGGCTGCGAGCTCACACACACACACACACACACACACACACACAGACTCCCTCACATCAACTACAGGTGCTCAACTGTTAAGGTGTGTGTTACTCAAAGACTCAACTTATGCTACTCGCAGCGTTAGGGGGAAAGGTAGGGGGGGAAAAAAAGTTGTTCACATTAAGGTAAAGGCTCTGCTATTCAAACAAACCCTGAAATTGGTTTCCATTGTGGAGGAAGAAAAGTTGTAGCAGCAACACCACCCACTTTCAGCCATTTGGATGGTGCGAGACAGAAAGACCAGAGGGCATATTTAAACAGCCCTGTGGCTCTTCGATGTCGCTGTCAGTCCGCTCGGAGGCCGAGACACTGCCAGCTGCAGTGCTAACTTGACCTACTTGTGACTCGTTATTGCGCTGAATTAGAGGGATGGCTGACAAAAACAGACCAACAAAGGGGAAGGCGGGGTGGTGGTGGTGGGGGGGTGCAAAACAGCTTAAGAACAAATAGCCATTTCTGTTGGAGTTTTGAGTTCTAATCAGTGAAGCAGAAGCCAGCGCAGAGCAGGGGAGTCTGCGTGCAAAAACATTATCTGCGTCTCAAGATGGATCCCTGACTAATCCCGCTGTCTGAGCTCAATGCTCCCAAGATGCTCTGAGAGGAGAGAAGGAAGACTGGAGGAGAGAGGAGGTGGTGAGAGGAGGAAAGGCACCATAGATTTGAAAGGGGAAGAAAAAAAAAGAGAAGTCAGTTTTCCCACAGGCCAGTGTCAGTTCAGGGACAGCATTTTTTTGGTCCTAATTGCACTCTCTCCACTCACGGCAGGTTGCGGCTGGGAACCCCCCAAATCGAAACTGTTAGCAGCTCAAGATCCTTATTAGCTTCCCGCTCATTTTGGCCGAGCGTTACCGTTTCTACGCAAAAGAGGCCTCATCAAAACTGCAAGGAAGACATCCCCCTTTCATCTTTTAATTAGTTAGTTTGCATTGGCTGCTACTGTAAGCAGTGGATTTGTTATTTATTTGCTGAAACACAAGCTTGCCACATTATTGTGTAGCTCCACGCAGGCTTGTGTCCTCTTTGATTCAGGCTAATGGAGTCCCACCAAGCTACATAATATGTGCTGTGTGAAAAGCCTCTAATTCCAAATCATCTTAAAGGAGCGATGCGTACAGCCAGAAAGAACGTCTTCACAATGACACACAGACACACACACACAAAAAAAAAAAAAAAAAAAAAAAAAGAACAATAAAAATCCATGTGATTTTTTGCCTGGACATGAAACTAATTTGTTCCCAGGATCATTTTACTGCCATTCACAGTAAATGATTAAAGGGGTGCTACTTCACATTGATCTCTGGCACAGAGAAAAGATTTTGTATTCATAGTGGCAATCATTGTGGAGTACAGTTTATTGAACTTACAGATGCATAAAATTGTGATATTGCGCCCACCATTGGACATATTTAGACCTGAAAATGCATGTTCAGTGCAATTTATGCTCTTTAATTGTGCTCCAATTTCCAGCCAGAGGACTAAGGGGAGAGACCCCTGATGCGGTGAACAGTGTGTAAGCTGTTGCCGACTGCTGTGCTGCTTAACAGGACTCTGTCACTGGCACTCTGCAAAACTGTCAGGGTTACCATTGAGATGAATCTAAAACTGGCCACAGGGTTATTTTTAGACTTGGCTGCAGGATAAAAAGTTTCTGAACCCCGTAAGTAGGTCAGCTCAAATGGCGTTCACATTGCTGTTATGTACAATTACTAGAAAAGTAGCATCTCCCATCCAGAGCAACTTTTAATCCACACTGCACAGTGAGTGAGCAAGTCAACTTTCTCCCCCAACCAGCTTCCCGAATCTTCCCTAATCCGCAAGCAGTTTGTTCTACAAGTCGGTTTTGTCGACGTACCTGACGTGAGTGGTTTATTAAAAAAAAAAAACAGCTGTTGTGAATTTGTATTATAGCTTTAGCTTTTGCCAGCTGAGGATAAATTTCATATAATTGATGTATTAGTTTCCTGCAGCTACTGCATGTGTCTGTTTACGCAGAACATGCTTCACACTGGCTGTCTAAGCATCCCACTTCAACCTTTTTTTTTTATTTCTTCTTGTTGTTCAGTAATAGATTTGTTACAGAGATACAGTCATACACAGGGTTAATTTGAATTACAAGCCATAATTCAGTTAAAGAATACAGGGTTTCTTTTTAAAGACTCATCACGGCAGGAAATATCACAACAATCTCGAGTGCTTTTATCTTACCAGTTCAAACCTTTTACAGTATTTTCATGAGGTTCAAAGGCATTTCCATACAGCTCCAGGATACCACATCACCAGAGTGCGCACGGTCAAATAAAGCCCCGCTGTATAAAGACACTATATCACAACTGTGTATACAATTGCATTAATTGAATAACAGGAGGAGAGCAGGTGACAGTGCTGGAGTGAAAATGATGAGCGACCGTTAGTGGCGCGGCCTCCATTCCAACTTTGACAGGTAAACAATCTAATTGATTTTCCATGGCGTCTTGCTGGACTGTTCGATGCCATATTTCCAGTTTAAACGGCGACCATTCTCGGTGTTTGCAGAACAGACAAGCCCGTCATCTGTAGCACTGAAAACATGTCAAGTTAGAACGAGTAATTTGTGGTGATGAATGACAAGTGCAGGCTCCTGTTCAGTAGTCTGAGCGCTCATTAGAAAACACATTTTCAGATGTCACCAGGCTTCTGTGTTTTTGTACTTTTTGGGTAGAATAAACAAATATTGCTTGAATACTGCAGTGTCACAGAAATGAGCAGAAGGAACTTAAACCTCAATTGACATGTCTCACGCAGCCGACTTTTTTGAACGTTGACAGCCATCTGTGTGGATTCCTTTCACTCTCCACTAATGAGCTGTGGGTTGAGGAGACCCAATCTACACAGCCTTGTCCCTGGGGCCCCGTGCAGCTGCCGGGCACACACACTCATGTGCATGCATGCACCCCCCCACCACCCCCCACCCCCTCCACACACACACACACACACACATATATACACAAACACATACAGCCACCAGCATCCCTCTGTGTTTGAAAGCACACTTTGGCTAACTAAGATCTGAAGTCGTGCAACTTCATGTGGAGTATCTGTTATTTTCTTGCACCACACACCTCCCCATGTGCCAACAAGGCAGAGTAAAAGAGAAAGGCAAAAAACAAAAAAAAAAGTATCCAGACAAAATGTGAATGCTGCACATTATGCTTTGGTTGGAGTGTAATACAACTGTTGAGTGCATCTTTTTTTTTTTCTTTTTTTTCTTTTTTGCAGAGATAAATTATTTAATCTTGCACCTTCTGTTTCTGTGTGCCTTGGTATATGATTATGGGCATGTTTTCATGTCTCTGAGCAGTAATGATGTGTGCACGAGAGAAGGATCCTGGCAAACAGACTCAGGATTTTCATGTGCAAGAGCATGTTATTAAGGCAAAGTTTCCACAGCTATTCACGCTTTCCCCTTCTTCACATACCCATACCTGCAAATGCTGTGACAGCGTGTGGAAATCTATTTGATCCCTATCGTGCACAAAAGCAGATGAGCGGGAATGCCACTGATACAGAGTGTGAATAGGAAATGACAGGAAGAGCCTAATCAATGTCCTCCAGGACTGGCAACCGGCTCGCCTTTGTTTCTTTTTGTAAATACAAGCCTCTTTAACATCACAATGTAAGCCATTATCTCGCCTGGCAAGGTAAATTTTGGGGGGAGCCGCACACAAAAACATATATTTTCCCTCAGCTCGGAGCAGATCAGTCAGGTGAGATCTAAAGTCATGCAAATGTTACAGCGGAAAAATACTGGCAAAACTCATTCTAATTATTCCATATCAGCACATTTGCATGGAATGGATTTTTTTTTAAGAAGGGAAGAGTTTATGATCAGTGGAGCTTGTGCATAGGGGCTGTTTAGGAATTCACAGCATTTTGATCTAATCACAAAATCAAAATATTCATGAAACACAATGATATCTCCCTGAAGCAGGCGGCTAGCCATTAATTTTCAAATTCAGGTAATTTATTAACACTTATCAGAGGCTGAAAAAGCCTTGCTCTGTGTTTGTAAAGTGGGTGAGAGGGAGAGAGGAGTTTGAGAAAACTGATTCCAGATGATTTATAACAGTGTGCTGGGTGCATTTTCAACCAGGTATTCAATTAGAATGTATGTCCAATTTTCTATTCTAGATCTACAGTTAAAAACTCTATTAAAGCACCATTTTCCTTAGCATACATATCTATTATCAGCGCAAATTTGATAACTTTGGCTCTGGCGATGTCATTGTGCTCTTTTTATGCTCACTGCTTTCTTTCTCACACTAATTGGAAAAGGTTTGACTGCAGGCTACAAGATGCTGCTTGGACATATTTTTTTCCAGCCTAACAACTTAAGAACTTGCCTTTATTATTTGTTCCTCTCAATAAAGCCATCATTACAGCATAAAAATCACAGCTGAAATCAATCTCTCTCTAACCACAAAAGCTACTGTTGTTGATCACTCTCAAAGCCTTATCCTGCATAGTTACATGTGCCAAAGTTTCTGGTATTGAACAATATATATGCAGATTATCTTTCAAAGGGTCCATGATTTCAAAAAGATGTAAAAAAAAAAAAAAGAAAAAAAGCATGTTTTCTACTGCGATTTCTACTGACTTTTGTGGGCAAATATTAAAACTCTTACAGCTCTTACTGGTATATTTTATCAGCTGTCACAGGTGGTTTAAAGCACTACCTCTGTTGGACTTTTTAATGTTTCAAGATTTTTTTAATAGTTTTAAAGAACTTGTTAATGTCCTTTTAAGATAATTGCAGCGTAGCTTTGAGCGGACAAAAAAAAAAGGCAATATAGAGGAGAGGAAATAAAAATGCCAAGCTATTTGATAAACTCTTCAGAGGTGCGGCTGTTCTGACTGACAGGTGTGCTGACACAGGGAGCTGTAGCTGATGAGCTGTCTGTTAATTCAAACCTATGGCCTCGACCTCACATCTACATTAGCCATGTTTGTGTTGTAAGCTTGGTAACCACTTACTGTAGCACTCCACTCTCTCAACCAGATATGGTCACTTCCGGATTCTGAGCCTGAACCAATGGGTAATGTCAGAGTAGCCATGTCCATCTCTTTTCAGTCAGTCCCCATACATGCCTCTGTTAATGTGCTGAAGTAAACCAAAGCCTGGTACAAAAACAACAACATGTAGCTAATTTCCCACTTTGAGACAACTGTACTAGAGGTGAATTGTTTTCATAGTTTGCCTTTTAATATTATATTAATACCCATGTTTGCTACATTAAGTCTGGACCTCAGTAATTCTTTTTTTCAATGTGAGTATAAACAGGCATGAATCAATGTGTGATGCTCCAGATGGCTTTTACTTTGAAAAGACTCTATGGGACCACTTTGAAGTTAGGCCCCGCCCTACAGTGCTTCTGATTGGGTTGTGTCTAGGGAGTTGGGTTGACACACAACTCAATGAGGAAAATAGTCAGCTTTAAGCAGGAGGAGTGACTCACAGGCACAGTAGGGCAAGAGCCACTGAGTACTTAACATCTTGTCTTGTGCTATTTTAATTTCAAAAGAAGGGATGATTCTATATTTTGTTTTATTTCATTGTTTTATACACACAACAATCATCTTCACAACAATAGTGTTCCATATTTGTACACTGTTGCTCCTGCAAATGAGGAAAGCTGTACAAAATAAAGTCCTTTACAGTTTTTAAAATGTCTGGTTTTGATTGTACTGCATCTTTTGGACCTAGGCTCTTCAGAAGAGCAGCTTTTCCTGCTGGCCACAGGTAAACATGATACATTAAGCGAAATTCTGGACCTCAGTAATTTATACCCCCACCCCCCCAAAAAAGATAACTGCCAAAACACTGAGTCTTCAAAATGTGGCTTCATGAACCATGACATGGCGTGACCGAACCTACTTCAATCTTTTTTATACAGTCTATGGCTGCGCCTTGTGCTGGCTATTGCTTCTGTCAGTGTTAGTCCAATCAAACCCACTGACTTCCCTTTGATAAATACAATCATGACTGTAAGCTACTGTACACGAGAAACAACAAAACATTCACTGACACTGTACGGGGCTCAGATTTTACAAGTGGAAGATAAATCCAATAAGGTGAACTGAGCAACAGCTTTCAACAGAACAGCCTGACAACTCAGGCCATCTGGGTGTATGGGAATCCATCTGGGTGCGTGTCTCCTGAGGCAGGGAGTCAACTTCTCTCAGCTGCAGCCTATATTATAATGCTATACTTCAAAGTAAGTCAGTGTTTTATGCTCTACTTTCTGCTTTAATTGAAATTGCATGTTTAAACAGGTAAAGTATATGAATATCAATCAGGGTCTTCATTAATATGTGCTTTGAAGCTGCATCTATTATGTGAATATTATTATGAAGATGAAAACACTTGTTTTAAGTTATTGTGAATCATATCTGCTGAAAAATAAATAAGCACATCTTTGCTATGTTCGCAGTGACCGTGGAGACTCTCATTGCATCACTGGAAAGTCATCAGGGGGATTGTGTGGGTGTTTTCTTAATCATTCTACTCCACTGTGCCAAGATTTTATCTCATACCTCCCATTGTATATTTAGTCATCGCACAGAAACAGCCAGTGACACATCTTCCCACTGTTCCACAGACAAAGTGGTCTGGGGAGAAGGATGGTCCAAGGACAGGGTTAAAAAAAAACAGAAGGGCTGGATCTCTTTTGTCTTCCAGTAATATTGTGAGGTGGATTCAAACAGCCCCTGAAGCTGAGCTGAGCCAAGCCCTGAGCTGTGATCGTAGTGTGATAACAACCAGATGGATCAATACAAGTGTTGTAAAGGTTAAATGATGTTATGTTGTTCGCTGTTATTGGACATGGCATCTCACACTACATGATACTGACACTGTTTTTTTTTTTTTTTTCTGCCCTTCCTCGTTCCTTTGCTCCAGGTTGGGTTGAGGTTGAGGACCCTGCAGCGATCCCAAGGAGAGGGTCAAGTGTTGAAGCCTTCACCCACTCAGCCAGCGAACCGTACCAGCTGACCACAATGAAGTCCAGGCTACAGCTTAAAGGTCCAATAAAGAGCCGATCATATTTGAGTGAGACTATGCAGGGCTAACTCAGCTCAAGCTTTCAAGCTGCATCACACAGACAAAGTACTTGCTATTTTTTGTAACTAAAAAAACTAGAATTTCACTCACCCAAACTAGAGCCCAGGCTTCTTGAACAGCCTGGTTAATTATCAGTACAGAAAGATGAAAAATGATTCTCTATAAAATAATTTGGTGCAAAGTTCAGAGTTCAGAGTTCAGATTTGAATAAGATGTACAGTATGCATGTTTGATTTGCAAATCTCAGCTCAGATTCCACATCCATCCCACCAGCGTTTGAGTGCATTCACCTGGTAACCCAGCTGTGCATCACACAGTGATTAGCAGGCCAGAAAGACAACCAGCAGCTCTGGGCACAGCTGACGAGGCTCAAATGGGTAAAGTTCACTGGTATTTATTTAAAGGCCATGATTGCCCTAAAAGGTGTTTTAAATTCTCGGCGATTAGAAGTCTGCTCATGTTAAAAGTGGGTGGAGTTGAACCTTGATGACATCATCAAGTTATTTGAAAGGTTATAAAAGCCCAATGCATTTTTTTTTCTCTTCATGAAGAATGTTAGTTTATCTGAGAAGATCTGATGTTGTTTTTTTCATCTAGGACAGCAAAACAAGAACTTTAAAAATTATAAGTTTTATAATATGATTAAAGCAGGGTTAGATTATTTTCAACCACTTGGGGGAGCAGAGCAAGCCGACATACTTCTGATATCTTCTTATCTTATCACTTTATAAAGTTGGAGTGGCTCCATACTGTAGTGTAGCAGTTAACACATTTGCCTAACACATGATCCCTGGTCTGAGACCAGGAGGAGACGCAAATCCCTGGGAGAGCTGCACAAAAATCTGTGCCAATTAAATATGTGGGTCCATCCACTGCGGTGACCCGTTGTGAATAAGGGGGCAGCTGAAAGAAGAAGTGCAGTGAACATTTTAGCAAACAGTTGTTTATTTAAACATCAGGCAATCACAGAGAAGCATTAGCAGTGATTTGTAGTGAGTTGCCCCTCTGGCCATTAGACTAATCGAAGTTCAGTATTCAGTTCAGTGTTCTGCTAAGTGCCTGGTAAAGTGAATTTATCAAAGCTTTTTCATAAAAAAACAAAACAAACTAAAGAAGAAAAAAAAAACAGCTTCGTGCTGCTGCGACAGTGGTTAGACTAAAGAAACACAGATGTTAAAAAGCATAATAGAACTTGGGAGCGCTGCAGAGTAGCATAATATTAGAACATTTATCTGTTGTTGGGATCAACAGCATCACATCAAGTCGGAATAGCAACTGGGAAAGTCAGTTAAAATTTTGAGCTATTTACATAGATGAGAGTAAATGTTTGGCTGATGATAAGACACTTTTGAATAATGGTAGAAATTCACATATTTGATATTATGTTCTTTTTTTATTTAATTTTTTTTGCTAACATTAAATTTTTAATGTGGTATTAGGTCATCACTGCTCAATGATGTCTCTGTATGGGTGAATTAGAAAAATTAATTATTTGCAGCAACACCGATAACAAATCGGGTAAATCAGATGCTTATTTCTTACATAAAAACAGCCAACGATGTCTTTTTAATATAGTTTGAGCAAAAAATATACCACATTCTGCAGCTTTGACTTCTAAACTCAGAAAATGAGACAATCATTTGGACTGTGCAAAGGTGCGATTAATCATTTGAGCCACTGTTAATATAAAACATTAACTGTGCAGCTTTAAATTTAATTTAAGCAATGCTGAAAAAGCCATCCTTATCATGACATGCTTATTGACCTTCTGATAACAAATGATCAGCTATGTTGCACACATTAGCATTTCATTGCTTTCAAATTCGGAATGTATTACCTGACACCTAAGCAGGTGTTCAAAACAGTTCATTCACCAGTTACCAGTTTACCGCAGCGTTTACCCGTAATACCATAGAGGACTGTAGCTTACATTACCAGTCACATTACCACACCCAGCAATTAGCAGCTTAGTCTGTACTTGGCTGCATGTTGACGACTCAGACTCTTGTTTCTGAGGTGCGCAACTTGGCAGTCCTGGAGGATTATCAGTGCTCCAAATTACATAACTGAACTAATGAGATACATACTCACACAGTTTCAACCCCTATTCCCACTGGGTGCCTCACTGGCGGAGTGAAATATTCCACAGTTCCCTGTGGACTCCCCGCACATCCCTGCCTGTCTGGGGAAAGGAGAGCAGAGGAGGCGAGCGAGCGGTGGGAGGAAATGTTGAGAGGAAATAAATGGAGATGTATCGTCTCCAAAAGGTCTGACTGACAAGTAGCTAATATGCTGTAATTGTTTAGCGAGTGGATTGGAGGTTCTCCCCACAGTGAACCAAGGTGAAAATGACTTCCGAGGCTAAGCGTTTGTTCCACTGCAGATTCTTTTCTGCTGCTGATGCCTCATTAAATAAAGGCTAAAGCATGCCCAGGTTGCTGTGTGTATGTTGGAGATGTATTTCTATCAATAAACCACATTGCAGGGAGAAATGGGTTATAATAGTCGCCCGTGGACAGGGACCCTGAATATTATTTCTACAAATCCAATACTAAGCAGCATGATTGTTGACTCTGTGATAGGAGTGAAACTGAGACCAAACAAGCACTTTGGGATGGAACGGCACTTAAACCACTGGTTTCCTCCACTCTCACACAGTGCAGAAAATTGAGGTCACGCTGTCATTTGTATTCATGGTAATATGGCACTGCAAATAATAGTCGGGGTTTGTTTAAAGTTCCACACTCAGATGTATATTTATGCCTCTCAACCTGGCACCCAATTCACTTTGCGCCAACGAACGCTCTGCTCGTAAATCCCGCCTAAAACCACAACCTATTGATTTATACCAGATAAGCAGAACAAAGCTAACATCTTGTTTTGGTGCTATATCTCCTTGACTATGCCTCATGCAACATTAGTTCAAACATAAATGCTGCTAGTCACACCAAATATGTAAAATACTGGTCATGCTTATGCGCCGTTATCTGAATTATTGCTTGTTATATTTATTCCATGTGACACTGTGATCAAGCAGACCCAAACAAGGACTTCACACGGCCACTTTTATCAAGAAGTAACATTTAGAACAGACACATATTTTCACAATGGATGCCTTCAGAGCTATCATAGAGCCCAGTATTTGTGTTCAGTCTGACAAAAAGCAACATTTTTTTAGCAGCTACAGCACAAGATGTGGAATTAAAGTCCACCCTAATAAAAAGGAGGAGGCAACCTAACTGGAGGGGACAGATTCACAGCATTATTTATCATGTTACAATGAGCTTATCCCATAATTACCTCATGGTAATTCCCTTATGGATGTCAACTGTGTTTTTTTCCCCCAGTTCTGTCCCCATCCAAATTAAAATCTACGCTGGCTTCTTTATCATTCTAACTACTGTATATTACCTCTAGTACTAATAATGAGGCTTTTAAAAGACACTTACCTCAAAAAGCTAATTGTTTTTGTTTGATTTTGGTGACACTTTATCAAGACTGGCTGTTAATTAATAGCAATTATACATTAACTATTAAAGGAGGCACCTTATTAATTAATGGCCTCAGATGCAATTAAATTACAGATGCACACAGCAATTTAGCAACCAACTTTCCTTAATCCTGCCTAATTTCAAAGGGATTTCAGAAAGGGGGAAAACGATTCTATTATTATGGCTGCAGTAGGTGTTAATTAAGAACTAGCGGGTGCATCTAATATGGATGCAGTGTGTGTGTGTGTGTGTGTGTGTGTGTGTGTGTGTGTGTGTGTGTGTGTGTGTGTGTGTGTGTGTGTGTGTGTGTGTGGGCAAGTAGGGGTTCAGGCTGGGTTTGTGGGATGCTGGGGTATTTATGCAATCCAGGCAGAACATGGGGAATTCACCCCTTGCACCAAGGGCACGCTGCTGCACCAATGGCAAACTATTTCAGAACTGACAGAACTGCATTCACTTGTGCAGCTGTTTGAGTTGCATGTTTCCACCTGCACTGTTTCTCCTGCTTTATCCTATACGCTCCTGTTTGAATTTGTGCCTTTGAGGCAGAGTTTCCATTCGGCTTCAGGCGCTGAGAATCTGTGTCCTCATGCTGAATTGCTGTTGCTGAATCCCTCTTGTTCATGGCTGAGTAGTTTTCTTACTGTTGCAATAAGGTGGTAGATTTTTTTTTTTTCAAACAAGGCTACAAATTACAAGGTGACTATATCTTTTAAGGAAAATGCCATATATGCATATATTTTACTAACTATCTATTGTAAGGACGTTATATAGATTTTTTAAAAAAGGTTTGTCTCTGATGCTGGAGGTGATCGTGGCCCAGCTGCGATAATTTCTCTTTGATATATTTCTTAGAAAAAATGTTTTTCACTTTAAGTCCATGTATAGAACCTCCTCCAACAGTTGGGCTAAAGTTTGAGAGACAAAGAGCAGCTCAAGGGACCTGGGTGTACATTCACCATCTCCTTCTGTTAAGGTTTAGAAGAGCAGTGCAGCTCACAGGGGAATATCCAAGCCAACATGCACGCTGTCCGATTATGTTAATAGTAAATCCAATTATGCACTTCTAGTGTAATGCTTGAGAAGTAAACTAGGCTTGTTGCCCATGGGGGTCCCTGAGAAGTGGGACCAGAGTATGTTTGGTTTCCAGACGGGGTGGAATCGATCATTTACGTCTTTTTTTGGTGTGTTCGGGACACATTGAATTCACACAATAATTACCTGAATGTCTTTGTTAGCTGCATCAAAGTCATATCTCTTAGAATGATAGGACAAAATCTGCATCAGTATAACAGAAAACAGTTGATACAATTAGTTGATTAACTGAAAACAGAGTTGAAACTTGTTAATGTTTAGGTCTAATTGTTTCAAATAAAAATGCACCTTCAAAGAAATTTTTTTCCCCATATTTGCAAGTGTACATATCTCTCACTTCTCTTATTAAACTGAATCTGAATCTTTTAATTTCTTTGTAATTTTGGTGGGGGGGACAAAAACAAGACATTACTGTGTTTTCTGGGACATTTTTAATTTTCCATTTTTAGGAAAAAGAATGGAGGTTTCTGGCACGACTTCACCTACTTCAAAACAAGAACAGCTTCATTACTTGACCAACGCGTTTCAGCCTTTGGCCTTCATCACCTTCATCAAGAACCATATTGCAGACAGCACTTTAAATAGCACACGTGTTAGGGAAAAAGTTAAAACAACCAATCATATGCATCCAGTACACCCCATCCACCAATCCACTCAAATATGTGATTGTGCAGAAAAAAATGATTTTGCTGAAAAAACAAAAGTAAAACACCCAAATTGTCTAATTTATCCACCAGTGGCGCACCAGCAAGGATGGGCTGGGCATACGGTCATGTGATATAAAGCCAGCTGGGGAGTGACCAATGTCAAATGGAGGCACGTTTGTACTTAAACTGGAATAACTACGCAAATTTTATACTGAGTAAAATAATCAGACGCCTCAGCACTAGTTTGTCGTGGCACCACAGATGTTTCTGACTGACACCGGCTCTGCCTTCGTAGTCACCGACTCTTATTAGAACAGATCTTGAGATATAATTTATCATTATGGTCTACAGTATGTTGCGCCTTGATTATGTTTTTGTATTTCTGCATTAGAAATATGCACATTCACTCCCAGCAGTCCTGATCCATGTGATTTAGACATTTGCTGTTTATGCTGTACATGAAACGCCCTCTAAAACACCCAACTGTCTGAGTCCACACTAATTAATGTTTACTAAACTTGAAAGCCTGTATAGGCTACACTGGGAACCATAATTACAAATGTGCCTTCAACAGCAATTTGTTTCTTGGGTGACAGAGAACATTAAAAGTCTGACTTAAATGAGAGTACAAAGCTAACAAACACATGTATTTAAACTATTTCAAGCCCATTTTGATCCCCGAAGACATCGTATCAGTGACAAGTCCCTGATCGGAGAAGAAACTCCACAACACAGTCAAACCGGCAATTAGTGCAAATTAACAGACATTTTCAAAAACGTCTTTGCTTAGAAAATGGCTGCTTTGTAGTTCAAAAAATTCCCACTTTGGCCTTAGAGTGGGAGTGTTTCCAGCAAATGCTTAAATCCTAAAATAAGTACTGCAATCTTCTGGCACAGACACACTGTAATGCTTTAAAAACAATTTAGCAACTGTCATCGCTGTAATTACAGTAACTAATTACCATCCTCAGCAAACAAATAGCTTAACATAATACGCAGGCCCAATCAATTTTGAAGAAATGCAAATTCGGAAAGCAAAAAAAAAAAAAAAAAAAAAAAGGACATTTTGGCAAACCTGAAAGAATTACAGGGAAATAATACACTTTGTTTTATCCACACATAATTCCCAGGGAATATCATATCATAAATATTTGCATTCAGTTCTTATCAGGACATTTGCATTTGCCTCTTATCAGTCGGCAAGCCAGGCACTGGCAGATAGGGAGAGCTGCCTCCACGCCATACACACATTTCTAATGAGTCACGTCGCAGGCTGATATCATATTTTGGCTAGAACTTTATCACCAAAACGAGGAGGTCATTTTCTCCTGGAGTTGGCTCATCTTGGAACTGTCTTTGAGTTTTTTTTCCTCTGATGTGATTCAACTGAGATTCATTTTTTAAAGCCCACAAAAAGGATTATTTCCTCTCCTCCCCCAACCGAAACAGCCCCATATCAGTGGCACGTATGCTTGCAATGATTATCATTCTGTCATAAAATATTTCAGTTTTATCAGAGTATTATTTTATTTGCCACTGCATCCCTCGGAACAGAGACTCTGGGGAAGGGAAGAAGAAGAAGAAGAAGAAGAAAAAAAAAGAGCTCATCTGCATGAACAGCAGTGGATGACAGGCAGGAGACTGCACCACCATCTCATTTTAGGTAGACATGTGCAACAGTTTCCAGGGGGAAAAATTAAAGTAATTGTTTGATAACATTTTCAAAAAGGTATTCCACAATAACAATTTCATGGTGCATTGCAGAGTATAATTATAAATCAGGCTCTTTTTTTTTTTTTCTTGGACAGCCAAGGAACACTGGGGGTCAAGTAAAGTATCCTAGTCAAATTCTCCTCTCATTAGTGCAATCGCTTCTCTCTGCTAATTATTTCCTCCCTCTCTCTCACTCTCTCTTACTCTGCCTCCCTCACACTGGATTATCCTGAACAACATGCAGCATTATGCCGAATGATGATTTAATATATATATATATATATATATATATATATATATATATATATATATATATATATATATATATATATATACACATATATATATTGTGTATGGAAATGTGTTGTTCTTGCAAATGTGTTTGTGTTAATTACAACGTGATACGACAAAGTGTTAAACATTCTTTTGATGTAATGCAATTGTGGCAACAAAATTCATTTATATGCATGTTCTGCATTTTTGTGCAATTGGCCAGTTAACATTTTTTTTCCAGGTTTTTTTTTATTTATTTATTTTTTTTTATATGCAATTAAAAGGCAAAATGCATTTTGGCGGTGGGAGAGAAGGAGACGGGGAATAATTGGGAAAATTCAAACACAGAGTAATCATTAAAATGTTGCTGTAAGGAATGGATGCGACACATAAATCATTTGCAACTATTTCACGTGTAAATTCAAAACAGAAAACGTCAGTGAAATGACAGCAACTTGTGATTAACGGTGGACAACAGCAGTGGCTGTTCTGAAACAAACCGAGGGAAATGATTTCGAGGAGTGTGACAAAACTAAAACAGAGTCATCCTTCTACTTCTCATCTCTCTTTGGCTGTCTCTCCCTCTCTCTTGCTCTTTTTTTTTTTTTTTGAAGAGGGGATAAGCTGCAAGGAAATGAGAGAGGGAATGTTTTCATCTGCTGCCCTGCCTTCTGGAGGTGGGTCTCTGAGCCTTTCTCCTCAGTCTTCATTATGGCTCTATGCCTGCTGCAGCTTGGAGGAGGGCAGCTGGATCACCTTAAGGATTCTCCTTAAATCTTATCTCAGGCTTTGTTTAAACAGAGGAGGGGAGACATTCCACTAGGCCTGGCTCTGAAGATCCATCAAGCACCATTCATATAATCAGCAGCCTCTTTTCCAAGAAGCACATGAGGAAATTTGGATCCCTGATAAAAATGCCATCTACTGTATTTTTACTGTATTTTGCTGAATGATTCTGACATTTACGACGGGGCACCATTTCCCCAAATCTGCGACTATAAACTTGGAAGTACATATCTCTGTGTTACTTTTCTTTTCCTTCTTCTGTTAGCAACAGCACATGCTGTGTCAAACTGTGCTGCTATTAACACATCATTAACATATTTGATCAAAACTAACACAATATGTGGTGTAAAAAACTTATCTGGCAGGTGGGCAGCTGAATAGTTTGTCTGTGGCTACAGCAGAAGTGAAGCTCGTGCACATTACTGCAGACGCTGTCTTCACTGGAGCTCACGTTTCATTTCACCGAACCTCAGGCACACAGCCCTGAAATCTGCCTGGATGGTAGTGGCCTCCAATCCCTCCACAAGGCCTGACAGAGCCAGTCCAGAGCTGTTAACTAGCTGTAAACACCATGATCAACTGTCTTCTGCTCTGCTTTGGCCCACACTGCGCACAGCCATTAACTGTTTGTCCAGCCAGTGAACTCTGAAATCTCTCTCTTTGTCTCATTTCATGTTACTGCAACCGTCACTTCATTTTTTTTTAATCGCATGTTTCTTTAAAACATCTTTCAAGACTGAAAAGCAGATCCCCTACAATTTATGAGCTCCAACAAAGCCTAGTGATTCTAGCTGCTGCCCTTAGATATAGCCACATACTCATGCATTCTCATTCATTGTGCTTTAACTTAAATAGTTTCTGGAAATTATTTCATTTGTAAGGACAGACTGAATGTACATTCAGCATAACTATTGCTCCGATCAAAGCACCAAAATCATTATGACCGTTTAAACTCTTACTGAACAATCATTTTTCTGGGCAGCATGTTGTTAGCCTTGTCACCTCACAGCAAGGTTCTGGGTTTGAACCTCTTCACTGACTGGGACCTTTATGTGTGGAGCTTGTTTCCTCACACAGTCCAAAAGTCATGCATGTTAGGTTACTAATAACAGAGTGATTTAAAAAAAGAAAAATGCACATGTATGCATGTATAAATGTGCAGGGTATGCACGTGGTAACACAGTAAATGCATGTACAGTGTAGCATGTACATATGCTGACATGAAATAATGCAATACAGAGTTGAGATTTTAACTGAAACCAACAACATAACATGAACTAAAAGCTCATCAGAATAGACAGCGTTTAACCATTTTCAGAGCGTGTATTTCATGAGCTCCTTCCCTATGCGCTTTCTGTGACAAACCATTTAAGCACTGTGCTATAATGAACCTCGAGTGTTCCTTGTAGCACCTAATAAAGTTTTATGGTACAAGCATAATGAACCATTTCCCATTTTGATATGAAATTCCTGTTCGACTCTGTGTGTTATTTCTGTGAGAGGCTGTTAAGCTTTAGTGATTTGGTTTATGTTGCCACAGGTTCTGTAAGTTCACAGTATTGAATTACATACATTTCTTTTTTCATGTTTATATATTTAAGCAAGCCACTGTGTTTTATCAGATAACACTGGGTTAGACTGACTGATGCTGATTAACCTGATCTTTTGTTATGATCTAAAGCTTCAAAAAAAAAACAAAAAAAACCCTCATTGGAGATTTTTTTCCCCTTCTGCTCATTGGACTCATGATCCCGGGGTCTTGGTCTCAGGGTTTTGAGTTTTGTGGGTTTGTGATTTGTTTTTGGTTTTGAGAAGTGATTTATGTTCATGGTTTTCTGTTGAGAGTGTTTGTATTTCCTGGCACTTCTGGATTTTATCTTCTGATATTGGTTCCTTATTTGTTTTGCTATTTGTGCCTATAGTTCTTTATTTGTAGATTACTTTTGTTGAATTAGCTCCCTGTGTATTCCTGCCTCCCTTGTGTTTCTGTGCCTGGTTTTGCTTCCGTCTCTGTGTTTTGCACATATATTCTTAGGTCTTCTTAGCTTTAGTTACCTGGAATCTGTTCTTGGTTATAGCTTGTTCATATTCTTGGGGTTTTTTTTTTAGTTTTGTTTCACCTTCTTGTGTCTGTAATGATTGTGTTTATTCCAGGAGTTTCAGTTCATCCTCACCCTGTTAACTCTCCGTCTGTATAACATGGTCTTATTAGTTACTTGTTACTTATTAGTTGTCTTGTCTCTTGTGTTTTGTATTTAGTTCTAATTCCCTAGTCTTGTTTCCCCAACAAGCCTCAGCTGTGCTCCCACCTGTTTCCTCTTCCCTCATTACCATGTGTGGTTATATTATCTCAGTCTCTCCTTGCCCTTTGTTGTGTCCTCCCTCTTGCCGTGTGCTCTCCTTGTTCCAGTCCAGTCCTGCGTTGAGGTCCTCATCCTGCCTGGCACACAGCAGGTTCATGACAGTGAAAAAGTTGGATTTAATAAAATGAAACAATTTTCAAAACTATGATGACCCCAGCAGGATGTTCTTATCCCGTTATTCTCTGTGTGGACCTACATACCATCAAGTCTGAGGTCAGCTCCAAACAGGGCTACATTGTCATAAAAAGAAATTAGAGAGTACTTCTGAAACCATTGTCTGAAAGTGATTTGATTTCATAAAACAACGCAGGTAGCAGTGATGGATGACTGCAGATGTCGTCTTAACTTCCATTCTGGCACCATGTTTACACGGGTTTTCAACATTTGTGCAGCCTGTGGTGTTATTATCTTTTCAAAAAAAAGAAAATGCTTGTCGAGCAGCATTGCTGGAGCCCAGTCCTGCAGCACCGATAGGGCCTCGCCTGGTACATGTGAGGTCGGCGCATTAGAGGCCAAGTTACCAGCCGCTCTCGGAGGGGGGGCCTCTGTCCGCGCCGACTTTTACAACTGGTGAGCTGCCATCAGACCAAAGCGCTGCTAATCGCAAACTCATGAATAGCTAAAGGCCTCACAAATGAGAGCAGAGATGGTGTTATGGTGTTTGCAGAGCGTGGCAGCCATGTGCCCGTCCAAATCAAGAGGAGTTTCAGGCCAGTCTTTGTCTGAGGATCTCAGTTTGGCCAGCGGTCTGGCCCCAGCAGGGACCGGGATCTAGAGGATTTGAGTAGAGCTTCGGCAGCTTTTAGAAATAAGCTTGTTGGGGGAACGATGCTGTACAGTACAGCGGTAGATCACAGTGCATGGAAAGGAAGTTTAAAGGGAGCCACACAACACAGAATATATGTAGCTGTTTTATCAGCTTAAGATAATGTATGTTTGCTGTGTTGATAAGGTCACCACAATATATTATTACATATTTTGTTTGCTCTGTTCTCGTGGTGCACGAGTCTGCAGTCTGTAGTCTGGGTCCGAATGAAACAGATTTTATGGAGTGTTTTTTAATATTTCACACATTGACTGAGGTAGCATTCAAATTTTTCACTAAATTACTAAATATAAATGATAATGCCATTCTTTAAAAATATGTTAAAATACTCTTGGCTTCAAAGTTTTACTTAAACAGGAAATGGCAATTACTTTTCAACATGATGTAAACATAGATTGCACAATGTAGATGCTGCAGAATAATGACACCATTAGCTTTTAGACTTGTGCCACGAGGTAGGAAATCTCTCAGAAGAATAAAGGCTTGATTGCATAACTGACACAGGAAGAAGTTAGCACTTTTTCACTTTTTCCCCAGGTACATGAAATGGTGCACACTGAAACAACAGGAGCAAAAGTGGAAACTCTACCCAGCAAAAGGAAGAGCCCTGTTATCGGAGGAGGCAAAGAAAGAAAAGACAGATTAAAAAAACCCACAGCTGCAAAGCTGTCTGTCACCACTGTAAGTGGAAGTTTAGATATAAGTATATGAGATGTATTCCTTCACAGAACAATACATAAAAGATTAAGGACATACAAGTTTTTAGCTGACTTCTTTTAAAAAATATGTAGTAACTTTGCATCACTGTGATCAGAACAGAATGATTTTCCACACCGTTTTGGGCTTCGTTAAAGTATTAGTTTGTTTTAACCCCGGCCATGACAGCAGATAAACATTTATAACGCTTCATTCTCAGCCTACATAGTTTCATGTTTCAGATTGGTCATCTTTTCAGGACGACTGGACTGGAACTGGAGAGCTATGCTTTGGTAATGCAAGGCCACCCTCCACGATGACAGAGTCATCAAGGCTTCCTGTAACCCTTTTACTCAGATGTGGCCCACACAAACACGCGCGCGCTCTCACAAAGTGAAAATTGACTGCTTGGTGCAGGGGAAATAGCATATGATGGAAGACAGGGACGCTGCTGGGTGGAGTCAGGTTGATTAAGTGATTGTGACCATTCTGTTACTGAAATGCTTTCTTCAATCCTGCAGATAACATCATCCTTGGGCTTTATCTTTGTTCTTGAACTTATTTTAAACATTCCCCTCTGCTCTCTCTTCATTACATACTGTCCTCTCCTTTTGGCATCCAGTTTCATTACTGGCGACTTATCTCATACATCCTTCCTTTCTGTCACTCTGTTTATTGTGTGGCAGGGATTTTAAGATTAGCTGTTCCCACACACCCCTGAACACTACTGTATAATGAAGACTTGATGCACCAAACCAGTTCTTGCCTGTGTGCTGCGCTATGAGGGAACTAAATATTTATTTATAGTCGAAGTAAATTAATTAGACTATCTGAAAAAAAAAAGATAGCAGGAAAAGGCTGCATGTTTAATTTGAAATGGCATATCTGCAATGCATTTTTTTTTCATTCTATAATCCCACAGCAAATAGGCTGTCTGCTCCATATGATATTACCATTCGCAGCTGATTATTTGCATATAGGTTGCAAAATATGAAAGGGTGTTTGATGTTTTTCTGATTGATGAAGAAAACTGTGCATTGAATCAACTGATATGGAATCATCTTACTAGAACGAAGCTGGATTTGAGGCACATGGTTGAATGCAAATGGCTATTAACTGCCAAAAAAAATAAATAAATAAATCAAGGCCCCATCATGGTCGTCGTGGCTGTACACTTCTTGCCATATCTTGTGCTGATATCTATAGATTGCACATTACTGGTAATGGCCCCTTTATAAATTTAGAGGTTCATTTAAATGGGGCTTACTATTCTCATTTCCAGCTCTTACATTTGTATTCTTTGACTCCACTAAAGTGGCTTTGCAGGATTCACAGTTCAGAATAATTATTTTTCACTGGTCCTTGGTGAAGCCCTCTAGTTCATCCACTATTTGAAACAAACTGTTTTAGCTCCCTTCCCATCCCTTGAAGCCAACCTTCTTCTGATTAGTCGCCCCCCTAGCAAACAGAAAGTTTGACTTTCAGTGGGGTGGGGCTTCTGCATTCAAAGCCTGAGATTACTATATTTGGGATGTTCACTCTTGCTGGCATCATACAGAGCCAAAGGCAGAAGAAAAGTAGCTGAAATTGAGTGTTTAGAGCAGTCTGAAGCCTGAGCTTTTGGCTCACAGGGATTAATTACTGTACACATATATATACTGACACTGCCATTAGAAATTTTGGCCATGTTTTTAATATGAGAATCCTCCAGTAAGCCAAAAAAAACAACATATTTTGCACATATTATAGAAAGATTTAGAGCTTTAAAAAAAAAGACAAAATCGATGCCAAATGGAAGAAAAGGTTCACAGCCGGACCTGGGGCAGACAGAAGTCAACAAGTCAGGGTGACGATGATGATGTCCACACTGCAATATACATGAGTTTGAATTAAAGCAGTCCAAAGATGTGGCTGTTTTATTCTACCTTTACCTTCTGTGTAATGCTACTTTTGACAAGATGTCTGAGAAATCAAAAGACTAGAAGGCTAGACTGCTGTGGGTAAATGCATCCATCCATTTTCTTCTGCTTATCCTTTTAAGGATTGTGAGGGGGCTGGAGCCTATCACAGCTGTCATAGGGGGAAAGGCAGACTACACCCTATACAGGTCGTCAGCCTGTCAGAGGGCTAACACAGAGAGACACATGCTCACATTCACAACTATGGGCAATTTAGAATCACCAATTAACCTAACCCTACTAACCCTACACGTGTTTGGACTGTGGGAGGAAACCCGGAGAAAACTCACACAAACGCAGGGAGAACATGCAAACTCCACACAGACAGGCCCAGGCCAAGGTGGATTTGAACCCCTCTAGCTGTGCGGCAACAGTGCTAATCACTGCACCACCATGCTGCCCTAGTACAATCAGTGTCAAACATGGTAGACTACCATCTGACTATTTCATTACTTAATGTGTGTATCTTTTTTTTTTAAGTGTTGAAAAAATAAAGTAGAAGTATATTCCAGCCACTAGCTGGCATCTAAGTAGGAGCAAGTAGGAATCCATTGTTGTTCCCACAGTATCAGATGGCACAAT
Source organism: Archocentrus centrarchus (assembly GCF_007364275.1). NCBI lineage: Eukaryota > Metazoa > Chordata > Actinopteri > Cichliformes > Cichlidae > Archocentrus > Archocentrus centrarchus. The sequence continues at coordinate 10,389,756 of NC_044361.1, read as the reverse complement.
CTTTTGTCACTAATGAAACTGTATCTACAGTATTCTGTATATGTGCATGCATGTGTACTATAGAGAGTGCATGGAGAAGGAAGAGCGTGAACACGGTTTGCTTGCCGTCGGTCTGTGCCATCTATGTCCAGCCAGTTATTTGGTTACTTATTCAAAGAACAAGGAAACATTGTAAGCTTCTCTAAGTCAAACTTAACTATAAAAGATACTAATAAAAAGAAAAGATTGAACATCACCATTTTCAAGATCTGTACAAGCTGTACAAGTAGGTTAAAAAAAACACTGATTAATGACACAAAGGACTTTTTTTTCTTCATTTAAAAACAGCATATTGGTGAAAACACACGATGAAATGGATAGTGCAATATAAGGATGTGGGGGAGCCTAGGGGGTCTAAATTATGTTTCTGTCAATGCTAATTAAAATCCAAAATGAATTTTACATTGCCATGACAGCTAAAGCAAAAATAACAGTCGGATTTTTCTTTTGGAACAATTGAAAGCCAAGTTCTCTCATTTCTACTTAAGATTTTGTGATTTGCATCAATTTTTGCTATATTTGAAAAACACAAGACTTCAGGTGCTACAATCGCTGTTTAGATATCTCTGTGTTGGCTGTAAAAAACCTTCCAGCACCCAAAGTGATTGAGTGTCTTTTTCATCTACATCATATCAACCCTTGTCTGCACCACAAAGATGTAATTGCATCACTCAACAAGCAGGTTAAGAGATGGGGTTGGAGAAATTAACATTTTTTTTTCTATTGCAGATTTCCCTAGTTGTTTTAATAACCCATCTCAAACCTGTGATCTAATCTACAGGAACAGTGGAAGTAATTAAAGTTGAAATTAATTACCGTCTGTGCCTGATATTCTAATAACGGCTTTGAGTTTTGTAGCAGGAAGTTGATATTTTGTCATTCGTGTTTTATCTCTCACAGCCGTGCGTGATTCTCTGCTCTTACAGATTATTAATGTAGCCAGGAAGGGAGCAGGAAATGGCAGATAAAGGCGGAGAGACTTTCCTTTCTAGCGCTCCTCCTGACCACAGTGGCCCCTCTTGACAGCTCCAAAGCCCCTCCTCCCCCACCTCCTCCACCAGCTCTCTTCGTTTAACAGTCCCTTTATCATGACAGTATTTAGAGGAGATACCATAAGACTGAACAGGCCTTATGACTGCTTTTGATAGAAATTATACAATTGTTCATTAGCGGTTAAGATAATGCCTCCCCCCTTCTTCAATCCCTCCACAGCTCACCTTCAGTTCTGCTTTCCCTTTGGGATCTCATTTAAGACCCACGGCGTTCAGCAGTGCATACAGCAGGGGCTATAGATGTGACACCACACAGGACCCGCCAGAGACAGTACAGCCTGAAATGTCAAGTTAAGTGAAGAAAACTGTTCGGCCTACACACTCTAGTAAGCAGGGTATGTACTTGCCTGTGTGTATGTAAGGTGGGGGGGGATATGGGGTGTGTGTGTGTGTGGTTGTGTGCTCCCTCTGCCTGGGTCTGTCACTCTTACTGTGGCTATCATGTTTTTAATGGAAAATGGTCAACTAAAATCAAATATTAAACTTTGATAACCGTGGTGGAAGAGCAGTGCCTTTTGAAGTGGAAAGAACCTTTCAGCTTTCTTTATACTATATCACTTTACACCAACTCAGGAGCTTCAAGTTGCTTCCAGAGTCTTGTTTGCTTCACTTGCCTTAAAGATAAATTTAGCCCTTGGACACTTACACTGTTAGATCTCATCAATCTGAGCTGTAAAGTGCATTTCAGTGGTTACTTCTGACTAAGCTGGTACTTGTTAGCTGATTTATTTTTTGTTTTACCTGCTCTTGCTCATAGACTGTATATAAAAGGCAGACATAGTCACCAATTTCATGTCACCCATCTGTTTGCAGACTACTGCTTTTAAGCCTCAAGTCTGGCATTTTTGTCACTGTTAAACTAGACAACGTGACCATAGACAGTAAAAACATGATGCCACCCACTGCTTTCTGCAGTCCCATTTTGAAGGCTTGCGATGAGTGCTTCCACCGTCATCATCTTGATTACATAAACCAGATGTTACAAGCTGGAATGGATCTGACATGCTTATTGGCTAACGACTGGATAGTTTCATAGTATGATGAAGATTTACAAAAGTTTTAATTAGTAATACATTTTTATTCAGTACTAGCAAAAACTAGCACTTTTTCAAATTCTTCATTCTGCATTTAGTGGTGAGTCGATCAAAATTCCAGTGCAGATACAAATTTTTGTGATGTTAAGTTATGTATGGTTGAAGTGACATGAAGCAAATGCAATTGGAGAACATGATATCACATTTACAGGGGGTTGATGAATACAAAAATCAAAAGAATTGCAATTACAATAATTTTTTTTAAAAAGCATATAGATGTTAATAATTGCTATATGTGTGACGATGTTTGTGCAAAACTTCACTGAGATTGTCCCATCCATTAAGGAGGAGATACAGTACAGTTAAGGAGGATACATGCATATATACATATATACATACATACATACATACATACATACACTATGATCATTATAGTAAGAAGATGACTGAGTCCATAAGCTCAGCAGGAAAGTGTTTCCAGAACTTAAGAATGCTGTTTTCCCATAGACTTCTATAGGACCAGAAGTCTGTTTGCAACCACAGCAATCCACATCTGGTGACCTTCTAAGAGAATACAGATTTAAGGCTCCTCCACACTGGTTTAATTTTTCTGACCCAGAAGCTACATCCATGTTTATGCTGTCTATAGACTTGACTATATTTGAATGAGAGGATTCAGCTGGAAAGTAATAAGCAAATCGAGTGCTGGCTAGCTAGCTCAGTTAGCAATAGGTATCTGCAATTTATGGTGATGCTAATTTTGGCTAGTGAAAAAAAAAATGTCTAAAATGCAGTGTAGCCCACTTACCAGACAATGTAACACTGACATTGCAGATTCCTGTTGAATTTTGTTCAGATATTCATGAAATCCAGAGGATGAATCCTTGAGTGGTCTCTTGCGCAGCAGGTCACACTTAGAATTTTTCTTTTTTAAACTGACTTTTTTGGTTAATGCTAATTATCATATGTTAACAAAGAAACATGGTAAACACTAAAACCTTCCCCAAACCCTCCTTATTCTTGTCATTTTGCACGTTAGCATAATGACATTTGCCGTTACAGTTATGGAAACTAGCTAGCTATCTTTTTAGTAAACTCTACCCATGCTAAACCTTGGGACATGAAACTTTATTCTAACATCTGGGAAAACAGCCACACTGATCATCTAACTGGAGCAGAAAGAATCTGGACCATTTCTAATTCTCAGCAGTGCCTCAGAGTTTGTTTGATTTCGGGAACCAAAGTAGTGTTTGGACCCAGGAATGGCTAATGACATTCCTGGCACAGGAGACGGCTAATTAACAAAGTAAGACAGGAAGTGAGTAACAATAACTGAAATAGGGAAACACAGACATGACTGAACTTAACAGAGGAGGGAGACACAGGAGGATGAGACAAAGGAAAAAAAATAACTACCCTTAAATAAGAAATGAAGCTAAGAGGAAGAAATTAGGGTTATAAAAATACGTATAAGAATAATTCATCTTATGAAAGGTTCAACCTAAAACATACTAAGCAGGAATTCAGAAATGACAGGAACATTAGAAGGTATCTGAATGAAGAATGAAATCAAAGCAGGAATAAACCCACAACCTATAATCAAAGAACTAAGAACATAAACTCACAAAAGAAACCAAACATAAAACACCTAATACGCAAACATACAAAGCTAAAAAAAAAACAAAAAACAAAAATTGAACATTGATTCTAAATTTTCAAGAATTTACCAACAAATTACACCTGTGATAAATAGTTGCCAAAATATTTTCTCTTTTTGACTTTATGACATCAGTCATTTTTTCTACAAAGGAACTGCACTGCAGTGCAAGTTTTTACAGCCTTTATACAAAATTAAAGAGGAATCTAAAACAGCTCATTTGGTCAATTACCTGAGAGGATTTTAAAAATGTCACCTCAAACCAAATGTAGCTCGTAAATGTAAGGCAGAGTGAGCTATTCTTTGTGTTTAAGGGCGTGCTTTTTTTCATCAGAAATATGTAGCGTATGTGTTCTAAAACCACAATGTGTACTGAAACCACAAGAAAACACTTTGTCTAACTGACCAGTCAGTCACATTGTAAAGAAAAGAAAATAACATCGCAGAACTTACTTGCCAAGACTGAAGTTGGGTGACAAACAGCCACTTTCCCCCTGTCTCCTGGATCAGCTATAAGACGATTTCAATGACATGCAGAAGATCAACTGTTGGGAGAGTGAGGACTGCAAGACAGGGGCTTAGAATCGCGGCCGGATCAGAATGAGATGAACATACAATCAGAGGCAAAGCCACACGGGCTTATCTGCCCTTTCACGATGGCTGTCATCATTTGAGAGTTCCCTCGGCTGCTCCTCTGCCAAGATGAGAAGGCTTTCTGGCAGAACCGGAAAGTTTCTCTTTTTTGCTTTAGGAAAAGTTCTGGAGGAAACTTGCAGCACCCCACAAAAGAACACATGAAAGTCATCGAGAAGGGGGTAAAGCAAAAATGAGAAGTCAGGAAGTGTCAACCTGGGTGAGAATAACAGAATCAAATACAAGGAGGGCGAGATATGAAGCTGCAGGGCATACAGAATAAGATTAAATAATACATGGATCTGTGGAGGCAGGGCTTTAGAACACATGCAGGGTTGAAAATAAAGTTTTTTCCAATTACAAGCTGCTCTTCTCTCTTCCTCTCTCTCAATTTGATCCATTTTTCTGATAGTCTTGAACATTAAAACATGTTTTCCCTTCCAAGTCATATTTCATGTCAGTATGTAGCTTAATGTAAACTTGCCATATCCTTCCAAAAAAACCCCAGAACTTCAACCCTCGAATGTCATTTTGATGTAAGAGCCACTGATGGACTGTCGGTGCACTCAGCATATGTCACATATACTTCATACAAAACCCCATTTGGCATCAGTGTTGTCGGGCTGTGTGGGAGATCTGTAACATGAAATGGTTCCATTTCAGCGCACATCACTGAACATATCCCATACAAGGCTGCGGCCAGTGTTTATAGCTTACCCCCTGTGAGGTATTGGCATCTAGCAGAGGCTCTATATCTGAGACAGTATGGTGGTTGGTGTAGTCTTTTCCCATGTGAGCCCTGCTATGTGAGGTGATTAGAGCATCTCTGTCAGTGGCTGAGGGGACAGATGGAGCAACAGAGGACTTTCTGGAGAGGCTATGGTAATTAGGAGTGAAAGGAGAGGAAAATGGCGTCTACAGAGCAACTGGGTTCAGGGACAAGCTTTAAACAACACTATTCAAGAGGCGCAGAGACTAGTAAGCCCTTTGGCCAGTCAACATGGCATTGTTATGTTCATGTTAACATGTTTGCACATGCTGTGAGGCTGTCCCCGCAGCATCACTGCTGTATTACAAAACTATTTATGGTAGACTTGGAAATATTTTCCCTTTTTCATGAGCTAAAATTACAGGAATCTGTTGGAGGGGCAATTCAAGAAGAAACATTACACAAATAGCAGTTATTATAGGAATTATTGGTTGAACTTTTTTTTATACATTACTGTTGTATTATTATATTATATAGTGTTATCTAAAAACCTGTGCAAATAACACTGGTCATATTTTCCATCTCTAAGTGGAGTGAACTTACCTTTTAGAAACACTTTTAATATATATTAATGACTAAGAACACCCAAACTGCACTTCCTGTATTTTCAAACCCTTTTCCAGCTCAGCTTGGAATTATTGTGTTCATATTTCAATGAGTCAATGAGCTTTTCTTGCATAAACATTTCAGATGTTAGTTATTTGAAGTTATTTAAAACTGTACAATAAAATACAGCATTAGCTCATCACTTTTAAAATAAATAAATAAATAGAGCAATCTTTCGTCCTGCTGCTGCACCCACTGTGGGGATGGTTGTCCCTCCATGTGATTAATTGCTTTGTCAACTATCAATCTCCAGCACCATAAAATAGCCACAGGACCTGCAGCCAGCAGGTTGCTGGTGAAATGATGGCATTGAAATCCCCATGGGGCACATATTAATGAGGCTACGGCGCGTGTTAACAATTCGCCATTAAAATGTAATGCATTCTTTAATTAATTAAGCTCTCATTTCTAAACACCAACCTCTTCTCTCTCACTCCAAATTTGACCCAACAATAGAGTATTTAATGTTTCATGGTGGAGGCATAACATATTTAAATGTCATTAATACATGAACAGCAAGATAAACATACTCAAAAATTCTATTAGCAGTGATAAGTGATGTCTTCGCAAAGAGTTTCCCCCCTGTTTTTAACCAAATCATACAAAATTAATTTAACATTACAGCTGGCATGCCATTCCTTGGATTTGACTTAAATAAGAAATATTCTGAGGTGAGTATTTTTAGCCTGAGAGTATGCAGACTATCACTCTTTTAGGAGACACACACAGGACATCAAATGATTATCTTCCAACTCTTCCAGATATCAACTAACTGAGGATCTAATTTCATGTCACACATGCTTAATGAAAAAAAAAAAAAAGTCAAATTGGCTCCTAAATTGGTTGGTCACTCCAATATTGAAAAATAGGTCAAAGTTTCTACAATCCAAAGTGTCCGGTAGGCTCTATGATTGCAGATTGATATGTGGGGGAGGTTTTTTTTTTTTTTTTTTTTCTGGCAGGGAAGAGGTAGAAATCCCAGGCACAGTAGGAGCAGAGGTATGTTTTTACCCAGCTACACAGGAATTTGTGGAATCAAAAGTCAAGAAATTGGCAAATCTGATCGTAACGTGTTAATGATGAGATAATATTTATTTTTTGCTACACTTAAATCTCATTTTTGGAAGGAAATGCTGGTATTAAATGTGTCCCATGGGCTGTTTCAGGTAAAATTATCCTGCTGAAATGTTTCCTATTTTTGAAACTGTGGCACATTGTGAGCAAATCCTAAAAGATGTAACAAAGGTAAAGCGGAGCACCAACGGATTCTAAAGTAGCTCTTTTGTGTTTCAGATGTAATTGGACATGCTCATAGCTTATTTCAGTCAGTATGCAAATGGAAGTGTGCTAGCAGCTGAGCCAAACTGTTCCGCCATAATAATTTTGATGTTAATGATGTCTGCAGAACTGCAGCGTCACTCCTGTGATTTAATCAAACCTAATTTGGGTCAGTCCGTTTTGGCTGCAGCTGAGCACCTCAACATCATCATTACGCTCCTTCAGCCCAACCTTTGCGCTCCGCTCGCCTCCTCGGACCCATGGACAAGTCTGCCAGGCCGCAAACAGCTGCTTGTCATCTGTCTTGTCACAACCTGTCCTGCTTTCGGACACGGACTCAGTCATTCTCCGAGTTTTGGTTCTGAATTTCACCATGATCCGAATCAGAAATGAGACTTTGTGTTTAAGATTTCACTTCCAAGCTCTCTCTGCCTGTGGGACCTGCTCCTTGGGCTTTTCATCAGCTGCCATTTTCGACGGCATGCAGTAATTTCATGGCTCATTGCAAGCGCTGAAAACCTTTGAAACTGCAAATGTTAACTTTGCCTGGCCTGGAGCCATTTAGGAAGCGATTAATTTAGCAAACAGAAGTGAGCCACTTTCTCCTCCTAGCCTGCGCATAATTTTTTGGGGCTTCTATCTGTATTTGACTAAGAGTGAGCAATGTAATGACGGTTGCTGTAATTGTGGCAGTGTGAAAATGGTTCCTACCTCAGCCTCCACTATCTCACTTATCTCTCCTGGCTGAGCCTCAACAGCCTCGTACAGTGAGAGCACACGGAGATTGAGAAGAGGTGGAATCACTTACAACATGCTTGACCTTATTTCTCGTTGCAAGTTGCCAAAGCATTTTAAAAGAACATGTTTGTTTGCAATTTCACCTCCTTGCCTGAGTGATGCTCCTATTTGCAAGCCACTGACTGAACAGGCATTTTCTGATCACGACTTTTCCATATCTTTGATGAGATACGGAAGCAACAATTCAATTTAGAGAAAGAAGAGAAGGCACTATTGGAAGTGTGAAGCTTTTTGGCTGTGGTACTCTCAGGAAATAGTGCGGATCCCACTGAGAGGCTCTGTGTTTGCCCAGTATTCCTGGAGGCTTGTTTTGTCACAGACTCTGTGCAGCTAGGCATGGGAGAGGCAGAAGGCAGCGGGTCGGCCAGCCTTCCCCCACAGCTGTCCTCCTCCATCCTGGCACTCAGCTCCACCAAGCCAATATGAAAACAAATTCTCGGCCCTCTTCGCAATTAATTTTCCTTTGCAGCAGAAAAAAAATATCAGTCTTGACAACATAACATATAGCAGGTTGTGTACAGGAAATCTGGCTGTACACAGAAGCAGAACAACCTCACAAAAATCTGTTTGTCCCCCAAGAGTAATTTTTCACTCTGCTGGGAGCAGTTGTCTTGCACATATTCCTCCTCATGTGCATATAGATCAGTGTAGTCCATTGAAGTCCTGGAGAAGTATACAAGTGCAAGTGTTAGAAGCGTGTGAAGATGTTTTACATTATTGTTGTGCATATAATAATCCTTTTTTTTTTCCTAGCCTTGATTAATCAACTTTATTACACGCAATACAAAGACCATTTTAAGGACATTTCATTATGCTTTTTTTTTTTTTTTTTTTTGGATTCGGATTCTAAAAAGGAGTGATATTAGGCATCAAGCAAAGCAAGCTCATATTTGAAAAAGACATTTGAAAAAATATATCAGCGTGCTGTAAGAACAACGAAGTGGGTCAAAATGCAAAAATCACAAAGGAGAGAACGGTGGGAATATTACACAATGACAGTGATCCAAATTCCTATTTTGCCTCCTGCATTTACACCATGTGTGTGTGTGTGTGTGTGTGTGTGTGTGTGTGTGTGTGTGTGTGTGTGTGTGTGTGTGTGTGTGTATCCGCACTGTGTTTAGGAAATGACTGTTTCCTTACCTGGATGCCCTGTAACCACATCTGCATCCTGTTTTACCATGGCCACCCTGCAACACCCCCCCCCCCCACCTCCTCCCCTCCACGCCATTAATTTTACAGAAAGCCATTCACAATAACCACGAGATACTGGGCAGCGGTGTTCAAACATTTTCTTCCCCCTTCTTATCATAAAGGTCCCACATGTCTTGGCAATATCCCCAAAATAAAAAAAAAAGAAGATAAATTTGTCCTAATTACGTCCTTCGAACAATGTTGTTTGACGGCCAAAGACATCAAATTAAATAGTATTTTGATTCTGCAAAAGTGGTGTCAAGGTCTTATATTTTCATTGCAGGTACACTGACTGATAACTATGAGGGAGAGAACAGTAATTATAGGGTGGAAATGACATCAGAAATTAAGCAAATTGTGAAAGGGTTTGCCTTTAAATGGGTTTGAGCCATGAATTAAAAAGACCATTAACTGGGAAGAGGCAGGTGTTATCCTCACTGCCCAAAACAAAACAAACAGAGAGGGGGAGGTGAGCGAGCGTGCATGTGTGTGTGTGTGTGTGTGTGTGTGTGCATCAAGTGTGCTCGTGAAGGGAGGAGGAGATGCAGGTGCGTGCCGTTATCTATGAACAATCCCATGTCATTACCGGGGTGAAGGTGTATTCAGCAGATTTTCCTCAGTTTCAGTACTGCGATCATTTTTAATGCACTCTTCTATAATTAAACACACTGAAATTAATTCATGTTTCCTTTACATTTAGTTCTGGGCCACTGGCAACGTAATACAAACTGATTTTTATTTGTCCTTACTGCCAATCGTTTCCATTTTTGGAATGTATCAAGCTCGTGTGCTCTTGTAAAGTCTGTACAGTATAAAATGTCACTGATATGGTATGCTTGCTTTTTATTTTTCCCTTTTAGTTTAGTACACTGTAGTTCAGTGTACTGTATTCCTTTGCTCACCTCCTTCTTCTCTGCAGGTCTGCATGAATCCAAATTCAAAGGACTTAAAATTGTACTACTAAGTAAATTGTTGCATAGTGACTCCACCAGATATCAAAAGGCAGAGGATCAGAGTCTCATTTCACCCCATTTTGTGTTGCCATAGTTTTTTTTTTCCTTTCATTTTTTTATCAAACCTGTGTCTGGTCTTTTCATGAGCCCAGAGAAATTTAAAGGTGATGAGAGGTCCTCTGCCTGATAGGACACAGGGCCAGTGTGGTGATCAGACAAAATTACATCAAGTTTTCCCCCCTCGACTATGCTTGTCATCTTTTCTTTTTTTTTTTCATTTAATCAAAGTTCTTGCAGCCCTGATGCTGCCCTCTCTCTGGGCCAGGTGTCAAACGTTTTCCATTGATGTCAATGTGGTGGTAATCACAAAGTCTATCCACAGATGCCTGCTCGCACCGGCGTTTCACTGGGGCATTGCATTCTCCGCTCAACACCTTTGAGGCATGTAAGATTATTTCTGCAATCTGAAAGAGAGAATAACCTCTAGGAAGAAACTAAATCACAATATAAAGTAATTAAGCACATTATCAACGTTGAGGTTAATTAGTGAGACCCTATACGCCTGCACCGCTAGTAGCATTGCAAACAGACAAATGCTTTCGTTTTCATCTCTTTTTGACCACACTCTGTCACGTGCACACGCATACCCATGCATATTCGCGTGTGCACGTGCACACGCAACAACTGAAGACAGTTGATTGCCACTGTTTGGGGCTCTGAAATTGATTAAACAACTTGCAATCCAGTTTAATTAATGTAAACTATCTGTAGTTCAAAGCTATTTAGCTGCATGTTGTGCTTTAGAGCTGCCCTCCTGCCTCATGTTGCTCAGACAATCGTAGAATTTAATTAAATTCTAGCGTTACTGTATGGAGTAACCTTTAAACAATATTTGATGTTATAGTCCATATTAAAGGCATTCTTTGTATAAACATTCACAACCTGAGAGTTGATATACTGTTATCCATTAACATGAGAGAACTGTGCCAAGCGGTAATATCACAATACAGGGAAGACAACATGCCCAGCCTCTATATCTCTGAAGTGCAGCTGAGTCCAAAATGGCACATTGACAACAACATACATAGTTGCTGCATAGAAACAAAAGGCAAGGCAATCCTAATTATTGACAAGCAACATATATTTACTTTTCCTCATTTCAAAATGATAACTCCTTGAAGCTCCACTCAGTGTCTGCAGTGTGAAGATGTCCCTATCAAAAAACTACAGGCATACCTGTTTGTTCAGGAAGGCTTGGCAAGAAAATATCCTCCCTTCTGTTCCAGCTCTGAGTGAACCCATTAGCCAACTTAACTTGACTTAAAAAAAAAAAAAATCATATTGTTTGATTGCTCCTTTTGTGTTTCATATCTTATTTCAATGCACGAGGGGGAAACGCACACAGATTTTTAGGTTTCTAACTTAGATGTTTGACTCCCTAAAGCGCTGATTCCCAAGCGGGCTACTTCTACACCTGAGGGTTGTTGCTAGGTTGTATGTGAGCAGCTCAATTGATCAACACAACTGAACTCAAACAAATCAGCTAAAAATAGGAAGAACTATTTAAATAATGCACAGTTCTTTACAGAAGCGACAAACACTGGTAAGCTGACAAGGGCATCTTTATCAGCTTGGCCACAACCCACTGCACTCCTGGTGTCACGGCTTTGTGTTTAAATGCTCTATAGTTTGATCTATAGTTGCAATACTCTATCCAGTTTAACCTTACATCGCATATGAATAATTTATGTGGTGTAAGGTTACAGTAAAACTACAGTAAGACTCAGGCTAACACTTATTGCAGGAATGGGCAGCTATCACTGCATTTTGATTCATGATAATTGACATCTAAAGAGACTCTTTGTGTTACATGTGGCCAACAAACTAATTTGTTCTAGTTGTAGAAATGTTTCCTGTTTGTGCCATTCATTTGTTTTCATGCCATGTTCTGTATAACCAGCTGATGCGGTTTTCATTTACAAATACAGTTCTCATGATGTTTGTTTAAATGAGATGCAGTCTATAGGTATATGCTACACAAAACCATATCAGACAGCTACTCGCTTGCCCTGAAACTCAAAAGCTGGATCACATAGCCTTCTCCACCCCCACTCCCTTTCCTCCCTCTATATATTCTCACCCTCCTGTCGCCCCCTCCCCCCCTTCTTTTTTTTTCTTAAATGGCATGAAGGTTGAGATGGCTGGAGTCCAAGATCATCGCGCCTGAGACCACACAGATGGGGAGAGATAAAAGTTCTCTGTGAGCCGCTCACAGTGCTGCCATTTTACACACAAGTAGAAGGGACATGGGGGGGAGGAGGGAAGAGCGAGCCACCTGCGGCCGTGACATCACTGCCTTATCACATATCATGTATCACCTGCAGCTCCACGTCAAGCCCAAAGAGACAGATTTCATCTGTCATCTCTGAGAGGATCTCAATATAATTTACTCTGCTGATCTGACATCCAGAGGAGAGGCGTAGAGTTGCCAAACCTAATCTTACAGATGAGGACTCTCCTTTTTCTGCCCAGTCATGTCCTTGTGTGCTGTTGCAAAAGGGGGAGAGGAGTTGGCTATCAGATTTAGCTCTTATTTGAAAGCAGCATCTCGGGTTAAGTGGTTCTTGTGGTTTCATTTCTCTGTAAACTCAATGCAAGTACAAGTCGACCTACGGTTCCTTTGTTCCAAACTGACATCACATACTTTGGTGAAATAAGCATAAAAAAGATGACTTTTTTTTTTTTTAGACAGGGAAACAGCTTATAACATATTTATTACACTGACTGGGATTAAGGCAGAAAGTATAGACCTTTCCCGCACGTGCTCCTATTCTGACTTTTGTGACGGCAGTACAATGGAATAACTTTGCAGGCAAGTATGCAAAAAAAAAAAAAAAAAAAAGAGATTATCATACTTAAAAGCCAGAAGCAAAAAACATAAGTGGTATCAAAAAGCATAACCTAATTAGAAAGACTAATCAACTTTAATGTCTTCATATTTAAGGGAAAAGGAAAGGATAATTAGTCTTGGGGTTCATTCTCCTTTCCTCTGCAGTCATGCTACTAACAAGAGTTGATGCTGTCTAGAATGGCCACCCACATATAACAGCTAATTGCAGGTCTTCGCCCTCAAGCACCCTTCCAGTCATAGAGACAACAGGGAAATTGGCCATTTCAGCTGTGCTGGGTATCATTAATAATTAATGGCACTTTCAAGAGTCAGACTGTCCCTAAAAACCTTAGCAAAAGGTACTTTGGGAGCTGTGCAATGTGTCTTTCACTTTGATGGCAAAAAGCCTTTTTAGTTTTCAGGTGAGAACTTTTGTCCTCTCGCACGAATGCTGTTTTTATTTTATGAGCTGTTTTGTAGCAGGAGATAACCACTGTCCTGAGATTTGTCACATTTTCAAAATCCCAATTAACTACTGAAGACTGACGAGCTCAAATGAAATGCATATCACACACTGGGGTTTATTTCCTATAATTCTAGATAACAGCTACAGCTGAGACATAGATCTCAGTTATAATAACCAATACAGTGTTTAAAAAAAAAAAACCCAATAAAGCTCACATAAATTACCCCTAATTTTCTGTTTGCTATCCTGGAGACATTCCTAAATTAAAGAGCTCAGAAAACACTGTTTTGCTGAAACTTGACCACTTTTCCTAATCTTGTGATTTGTTTTTTTTTTTTTAATAAACAGCAGCATCCTCCTCAAATTAAAAACATGTTAGTGTGAATTTCAGTTTTTATTAACAGTTTGTCCCTTAGAGGTATAACAGGGAGTTAGGCTTCTCTAGGTCTAGTTATCCAAACTCAATAAGTATTGTCACTTGCAGGGTCCAAGATTAGCAAATGAAGATAGATACCCCACCAGGTGGATGAAGGTGCGGGTGTACACTGGCAGGTAAATATTTGTACTAAAATAGTAATGAAAAAAATGTTATGCTTAAAGTCTCAGCTGCCTTTTTGCTGTCAATCACACGTGCCCCGCTTTTGTCCTCTGATCACGACCCACCCCATACTCTGCAACCATCCTTAGGGCGAGAGCACCTACGGTATGAGGAACAGGGTTAGGTTCATCAAAATGATCTAAAGCATTACAAAACCTTTATGTTTACTTTTATGTCTCACTCTTCTGTGCATTTAATAGAGAAAATGTTTAGCACAGTTTCAAGAATTCATGCATTCAGCCTTAAATCAGTTAGCCTTTGATCTATGTTGAAATAATTTAGCTTCAAATTGTGATCTTGCCTCAGCTTTAATTTTGGATATATCATAAATTAAAGTTTATGCAACACAAAAAGACCATTCACTGTTTTAGCTAGTTAAAAATAAGCTTGGCTGGTGATTTTTTTTAATCTACTAGTCCCCCTGGCCAGTGAGTCAAAAAGTTAATTTCAGGCACTGCTTGTAGGACGATAAAACGCATATTTGTTCCCGCAAAGCTTGTAAAACATGAAACATAAGGATTCGCCACCTGATGCACATGTGGTAACAATGCTTCATGTTCACTTCCATAACTTGCCACTTTTGTTGTTGCAAAGTGAAGAGTTACCCCGCAATTCAATGTGTTTCTATAGCTTTTAGTAAACAAACCCCTAATTTTTCAATGATGACGATCCTTTTACATAATAAGCAGTGACACAAACAATGAGGTCACTGTCAACAAAGCACAGGGGTTAAAGTGTCCTTGTCTGTCATCTTAATTCTGCTTTGCTTTAACCGTTGCACTTTGCATATTTATGAACATTCTGATCATTTGGCAGCTAATCATTATAAATTTCATATTACTAATTGCTTTATGAGGTTGCTCAAGTGAGTAATACGTTAATAAACACACAGTTTCTGCATTCAAAATAGCAAAAAGAATAATTTCTGGCAGCAAAAGGCACATTTGATCACATTTCCCCTCCCGAGGAAGTCATCCATTGTACTGTTCAAGGGTAACCAACCACTGTCTTATAACTTTATTATTCTTTCTTAATCGGTTTATAAATATTTATGAATCGCCAAAGCCACCCTGACTTGCCGCTGAGATTGAAGCCGGAGCGGAGCATGTACATTCCAAGGCAGCCATGGGTTGGAAGGAGAGAGATAGCATGGACAGGAGATTTGTGACAGAGCAGAGCATGAAACCCATCAGTTGATGAGTGGAAATCCCTACTTTCTAATTAATAGAGGTACACAGGCCAGAGGGATAAGGAGGATCAGGGAAATGAAATCAGCAAAAAGATAGCATCACTCATTTCTGAGGTCCATTGTCACACTTCAGAATCTGCTGTAATGAATCACTCAAGCATTCTGGAGATACATTTGAATGGTGGGGAAAATTCATTGTCCGGTGGAGAGCATTCGATAAGGATCTTTTCTCTTGCCTCTCCCTCTTCTTCAGCCTCTTCTTTCCCGCTTTTGTCAAAGGGCCCTCCGATCAAAAAGCGAAATCAAGGCTCAAGCAACAGGTGTGCCATCTGAAAGGCTGCCGCAATCTGCAGGTGAACTGGAAAGCTATCTCGGATGAAGAAAAATAAAAGCCTGATTCAAGAAGTTTCGAGGGATCGGCTTCTCGGGATCAGCCGAAAAGTCACGATGGGGGCGAGATGCCGGAGGAGCTGGACTTTATGGTTTACTAAAAGCACTTGACAGAACAATTATGGAACAAAAGCTGGAGTGAGGCTGAATCTTTTTATATACATACTTACTGTGCAATACTTCTTCCCCTTTGACTTTAAAATGTAACTTCTGACTCTGCGCTGACCTGAAAATACAGCAGACGCGTCTGCAGAATGTATTATGTATGATTTTTGCAGGGCTCCTATGCAAACCCAAGTGAGGATATGAGATGAGTTTTTATATCAAACACAACATCAGAAACCAACAAAAAGAGCGTGTAACACTCACTGCAGAGATCTTGGTCGTGTGAGGGGGGACACCACTTATAGAGTCATCTGCATCACACACACAGCCACTAAGCATTAACCTCTGACCTCCATGCTTTCCTTAAAACAGAGGTGTCCCAGAAAAGCAGGTTTTAAACCTCTCATCTCTTTGTAAGTGCTGCGCAACATTAACAGTTTAATCAGCTTCACTTTAAGGAATAAGAGAAATGCAAGCCTAAGCCCAGCACACATGACTGTAGCTGCTCCTCACAGAGCTGGCAGGCTGAACGCAGCTCCTCGACATCCTGTAACGCTCGATGGTGAAATCTGGAGACGACATGAAATGAGAAACAAAAAATGCAAGCGTATATCTTTCCATATCATGCATCCTCAGAGGGGATTTGCTAGAACTGCCTTTAGACGTTATTATTCTTGTTTGCAAAATGCACCAAGAGCATGTCTCAAAAAACACAAGTAAGTAAATATACAGCGGTTTCTGTCTTCCCTCTTTAGCCTTTGTCTTTGTTTGCTTTCCAAAGATAATTTAAGTTTGCAGTTTCTAAGTAGTTCAATCCAACCCAGGGGAACCATCCCCCTGTGAAACAAGATTTTTTGAATTTCTTTCTCCATCCATTTTTTTTTTTTTTCAAAACTTCAGTCCTTATATCCCCATGCAATTATTTAATACTCGTATACACCCACTCATAGTCTGTATATGAGATATGAATTTAATTGTATGTTACTTTTTAATTACAGGAAAAATCTAACTTGTAAGATGATGGGCTGGAAGGTGCCATTGCATTGTTATTTTTTTTTTTTTTTTCATCCTCGTTTTCTGATTATGTGAGCTGGGCTCCTTTGCTAAGCGATGATAAGCAGAATTTCCATGTTCTCTGCATAATTAATCCATCTTTGCCTCTCTTCATGCCAACTCTGCCGTTATCGCCCGCACATGCCTGAATTGCAAAAGAATCCTCTCTTCAATTGGAACTTATTGATATTCTAAAAAAACTGGAAATCCTCAAATTTAAGCCACAGATTGTTAAATGGATTAATTTCGCGGCAATCGCAAGCATCTAACGCGGGGAGACAGGCAAAGCAAATTGAAAGTGTCTCCTGTTTGTGGAGTTATAGTCCCAAATGATAGGGTTTATTGGCATGTTTTTTCCTCCATAGTCAAAAAATTACCATTTATTTGCATGCCATAAAATACTTTTATATGGTTGAAAATTCAGAGGAATTTCTTTCAATGCCTGTCGTTGGCTTCATGATAACAACTTCAGCTTCCCACATCTGGACGCTTTTGATACTGCATGAAAGGAATGTCTGAATATTTAATATTTTTATCTGTTTTCATCGATGGTTTCACCATTAAGGGTGGCTCTGCTGTTTGCATGGAGCCTGGCAGATGTAGATTTATTTTCTGAGCTGTCTACGGCCTGCCTTTCTCTGAATATATTGATGCTTTTTTTTTTTTTTTTTTTTTTTTTTTCCATTTTGCTGTGCACTGATGCCTCTGCATATGTAATAAACCAGCAGACACACTTATAAAATACATCAACAGACTGTATTCTAATGCTGCGTTCAGATGTGAGTCTACAGTTACTTGTGCACACGTAGGAAAAAAAGGAGGAATCAACTACACATATCAAATATAATTTACTTGACCTCATAAAAATGAATAACACTAAATCACAAGATGCCAAAGCACACGAAGAGGTCGTGTGCAAAGCGGGAAATTTGTCGTTTGGATGTTTGGTATACAAACCTCTGCCTTGCAAACAGTGCTGGTTTGAATCATGGACTACTGTGAACTGTAATAAAGCACATATTGACTGATGATGGACACTAGAACAGCTGTTTTTTTCTGCTAATATTAAAGAATAATATGACAGACTTTCAAACATCAACAGACTCTCAATGAATGCCCCCCCCCTTTTTTTTTTTTTAGATTCAGCTGAAAATTCAAATACAAAGACTTAGTTGCACAGCTGGGAGCTGGACACTGAGGTCGACAGATTTAAGAATATTCAAGGGAAGAAATGAACGTGTGAGCTGAGGAAAGTGGAGGCTGCGATTGTTGAAGAGAGGGTCATTCTTCATGAAATGAAATGTTCTGGCATACAGATGATCAAAAATTACAGCAGTTGTTTCATTTAGAGGTGGATAACCCGAGCATGATTTATTAGTTTTTCCTCTAAGTTCTCCTGTGTCTGTGCCACAGGTTTATGAATGTGGTTGTGGGAAAGAAATTCCTCAAGATGTGACTGTTAATTTTTTTTTTTAGTGTACTGCCTTTATTTATTATTATTATTTGGCTTGTACAATATATACTTGTAAGCATGCTGCAAGGATAAGAAAATTTTGTAGGAATGAGATGTTTATTCAAAATTAATTGGTAGGTCTGTTTGTATCATTCAGGAGTTTTCTAAAAATGTGAGAAATATTCCTTCACAATTACTCGTTCAAACTTTCAAACTTAAAGAATATTTCCAGTGACCTTAAATCAGTTTCCCCTCATGTTTCATTTTAATAATATATTTATGAAGATCATTTTAAAAATACAATTTTGTAGCGGAAAATGAGATGCTATAACTTCTCATGGATATCACGAGAGATTATTAATGGTCATTTTTGGGTTGATGTGAGAGGGTCACTCATTCATTCCCATTGGTCCATTCCACAGGCTAACGCAACCCTATTCTTCTTCTTTTTTTTTTTTTTTAGAAACAAACCTGCATTTAAACGAGAACGGATATTTATGATTTTAATCCACAAAAGGCTTGCCGCTTATCCCCTGGAGGTGTCACAATCTCAGCTTTTGACCACATAAAAAAAGACACTGAGATTAGCAGGAAGAATATACTACCCTGTGGTTCTGTCCCCCTCCTCCTCCTTCTCCTCCTCCTCTACAAAAACCCCTTTATTTACAGATTTACACACTCCCAATGGGAGGAGCAAAGTTTGTTCATCCCGCCCTCTTTAGTATTTTCATCACTTCCCTAGACTTTAATGTTTTGGTGCACTCTTAAAATGCTTTATGGTTGTGTGGTATTTTGATTGCTTTTTTTTTTTCCCCCTATTTTTTTTTTTTCTTTTTTGACGGTTCCATCGTTTTTTTTGTTATTGTGGGTTTTTTTGTCTGCTCTGTTTCAAAGCACACTGCACATTATAGTACATCTCCCTGGTAAACGGAAGATGAGAAAGAAGGGGGGGGGGGCACTGGATAGAGGTACGAAGAGTGAAGCCTCCCTGGAAAGTGCTGGCGCTAAGGCCTCCAGGGCTGCGGGTGGTTTTGGCAGCTCGGCCAGCGGAGTGGGCACTCTCTCAGACATCTGTTTGCTCGCTGCTGCTGGAGCTGCTGGCTGGATGGATGGGGTGGGATGGGGGTGGCTGGAGCATTCAGCCACAACCAGCACCAGCATCAGCACCAGCGTTTTACTCAGGACGGACAACAACAACAACCCAATTTTATAGCTAGAGCCTGTTCATAACACGCCTGCTCAGAACAGGCTGATTCTGTCTCGCAGCACGAGTGAGTGATTGAAGTCATCTGTCGCAGGGGGAATGGGAAGTGTCAGCAAATACACAGCTGATTTGAGGTTGCCAGCATTTAGCTGCAATGATCCAACAACACTGGTCTTGAACTGCAAACTAGATGTATGATACTGTCTAGACAGTTATTATATGCACAGGCTAACATTTAACATACTTCAGTGGCCTGTGTGCATCGCTGTGATAAACAACAAGCTTTAGAGAATCTTGCTGTTTTGAAAAAGGGGACAAAGTGAGGGGCCTGAGCTTTTGCTAACCCAGCCAGACACTGATAAACAGTCCAACTGAAGTTTGACTTTCATTAGTCACGTGCTTTGACAAATCCACAACTATGATAAAATACATCACAGAAAAGGTCGTAGTTACTAAAGAAGTGTCCAAAAAAAAACTTCAAATCAGGCAGGCATGCATTCTGAGCTGCATTCTGTGTACTGATACTACATTATACTAGTAGTGAAAGTGGAACAGAAGACATCTTTTAGATTTATATTGTTAACCTAGCAGATCCTTTTTTTTTTAGAGGGTAGATGTCAGCGCTGCAGAGCTATATGCAGGTCATTTTAAAGAAGAGAACAAGAAAAAGCTATCCTGGAATATTGTGCCAAACAAAATAAGAACCAACAAGCTTTGATTTGGCCCTGAACAACTTCTTCTTCTCCTCTCTGCATCTCTTATATATATATATATATATATATATATATATATATATATATATATATATATATATATATATATATATATATATAAAAACACAAACAGTTATATATGTGTCAAACCAAACCTCCACCACACATCATTCTAAAACCACACACACACACACACACACACGCACACGCACGGGCTCACTTCCTCGCGAGACAAACCAATCCCCAACAGCCAGAGGGTGACACCACAGCAAACTCATAACACTGATGTCCAAGTTGAGCTGCTGAGGCTGCTCTTTAAGGAGCAAGTTCCTATCCACATGACGGCTGTCACTCCCAGTGCCACTGGACATGTGTGATCCCATAAAGAAATCAACCTAGTAATTTGTCATGCCAGACTCCCTGTGATATTACTCAGTCAGTACAGCGGCTCATTTAAACAGCATAAGACTGCAGCTGTTATTGGGGCAATAATTCTATTGGAAACTGTCGTAAAATTAACACAATACTAGGATAACACTGATTTTTTTTTTAACAACTGTGAACACCTGGTCAAATTACGGCACACAAATAGCGTTTTAAACTTAATTGCTGTATAGTAACTTTGTTATGATGCAGTCACATGCATTCATGGGGTGTATGAAAATTTAAAGGGGTAGGGCATAATGCCTTTGCAGTTGCTTGTTTCTGCAGAAAGGTGGCTGCACTTTATTTTTAGTGGGAGTGCCCTTTAACATCCTTGTCTTAGAGTTTCTTCATTTTAAAATTTGAAACCTACTTTTACTTTATTTTGACCCTTAACCATAAACATGTGTAAAGATCTTATAGAGAATCTGTTTTCAGTGAGTCATCACAAGTGACAGAGAGATAAAGGAAAAAAAAAATAGAAAAAAAAAAGAGAGAATGGCATGTATGGTAAACAGATCCAAACAGGCCTCATGTTTGCATTAACTACAATGAATTCCACCACTTTGGAGCAGTTTAGCAATTCGGTTATTATTTGGCTGCAACCTTTCAAAAACTTTGCTTTTTCTTCTAGTTATTAAGCAAGTTTTATCAGAGGGTGGTTTTATTTTTGTGTCTCGTTACCCACACAAATATTTTTTTTATATATTTTGTGTCTCATTATTTAATTTAATTTAATTTTGACTAATTGGGTTATAAAGTGTGATTTTGGGACCTGGAATACAGCAACATGCTTGTAGACACAAAGGATAGAATTTGCTTAGATTTAAAATAAAGTCTCAGGGATTGCTTGTGGCACTTCTGCCAGTAACTGCCAGTAACATTAACTGCACCAGCAGCAGACAAATTATTATTATTATTTTTAAAAATTGTTAATTTAAAATGTATTTTTTAGCTTTAAATGAGACGGGCCCAGGTGACAGACAAGAATTCTGTGGAGAGACCAATAAGGTGGAAATTTAAATATTGTTCTTTTTTTAAATTTCTGTTTTAATGACCATGATGAAACCACCAAAAAGCCCACCTCCACTGCTCCTGACACTGAATGGCGTCCCCCAAATGTGACTTGGCAGTTCTAATCAAATGATTTAGCACATTAAATCAACCTTTCCCCCCTGTAATCAGATTATGTGAGTGCACCGCGCTGCATCCCCACAGCCTACAGTATACCTTAACCTATTAATATGACCAACCTTGTGTCAGTGATTTCCCTTGCGATGGAAACAGTATCATGTTAATTATCACAACCATCTGGTCTGAGCAGTGGAGGAAAAAAAAAAAAAAAAGCTTTCTCTTCCTCTCACAGATTTGTACCTGTCAATCAAAGTCTGCTTCAAACAAGCCACTGGGGCTCAGAAACAGCACAGAAGAACCAAGCTCCAGTCTCAGAGGATTTAGGAGTGGCGTTAAATTAATCTTCAGCTGGCAATTTGACTCTCCTCTCTCACTGTGTTGTTGCACTTACCACAAATCATTATTGATTTTGGTGCTGGGTTCCTAATATGGCCAGTAAACGCTATTTATGGATGTTTAACATGGTAATTTTTACAGTGTGTGTGTGTGTGTTTTGAGGACGGGGTGGGGGTAGGGGCTGCTTCATTTGTAACCTTGTAAAAGGTTTCAGTGGGATTCTACTTGTGAGTTTATTGTGTCTGTGTGTGTTAAACGTGTTTGACATGAAAATAATTGCTGCTCATTTATCTATTTAACTCTTTGTTTTGAAAAGATCCCAATTTTTAAGAGAAAGCGTCAGAGCGTGTGTTGCACTGTTGCAAAGCTGGGATAACATTTCACTGTTTATGGCTACCACTGTCCCATGACATCACTGCGTTTGGATCATGACCAATGCTGCACATGAGGAAGACAGGGGATAAAAAAAACAAACAACTTTAGCCACCAGAGGAAGGAGAGACAAATCGAGAAGGCTCGCAAGACAGATGCTCTCCTCAAGGTGAACCACCGCTGACCCGTCTGCCACATAAATTATTCTGTAGTTTCAGACTCCATTCCAAAGTTGTGGAATTGGGTTACAAGATAATTTCACAGGCCACTTGCTTGTCTTCCTTGGCAGTCCAACTGGCTAATTGAAGAGAGTGATTTCCAGTTTGGGCAACTATTCAGAACATGGCAGTCAAAATCGGAATGATTTCAAGGCTCTTCCCTTTTCTGTCTGCCTCTCTCTTTTTAAATATTCAGAATCCTTTTTTTTCTCTTCCACAGGTGGAGTAATTGTAGGCATGAGAAGCCGCTCACATTCTGATTGACAGTTTATCAACTACTGATAAATAAACAGAGAGAGAGAGAGAGACAGAAAGCTCTTCCTGGAATGTTCCCGAGTCCATTTGAATATATTTTACAGTTAAAAAAATAATAATAATAAAAATGTTGCTCATATTTTTTTAAGTATAAGGCTGAAGTGCAGTGAGTTGACAGCAGTACTTTATATACTGTTTAGCAATTTTGATAATAAATAATAGTTTTTGGGGTTTTTTTTTTAAAAAAAAGAAAGAAACTGCAGCGTAACTTCTTTCAACTCTTGGCCAAACGGTCAGCACATTAAGGTCAGAGCATCCCAGTGCATCATGGGAGAATGAGCGGCCAAACTGCATCCGAGCAAAAAGAATCTGGTGTGTTTCAGGCTCAGACTGGTGGTGATAGAAACAGGACCGCATGCTGTATTAAATTATCAGTGGGAGGCTCTCTCTTAAAAATAATCTTTTAGAGGATCAGTTTTTTTTAAGATGACTAAAAAAAAAAAGGGGGGGGGGGTACTAAAATAAAGAGATCATTTTAAAGCAACACCAAACTGACAAGTGACAAAAGTGTCCTCAATAAGATAAAGGTGTAAAATGGTGTTCACCTGAAATATTGAGACGAATCAAATGATTATTGTTTTGCTCCTATTGCCACTGTGAAGCTTCACGCTGATCACGGAGCCCCGCTTGTCTCCATCTCTGATTTTATTTACCCGCCAAAATCAGGGCGCTAATTAAGGACGACGCTAATTAATAACTGGAAGTTAAAGTAATTGTGGATCAAGTGAAGTTCACGAAGCCGCGGCTACGGTACCCGGGGAGGAACAAACCTTATCTTCAAACAAAAGCGCGAACACGCTTTCACCTCCCCAGTCAGTCCGTGCGGATCGCGGCGAAGCGCAGCCTCATCACGGAGAACGGTGCTGAGAAAGAGTGAGAGAGAGAGAGAGGGGGAGAGAGAGAGAGAGAGGGAGGGTGTGTATGTGTGTGTGTGAGAAAGAGAGAGAGAGAAAGCCAGAGCCAGAGCCAGAGAGACGAGAAAGATAAAGGAAAGACAGACGGAACGATAGACTTGTGCGTAAAAAGTACTGGTGCCCCCTTCTGCTTCTTCTTCTTCTTCTTTTTCTTTCTCAATTTCCATCAGACAAAAATCCAAACCGGCTGCTTGGATGAACCAAAACCTATCGATCTGTCAGTACTACACCTGGATTCACTGACCAGCCGCACAGCAGGCATGTCCCGAAGGAAGCAAAGCAACCCCAGGCAGATCAAACGTAAGTTTTTTTTTTTTTCTTTCTTTTCCCCCCCAGCCGCTACAGCCGCGTCTCCGGGATTATTAGAGTTTGCAGAATATTGTAATGATAGTGACCACACTGAAGCTGATTCAGCAGCGCTCAACTATCGCCACTCATGTGTTGCCTGTCACGGTCCAGACGCTCCGGTCTCCCTCCGCAGTGTGTGTGTGTGTGTTTTCTGTGGAGATGATTTACAATCCAAATCCCGCGGTGAAAAGTTTCAGCGCTGCAGCCAAGTTAAGGGGGGGAAAAACGAGTTATTTGCTTGTTTGCTTGATGTTGTCACAAGGCGTTATTCACCCCAAAATTGTGGGCATCACTTTGACTAAATGTCAGGACTCTCCTCTTGTAGCCTTTAGTGCCAATTAAGGTTTAGTAATTCTAAATTAAAGGCCAGTAAGAATGAAGGCGCACAATGGGGCTGGTGTAAAAGGCCAAAAATGTTTTTGAATTGGAGAGCCAATATATATTTTTTACAAACTTTCCTTTGCACTCTTAATATATATTTTTCCCATACACATTTACTTGCGGGTGTGTGTGTGTAAATACACTCACAAACTTCCTAATGCAGCCCACACAGTGCGCGTTTTGACTGGCAGTATCGATAACTGTGCATTGTGACGCATACGTGTCAACTTATGGCATGATTTAATTGAACTGAACTGTGCCTTTGTTCTGAGGAAAGTCTGCAACATGGTTTACACACAATTCAGCTTTTGATGAAAATTTATATGGCTCTCTCTCTCTCTCTCTCTCTCTTTTATTTTTTGCATTTGTATTTAATAGAGGGGAATTTTAATAGCGCTGTGCAACTTCATGGCCTACATTAATTGAAAAGTGTGTCATATTTACACTGTGGATTTTTAGCTATTTAAGATATTTTTAATGAAAGGTTTTTTTTTTCATGCATTTTCACATATATATATTTTTAATCATTTTAAAGAGCCTGAGATCACCCAGTAATACACACACAGACAGGCACATGGACTTGAACACATGTTCGCCTCTGAAACACAGCTGTGTGTGTTCAGTTTGTCCACTGCATGCTGCTGCTGAAAGAGGCTGAAGGCAGACTACACGCAATACTTTGTAACTTGGTAGTGTGATGCTGTTTGTCTGTTCTTTGTGGCAATTAGACTGTAGGAAACAATGGTTGTGCGTGCCCATACGTAGGTGTGTGTGTGTGTGTGTGTGTGTGTGTGAGAGAGAGAGAGAGAGAGAGAGAGCTCATATGCATGAATTCATGAGGGCATATGCTTGTTGGTATACAAGAGCATTTTCTTCATTTGTACAGCAGATTCAGCAACAGAGGAGATTTTGTGTTGTCTTGTTTTCTGTTGACCTTTTAAATATTTTTAGGTTAAATGTAAAAAAAAAAAAAATTAGATAAAGAGGGCTGGGATTTATAAGGAATTCTACTTCTGGATTATTCATTTAATTTCTGAACACATGCGTTACATCAATTATTCAAAAATGACCAGTTTAACATACTAAACAAAATGAAAGTGTGTTCCTTTAAATGCTTTTTTATGCACAGGTGTAGTTTTTTTTTCTGCCTCTTTAAAGTTTAGAATATATCAGCCCACTAAATCATTAACTTTGATTCTGCAGAAACATCATTTACATTTAAACTGTCTCCGACATCACGTTTGTCTTTTCGCTGGCAACCAACACAAAACCCGAAACCATTTCAAATCAACAAAGAGGCACGACGGCGTGTGACGCGATGGGCCCACACAGTTTTGGACCAATCCCATTGTGGCATCCAAATTTTTGTTGTCGAGCGAAGGACGTCTTAACGCACCGCGCTGCGCTTTCGTCACTGTGACCTGGCCTTTTGCGAATTAGTATGTCATGTGTAAGATCTTGTTAATATGGAGCCGGAGTGCGGGCGTATAATCAAGCTTTGGTTGGAAAACAGAAAAGGTCACGAGGAGCCTAGATCCTCTCTCCCGCCACGGGAACTCTGGGAAAAAGGCCGAGGAGGCACTGCACAGAAAGTCAGCACAGACAGTCATTCTAAAGGACAAAAAGGTTGTTGGGCGAAGCACCCCCCCTCACCACCACCACCTCCTACCCACCTACCCACCCCCCCACCCCCTGCATACATTGGACTGTTATCTAAAATTGTGATTTATGCAGTATTTTAATATTTTGCTTATTCTTTCCCCTTGGGTGCTCTCTGAGCGGTGATAAAAAGGCGATGCTGAAAGAGCACCATTAATTTGCTCCGATGACTGGGGAGATAAGGCCAGATAATGGGAAAGATAAGCAGAGAAGATATACCATCAGAAACCCGATTATTACCATTAAAATTCCAGCCCAGCAATCTGCAGCTGGCTGATAATTCCTTCTCCGTTTCCACCACTTTGGATGATAAGGCAAAAAATAGTCACTCAGTGCTCCTTGATTAGGCTGCCTGGATATCCCGATAATACAGTGATAAATTATGTATTTTCTCCTGTTGTTTTTTTTTTTTTCCTCTGAAATGTTACATCTGATTTTTTTTATATATAAATATATATTCCTGGCCCCTTTCTGTATCCCCCTCCCTCCCCTCGTTGCCTTTCCATGAAAGAGAAAAAAAATAAACCTATACACTTTTATTGTAATAATAGTTTGATAGAAAGAGGAGATAGTGGTGGAGGTGTTTTGTGTGGGAGCACATATCAATGTTATCAGCTCATCTCCCGGGGCCAGCTGCTAGCTGCTGTTGTTTTTAGCCTTATCACCCCTGTGCCAATATGCCAATAAATTGCCCAGATTGTTAGTCGTTCCAAGGCGGGTCAGTAGAATTTGACAGGAATGATGAAAATATCTCTGATGCTCTGCGGATTGTGATTAGCTGCTGTAATATGATGTGTGAATTCCACCAAGCTTCCTCTGTCCTCTCTTCTCCCTCCCTCCTTTCCCCTCCATGTCTTCCTCCTCCTCTCCAAACCCCCACCCCACCCCGCCCCACCCTCGTCGCCTCTCCCCGGCTGCTGGTGGTGTCCATACCTCTATTCTCACACTGAGAGGAGAACATTTTGATGCTTAATAGGAAGGAAAGATATGAACAGGCTGAATTGAAACCAGGCCCCTCAGAGTAATTTTTCTGCAAAATTGCCCCCCAAAGTTTCACAGCGTAAAGGGGGAATCTGGATGATGTAGGGAGCGTGCCTCCACCACTGTTTATGGGAACATATTGAAGCGCCCTCTGAGGCCACGCGCGGACATCTAATGTCAAATGTGCTTATTAAACTGACTTAGTGTTCTGCCTTTTCCTGTTGTCTTCACTATATGGACCGTCTGAGAATTCATGTTGCTTCCTCTCGCTCTTTTCCTCAGCACACAACTAGAATGAAGCACCGTACTGTAGTGATTACTGTAAGCTTGTATAGCACCTGAGTGGCAAGTGCACAAGTCCCCAGAGCTTACCACTATGTTATACTGTCACAATGCCTAATCTACTCATGTGATAGTAATCTTACACCCATAAAGCTGCACTGTGCAATAATGGTTGTAATATATTTTTTCGTCCCCCCCCCCCTCCCCCCCTCTTTTGTTTTTATTTTTACCCATAATTCCTTGTGGGTAAAGTTGGAATAGGGATTAGTGATGCAGTGGTACATATTGCTCTCCTGGCCTATTTTCTTCGATGCATTGTCTTACCGATAGAGAGTATTTGTCATTTTCTGAGCTCTGAGAAGAAATATATTTCATTTTAACCGCTCGTGTGCATTTTGGTTGTAATCGTTCCTGACCTTTAACTCGCTTCAGATCCAGCATATTGTTTGTGGAGCTTTTGGAATATTGTAACAAAACGCCTGCTTTTCTCAGCCAGTCAGTTTGAAGCTGAACTACAGTTTCTCTGCTCGAGCTCGAAGTCAGCTTTTTATCATACAAACCATTTTTTTTTTTTTCCATCTCTGCTCTACCGTTAATCTCTCCAACTCCTTAGCATAAGGCCACTTTATGTAACGTCAGCATACTGTTTATCATATCAGGTGACATTTCTATCTTTGAGGGGCATTTATCAGAGGCAGATTACACTAGTAAGGGATAAGGGGAGTGTTTACTGAATTGTCTGCCAACACCCAGTATCTGGATTTATGTCTATGTGTGTATGTTTGCTTGTGTATACATTGGTGCATGTACAGTGTGCTTGACGAGCATGTGGTTATGTGCTCTAGCAGAAGGATCGGAGCTGTTAGCGTGAAGCTTTTTTTTTTTTTTTTGCACTAGTACAGACTCCTTATCCATATTTCCTACCACTGAGCTCAGCTTTGGTTTCTTGTATATGGAAGGCTGTGGAAGTTGTAGTATACGCTGTGTTTTCACCCTTGGCCCACAAACGCTGGCAGCTCTGGCAGTCAGATGTTTTGGGGGTGTAAAATCAAAAAATGTTTGCATGCCAGCCTCCCTGTATATTTAAGGGTCTCTCTTTCATTGGGTGACAATCACGGCGTGTCTCTTGTGTTTCTCTTGTTGATTTCTGTCAGAAGAAGAATGGTTGTTGAATGCCAACTTTCCCTCAAACATCTGTTCCCTGCCAATAACAGCTTGTGCTGTTGCCTCGTCTTAGCTGAAGGATCCCCAATTGCCTCCTCACTTTTGACACAAAACAACAATGCAGATGAATGTCATCTCCTTTTAATGCTTTTTTTTCCCCCCCTCCCCTCACTTATTGTCTCTAAAGTAAAATGCTTCTTGTATCTTGAGAAAGTCTTTGTGCTCACAGTGCTGCTGTTACTGCTTATGTTGCAGCTACAGGGAGAGGAATGTATAGCAGCTTCCTTTATGTTGAAAGCAGTGCTGCGTGATGTGTTGGATGAGCTGGGGTTGGCAGCCGATGGACTGCCGGTGCCTAATCCTGCCCTCTCTGTCGCTGTAGCCTACAGTGCCTGGACAGCAGTGTGAAATGTGGGCAGGGTTGCTGCAAAGGTGGAGGTCACTTCCTCACACAGTTTCCTCTTTATCTTCCTCTTTCCTGAATTCCACCGCTATTATTCCAATAAGCGCTGCTTCAAGCTGTCACCATTGTGTTTTTATCCAGGCACTGACTGTCACTGATGTGAGCAAAATGTTAATTTTAGAAATGTCCAGATCGGAACCGTGCTGCACTAATGCTTCTACTGTTGCTGGATTTCCTGTTTAATTTTACATTTCACTCCTTAACCGTATTCCTCCCTGGTTATTTAGATTTAATATCAATGATGCCCACTGAGCCCCCGGGTAACAATTGACTTTCAGCCTGCTTTAAGTTAATAGCCTTGTCTCTACCTTGTGGGGATCAATATTGGTATTAATTAATCACCATTATCAGGAGCAGGATCTAGTTCCATTTGTTGTTACATCAGCAAAATATCAATAGAGAAAGTGGACTCCCTGATCGTCATGGCAACTTCATCTCTTAGGTCAAAGAGAGTTTATCTTATCTTGCTGCTGAGAGTGGCAAACTGCTCAGGAATCTAGTTTAGACTCAAAGATCATCGATTTAAGCTCTTTTTTTTTTTTTTCCCCCAGCCCTGCCTTGTTGTTTCAGGAGAGAGGGTGGTAAAAAAAAAAACAACAACAAAAAAAAAAACAAGAGAAAGGCAGCATTCTAATCACAGCAGAGATGTAAGATTTAAATATTGATGTCCAAAGGCCATTACAGCAAAGAGGGCCTCTGGTCTCGCTGTTGTTCAAGTACGTCCTTTTAAGACCCAGACAAAGCTTTGATTATCAGAGGTGTCACCGTGAGTATGTCTGTATAGCTGACAGTGTGGGACTGCAGCGGAGATCGGTTTCCTGCAGCCACGACTGCAGAATGCTAACAGGTCTCACTCTAGATCCTGGTGTTTCTATAGGCCTCAGCATGCAGTATATTTTTCTGGAACTTGCTGTGCATGGCGCTCATGATGTAAAGTGGGATTAGTATAACAATTTTGATGAATCTTTAGAGCATTTGTTCAGCAAAATATGAAACCGCTGTAGTTTCTCGAATGTGAATATTTTTTGAGTTTAGATTTTTGCTGCAGCAAAACCGGGTCTGTGCACTCTGGTGATTGGTCAATTTTGAGGTGCACCTCAAAACTGAATAAACTTGAGTTTGTTTGAGCATAATGCTTCTCATCTGAAATCTCTAATATTTGATCTTGCTTCATATTTTTCCAGAAATGATATTTTTTAACCTGCAGTAAAATACCAACTTGATTATATGTTTGCAGTGTATTAATACTGTGGACACATGAGTGGCCTTGTTCTTACAGGAAGTTAGGTCTGGCTTGAGCCATTTAGGTAGCGACAGCCTGGGTGCTTGGATGTACCTCATCATGCTGCAAAATGCTCCTCAGGGTTGGAGCAGAGAGCAGGGGCACTGTCTGCTTTTTTTTTTTTTTTCTTCCTCTTTTTGCCTCCGGGACACAATTGCCTCATTTAACATTCTCTATTTGGCCCCTGCCAAGAGGGGAAATAGCCAGGGTGAGTAAGAGAGGCCGCCACACATCATGAATTCTTCTTTCATTTAACTTGCACAGTCCCTTTTCACCTTGGTGATGCACATGGATCGGGAATGAAGATATTGCTCAATTAAGGGGATTTCTGAGGTTGCTCCTGAGGTATTGCAGTTATTTTTGTGCCGTGCCAAGGTTTTGATGTATCATGGATATGGATATTGGGTTCATCGCATTTGTGTGATGCTTTGACATCTCCATAGCCCAGAAGAGAAACAGCTCTGCCACAGTAACAGGAACTTGCCTCCTGCCATATGCAAGAAATAAAGTCCAAGGGTGGAAACCTGTCAGTCTTCCATTCTAGTCATATAAATAACTTTTATGTCTCTATTAAGATTCTTTTTGTTTATTTCAATTTAATTAGCTACAGCGAATCAAAAAATTTTCATGGAATATGTCAAAATTGATAGCAGGGTTTTGACTGAATCTTGGATGAGAGAAAGGAAAGAGAGTGCTTGGAAATATGACTCACTTTTTGCAGCAGGCATTGTCACAGTATGTTGTCAGCAATATACAGTAAAATTATTAGCCAAGCTCTGAGTTTGACTTGTCATTGTGTAAAAATTGTTTCAGGAAATAAAGCATAAATGAATGGTGATTTAATTAAACAAAAAAAAAAAAAAAGGAGAGAGAGAGAGCAGATAATGAAAGGGGATAATTTGGTGAGCACCATTTCCAGAGAAGGATAGTAGCTGGCACACCAGAAAGTGACGCCCTAATAGCTGTTCAGTCTAAATCTCCAGCTTGGCAGGAATTACCGGGGATGTTTGGGGGGGGTGGGGGTGCAATGCAGAACTTTGCATTGGGCTGAAATGCACCAGGCTGCATAGTTAAGGGATAGGTGGCAACAGAGGATTAAATAACAAGCTTTTCAGTTCAATTTGTACATCAGCATTTTCCGCCAGACGACCGGCACAAAAACACCCAGCATCTTAAGGGTTCAGTGGAAAATCACTAATGACAAAGCTTTGTAAATAGATAAACAATTTGTGTCAAATATGCTGAAAATATAAAGCAAACTTCAAAACATGTTAATACTTTAAAGAGGCTGTGTTTTGATTTGCACCATTGCAAAGCTGGTAAAGCTGTTGACAGCGCAGCTTACACATCATGTGATCAGAGGCCGTATCTGCCTGCGTGTGATTAGCGGGGAGCACCGCAACAGAAGTAGGCAGAGCGGAGCGATATATGGCGGTCGGAGCAGGTTGATGGCGATCAATCATATTTACTGTAAAATCAGGTTTAAAGTGAGGCCGCGTGACACCGGGCAGCGACGAAGGGAGCGACGTGTCGCGAGCCGCACGTCTCTTATTATCTCGAGGCAGGCTTTGTGAAGTGACAGAGTAAACATCCAGAGAGAAATGCAGCCGCTATTATTTCACAATCAGCCAATTTTCTTTTTCTGTGTATTTCAGAGAATGCTTATCTGGTAATTACTAAAAACTGTTGACACTGAGCAAGTGCTGTAGCCAACTAAAATGCCTTTTTGTCTTATGATATCAGATTGGATTTTTATCTTCGGGTTCACACAATCACGCATCCCTGAAAACCAAAGATAACTGCCTCAAACTCCTTATTTCCAGCGTGAGTGTCGAATTAAGAGGCTCATTTTGAAAAACTACAATCATTACATCCTGTGTTCATTTCTGTGGTGATAATTTTTTTTCCTCTCCTTGCTTCTGGGACGTGTCTGTGAATCTCTGAGACATACATTTGACCATAATCAAGTTTTTTTCTTTTTTTTTTTTTCTTTAAGCTTCAGAAACGGGATAACAACTGGGTCAGATGATAAGCTCCAGCAAAACAGGGGAAAAAAAAAAAATCCTCCTGTGATAGACGAGGAGAAAATCTGATTGATTGATGTCTGCTGGCTTTGCCACCATCACAAGCCAGTTGACAGTTAGTTTGGGATCAGATGATTTCACTCTTAAGATTGGGGTTGAGGGGAAGCTAGGCAAATATGAAGGACACAAAGGTCAATGGCTTCTCTCCTCCTCTCTGTATCTATCTCTCCCTTGCAATAGCTTGCTTTGACAAACTGTAATATGTTGCTAAGCTTTGTGGCAGCAGGACACATGGTCATAGTTTGTACAGTAATATCCAATTGCCAGTAATCTCACAAGGAATGATTGAAAGTGCTGGAGGAATCTGGTACTAGCAGAGACCCGTTGACATCATCAACTGCTGTGGACTGGCACATGTCTCCTGACTTGTTTGAACTGAATTTTTCCATGGGATTGAATAAGTTAAACAACAGCTTTGACTTGAAGTGAATCTGTTATTGTAAGCGGGATCTGATAAGGCGGCACCATATTACGAGTTTGTATAGCAAAGAGGCCAAAAATGGAATCTCCGGCGAGTGTCTTTCTGTGGTTTCGGAAAAAGGCGAACATGGAACTGTGACAAAGGATGATTGGATGCATATTGTAAATAAACACCCAAGTCTTTCACAACCCCCCCCCAACCCCCTTCTCGGGCTCTTTATAAAGATGTTCCATACAATATTTCATCTGTTCTTGCTGTTTAGATCACATATCACTTGGTTTGCTCTGGAGTTGACCCCGTGCGGCAAAAGAACAGTAACACTTGGATCGGATTTCACCAAAACAAAGCCAGAACAGGCTGTAATATTGCCAGTGTTTGTCATTTTGTTCCTTTAGCCATTGTTACGGAGCTGAAATTTAATAAGACAGGAGTTGGGAGCCCATGTCTGTGATATTTAATAGAAGGCCTCAGTTCCTGTGAGGGGCCTTCTCTAATAGTCATAACAGACATGTCCATTAGCTTTGTGCGGGTCTGCTTTCAAGATCAAGGTCTCACTTGTAATGAAGTGGCTATGCAAATGCAAGTCAAATTCTACTATTGTGAATCGCTTGTTTTAATCAAGTTTTCACTGAAAGAAAAGTAGGCCCCATTCAGAGCCACCAACCAAACAATAAAAAGGATAATCCGAAGACAATTCCCATCCAAATGGAACCGGACATCATTTAGGGGAAGAGACAACAACTCTTTGTTTGTTTGAAGTGGTTGATATGACAACCTTCTTGTCAAAGACTCAGGGTGAATAAAAGGGATTTGTAATTACCATAATTATCTCTTATATGTTTTCACCTAATGATGTCCATTAAAACGGCCGGGGCTTCATTTAGAGACCGCCTTGCTGTAGGTTGGCATAGACTCATAATACAGCATGTTACATTTCACAGCGCACAAGTAATGAACTTCTTTCATCGAAGATGTTTATCGCGCAGTGCTTCTGGGGGGAAAAGCCAATATACTTCAGCTTTTTGTTACAGTTGGATTATAACAATTCTCATAGTTCCCACTTATCTTTCAAATTTTCTCTACATGTGATATCAACCCAATTGGCTTCATGTCTAAACAGGATGGCTCTCTAATCTAGACCGCTGTTCGTTTCATGTAAAACATCTCATTTTGTGGCTTAGGCTGGTGGCTGTCTTATCGTTACATAATTCGCTGCCCTCTCCGTGATTTTTCTTTGTGGCAATTTATTTAAATTCCCCCATGTTTATATATTTCCTGTCTCCTTTCATTCCGAATGATTGCCTTTCATAAGCTCAAAGGCTCATCTTCAAGACATTTGGTAACTTTACAGATATGGATTCACAGTGGGGAGAAAGAAAGGAGGGGGGGGGGGGGGGGGAGCTACTTTGTTGGAGAGCAGAAGAAGAGGGAGGAGTGTTAGTGCATGTCCATCTCTGTCTCGAGGCCTGAATCCAGAGGTTGAACTAACTCCGATCAAAAGTGCAGATATAGCACACTTAACCGTGCACACCTCAGCAGGTACAGTGTTTGAGAGACCATGGCAGAATACATGTGTGCTGTTCTGCTCCTGCACTAAGGTCCTCAGTCCTGCATGTGGCTCCGCTCCTGTGGTTGCTTTGGTCTTTGTCCGCCACCTATCAGCATATCAGCAGTGTCTCTGAAGCCCAGTTGTATAATGCACCATTTATGGCTTTGTGGAGGGAGATGGCGGTCGGGCGGCGGAATAGCTCCAGGCCTTCCCTTCAGTGAGTGGATTAACGGTGGCCTGCTTTAGCGCACTCTACCGCGGTGTGAAATCGGCCCCGCTTCGGCGCCGCCGATGAGGCTCCCTCTCTCTCTTTCTCTCTCTCTTCTCCCTCTGTTTCCTCACCTCCATGTAAAGCCTCTCCCAGCCATCTGTGAAATGTGGAAACTCTGTGTCTAAGTTGAGTTCAGATCCCATCCCTTCCGTCAAGCTGAGGCCAGGAAGCAAATGGGCAGGCAGTCGGCGGAGGGGGTTTTGCGGAGGGGGGGGGGGGGGTGGGGGTGGAGGAAGAGGGGAAGGAGAGAGAGATGAGGAGGAGGAGGGTGGTTGTGGTGCTGGGGGATCAGCTCACTGATGTCGTGCCGCGTGTGCAGGAACCCTGCCTGTTCTCCGCGGGCGAGTTGGAGGAGGGTCCAGGCCTGGGTGCTGGCCGAGAGATCTCTGGTTCCTGCTTGCAGGTCCAAATCCCCCCTCTGTGTGTGTCTGTGTGGAGACGAGGCGGTGGCACAGCTCCCCTGAGCCCCTGCCCAGTCCTTTGAAGATAAGATGGTGATACAGAGTCCCTTTCGGTACGTCGCTAACCGATGGTCTTTGTGCGACACACATGCCTCTCTCTGTTGGAGCCTGCAGCTAAAACACCTATGGTCTTCACTGAAACGAATCGTCGGCATGGCCTCAGGTCAAATTAGATTATGAATGGCTGACAAAATCCTAGATCATATGTTTAGGATATTTCATTTTTTTCCCCACCATTTTCATGCTGATAAGGTAGAGTTCTGCTGTGGTTGATATTGTATTTCTATTTGATTTCCCTCCTCTGAGAAGAATCACTTTCAGAATTCTCCTCATACACTCGCTGCTGACTTAATTTTTTCAGTTTTCCATGGCAACTAGTTGTCATCTTAACTCTGCTGATTTCTCTGCTATCTGTGCTGTATTGCTCTTGATCATGACAGTTTTTTAAACATGCTTCTCCTCTGCATTTATAACCACATTTTGTGGCACTCACAGGCCAATTCTCCCACTTCTGGCTCTCCACACCAGCTTTTCACAAGAGCGCCCATCATAATCAGGCTTTTGAATTATGAACTCAATATTCCTTTTACTTTTTTTCCCCCCTCTATCCTGTGACTTTGGGGTTCAGATCTGTGCATAATGTCTTATGATTGCATGGCATTATGGCGGTTTGGAAAACCGAGTGGAGGTCCAGCCACGCATCATCTTTCCATAGACAATGTGGATCTCTGTGTCTCTCTCTGAGCTCATCAGGGATGGGGCGTTGATTGCTTTTTGATACCCCTCCAATGTGGATGAGGTCCTGCATACATCAGCTAATTAGAATGTACTTACAGTGTGTGTGTTTTTGTGTGACAGACCCCACAATTGTCATCAGATCCTCAGCCCAAGTGCTCTAACCACACTCGATGAAGCCTTTATCAAATTCAAAAGAAAAGCTATATGCAGTGCAGGGCTGGGACTTGGGCATGTGGGCGAGGGCTGTGCGTGTGTGCATGTGTGTGTGTGTGTGTGTGTGTGTGTGTGAGGGTATGTGGGTGTGGGTGTGTGGGTTTTCATGTCAGGGAAAAACAAAACATTAAAAATGAAAAGAGAATGTACAATGACCAGAGTTATTGCAGTAAATTCAACTTTAAAAGCCTCTTTATATGCAGCAAGTACAAGGAAAATCTAATGATAGTTGTTATGTGTAAGCTATAAAAAGATGAGTATGTAAGAGAAGAAACCTCCCTCCTACTGTTCCAGCCCAAGTGTAACATGCTGGAGTTAACTTCATCCCACTGTAGTTATTGATGGTCGCTTTGCTAGAAGCCCTAAATGGATGGCACAGCAGTGGGGAGGGAAGCTGCAGCGGCTAATTAGGCTGCACAAATTAGTGAGTGATATCATTCTGTGCACCTTGATGATATTACAGTTTTTACAGAGGGAAAGTTTTGCCGTAGCCTTACTTGACTATTTTTGGTTGCAGGGCATTTCTGCAAAGGCCACATTAGTCAGGCGCCCACAACACCTAGATCCCCTCTCTCTGCCTCACACACTCTTAGACTCTCCAGCTAGTCTCACCAAATGCTCTGGCCCATGCTATGATCTGAAGGTGCTGGGGCGTCGCTATATATTTCATAAAGGCATTCTATTACACCCCCATGGCTTGTGGGGAACCGTACACTGTGGTCTAGTCCCCAGGCAGCTGAGAATAAAGTGTAGGACGTGGCACTGGAACAGAAATCTAACTGCTGTTTCTTCAGGTAATCTTGACTTGGATCTTAATTCCAATAAAGTGTTATTTTTTTTCACAGCATAAGCCAGATCCAAGCAAGAACACTCCACTCTGTATTTCTGCGGTTACACTTTATTGAATATCATTTCAGATAAGAGGTGTAATCCTTTGGGGCGAAGTGATGTATATTGACCAGCTCCATGATAGCGATACAGTGCATGTCGCTGATGTGAAAGTGGTAAATAACGATTTGTGTCATCGGCTCAATCATTTGTGGAGGAATATTGAAAACTCTCCTTATTTTTGTCAGTCTCCAACTTTGTCTGAATACTTCAATGTGGAAAGGCATGGTGGGTAGGTAGCCTTTACTTTTGAAGGAACTACAGAAGCTGCTGAATGCTAACTGCAGGCATAGATGAATGACTTGCTAATCAGCTGCCCCATCAGTCTTTTAATGAAGTTAGCTCCAAGCTTATGGGCTGATTTGGCACTCATGTAGAAGTTTGCTCAGTTATGCTGTCTGCAGTCAAGGTGATAGAACAATTCATGTTGTACGCGAATCCCTTAAGAAGCTGGTTTCAGATATACAAATATTTATCTGTGATATAACAAAAGAAGAGTTAAAAAGCGAGCTTCATCAGAACTCTGTTCATGTAGTTTGGCCTGACAGCATAAGCAAACTGGATTCAGCTGTCACTTTTTTTACCTGTCAGGTCCTACACTGTTTACACCTGTGTTGGAAACGACACAGGGAAAACATAACTGCTTGTTTTTCGCTGTTCGGATATCCATAGAAACCAGTGACCTAAAAATATGTTTAATTTCACAGTAGAGGAATATACAGTATATGCAGTCTTGCACTGAAATGTACTTAGGAATAATAAGGCTGATATTTCAACTCTATTGACCCTAAACTGTAAAACAAGAACAGACTTGAAAATCACTGGACTCTGACCTTATATGACCCCAAGTAGTACCATGTGATCCAGGCATTGTACTCATCAGTGTGAACATATTTGGATGGCACAGTTTCTTTAACACTCTATCACTGTACTTACCAAGTAACTGGAGTTTAAGTGTGATGCTATAGAGAGGGGAAACTGCAAGTAAGGGTTAGCTCTGCTCCACCACAGCAGATATTTATTTGTGTGAGTATTTTCAGACATTGTATTTATTCATGTAATTGGTTCAGTCTAATGGTTCCAATGCAAAGAAATGAATTTATTTACATTTGAAGAGAACTGTTGTTACAATAATTATTAGTTTTGGCTGCCAGACCCCAACATCAGTAGAAGCCCATTGTCTTGCTGCGGAGTGTGCTGGAGTTCAAGCATTGAGCCAGGTCACTCAGGTCAATACCACACTGCTACAGACTCACCTCTCAGAGTGACTGGGTTTCTTCCATCAGTAGAGAGCAGCCCTCGTCGCTCCCACACGGTTCATTTCATCAGGGTCTCTTTTATCTTGACTGGCCAGGCCCATGACCCCTGAGCACTGATAGTCCAATAACAGTGCGAGAGAGCATCACCGGGGCATTGTGAAGGCTCAAACAGAACTTAACTGGGTTAAGTTTTCTCTCCCGTTAAATTTAGTGTGTGTTGTGTTTGCATGTGTGGGTGTGTATGTGCGCACTCATTCGCTGACCCGCATGCGCCTCTTGAACTGTTTGAGAAAAGTTCAGTTTGAAAACTTAAAACAGAGTTTGCAGGAATGGAACATGAATGGCGACAGATTTAGCATGAAATATGTATCATGAATGAAATGCAAATTTATATTTGAAGCTTTAAGAAAAAAAATATATAGAATTTGCCAAAGCTGCCGTAGAGCTAACACATCTAATTCTAAAACAGAAGAAAGAAAGGACCGGCCGTTACGCTCAGAACTGTTCAATTTCATGAGCCTGCAGAGAGTACCATGTTTACTTTTCTTTGCACAGAAGAAGAGAAATGAATGCTCTGGGTTGCCTGTAAAGACAAACATGAAAGGAATCACCAAGAGTTCTTTAGGCCCTTTCTCTTGTGTTGTGTGTAATGCAGCTTCTTTACTGCCTAGGTAGTCTCTGCCATCTGACTGCCGTTTGAAGTCAGCAGAAGTCGACAATATTTGCTTTTCAGCAATTCTCGCCCACTGTGTCTCTCTGTTGCTTTTGAAAGTGTGACCAGTGTGGAGTCTCTATCAGTTCATTTCTTGGAAGAAATGGGTAAATTGGGCGTTTGGTTCGCTGGTGGATTGATGATGAGGTCCTTGCATATGAGGGGCTCGTTGTTGTGGTGGTGGTGGTGGGGGATGTGATGGACAGCTACAGGTGATGGTGGTGGTGGAAAAGGAAAAGGAGAGGAGAGGAGGAGGTGGGCAGTGGGGGGTGGGGGTGGGGGGGGATTGGATGGTGCAGGGAAGCCAGACTGGGCTATTAGGGAGTGGCAGATAGCCTCAGCTCAGACCTGCTGGGGTGTGATCTCACCAAAAAACCATGAATGGGCCAATCTCTGCCACTCCTCTCAACCACCAAAAAAGTTAGAGAGGGTGAAGCAGAGGGAGACTGAACAGAGGGTTTGACAGAAAGAAAAAGAGTAAAGCGCAGCCAGCATCAGGAACATAAACATGTTTGTCTTAAGAAATATTTTTAACAAATTAAGTCAAACCTTTCAACAGTTTTCTTTCAGCACAACTTAAATTTGCAAAATCCGTTCATCAATCCATTTTTTTTCCATGGAGGAGAGTCCATCCCAGTAAATTACAATGAAGGAGGAAGAATACAAAAAAAAAAAAATCTGACCAATCATTTACTGGCAACTTTTAATACTTTATCATTAAGGAAGCACTGGGCCTTAGAAGGTGAGATTCTACACTCAGCTCAGGCAAATTTCAATTCATGTTTCTCCCCCTGTGCTCCTCCTCTGCTTTGCCATTAACCTGCAGAATTTAGAGAAGTAGTTCATTTCCAGTATACTCTACATACTGTTTTCCTACTTAAGAAAGCACATCTTTTGTGGATTTGAAGCACAGAGTGCTATTTCTAAATGGTATTATCCAGCAGTTGTGTGTATGAAAGCTGCTCCTTTTCTCTGGTGGAGGTGCATGTGGGTGGGTTAGAGGGGAGGCTGTGAGGCTGCTGAGACCCCAGCGTTATCAGCACCAGATGCAGGTTGACTTCAGACTTTCAATGGAAGGTAAAGAGAGAGAGGAGGGAAATTAATGAGAGCCATAAAACCAGCAGGATAAATAATTAGCCAACTGGTCCTGAGATCCATCCCTTCATTTGCAACTGCAAATAAATTCCCCTTGCAAAGTTGTTTTTTGTTTTTTTTTTTTTATTTCTGGTCAAAACTGCAGCCTGATGCTGTTAGCTGTGGTTGTTTGCATGTGTGCTTTTTGAAGATCCAATTGTTGTTGATTTTCTGCA
Organism: Archocentrus centrarchus; assembly: GCF_007364275.1. NCBI lineage: Eukaryota > Metazoa > Chordata > Actinopteri > Cichliformes > Cichlidae > Archocentrus > Archocentrus centrarchus. Next base: position 10,349,507 of record NC_044361.1, on the reverse strand, counting down.
TCCTCCCGTCTTCATTTGTCATGTGTATCTGAGTGACAGGGTTCCTTCTGCCTTGCCACCGATAATTGGCTGGACCAGTGCTTCCTCTGAATGTGTGCAGCACAGACAAACAAAAAAAAAAAAGGTCTATTCAGCTGTCATAACATCCTTCATAAATCATCTGGATGAGAGAGAGCGTCATATTCGTGTCCACTTTTTTGTTTACGATAATCAGAAGGACATAATGTCGCTTGTTTACTCAGGGCTGACGTTTCCTAGCTGAGCTTCTAGAAAAGAGAGAGCGGGCTGTAAAACACTGTGTTTTGTGCAGATACAGACCCCAACATGTCTCACACCACATTTATGTCTAACAAGTGATGTCATCTGACCGAACTGATTGCTCCTTTGCCGTGCCCTCGTCGGGATCAAAGCTAATTTTTGCTGCATTAGAGGACACTTTGTGCCAGTGCACTGCGTGCTGATCAGCGGTGTTTACATGCAGTTCACTCCCCGAGGATTTTGTATTATTGTTGTCACACTGTATGGAGCACAGCCACTTGTATTGTTCTAATACTTCACCGGTAGATTTGAAAAGAGCTGAGCAATCACTGAAAGACTTACATTATCCTGGAGTCTTTGATCGCTTTTTCGTTTGTCTGTGCTAAGTAATCTTCCCCTCTAATCTCATTCACAGATATAAATAAACGAGTAATGCTCTAAATGAGAGAGAGCACACGAGTGAGCATCCAGGAGGATTATGGTAATTTGTGGATAAACAGGGGTGTTTTTAAAAAAAATTTGACTTTTTGTTAAGAAAGTTACTTCTTTAAAGAAATAATCTGCTTTCAGCTCCGTGAACCCAGAGAAATCAATCAGTAAATTGTATTTTGTGAAATATTCTGCATGATGAAGTGATTGTGTTTTAATTTATTTCTCAATAAGCTTCGGCTTCACGGGTGTCAAATTCCCCTGGGAATTATTTAGATGATGTCGATTTTCAAGTATTTGCTCACTGCTGATTTAAAGTTATACTGTAAATAAAAGCACTAAACAGTAAATACCATCCAAACCAACGTGACCATATTGCCGATTGATTTTGGGACTTTGCTCTTTTTTTTTTTTTTCTAATCTCTTCCAACTTGACATTTGGAAAGTCAGAAATCAATTATGTCTCCTTCCCAAATGAAAGGCGGAAAAAACTAGTATATGACTTTAAAGTCAGCCTAGCTCGCCTTTGACACGGCACATTACAAAGGGAAAGGAAAATCACACTGCATACCTGATCCATAAAAAAAAAAAAAGCCTTTGAAATGGATTGCTGGGTGGGATCCAGTCTGGCACAAGTCATGGCATTGATGGCACAGCCCCTGGGCGCACGGATACTTGGCCTGGACAAGACGGTTGCTGGGACCATATCAGTGGGCACTGGCCCATCCTCTGGGAGCTCCTAAGCCATGCCGTCTGAAGAAGAACTGATGGGGTTGGCAGCACATATGGGCATGCTACGGGTTTTATTTCAGTCAAAAACAGCCCGATGTTATCGCCTTCAGTCACCAGTGCAGCAGTATCACCAAAGCTTGCGGAGTATTACAGGAAAAGGGAAACAAAAATCCTGCTGCAAATGAACTTGTAAACATAAACTTTTCCTTCTGTTCCACCTGCACCGCTTTTAAATCTCACGCACTTCTCAGGTGCTCGAATCTAATTGTGCACCGCCATTTCTATCTTCCGTATTGTGTTCAGGTGACAATTTGTTCCGGCTAATTGGAAAATGTTGCGTTGGCCATGCCTGCACCAAACATCAGCCTATCGTGAATGACACTGATGTGATAAACATGGATTCCACTGGCTGCCGCTGCTTTTCAAGCCAAGACAGGAAGTTGACAGCTGCAACAGTTTTCAGAAATAGTTAGTTGATAACCATCCACGGGGTAATGAAACTTCCACCTTTGATGAGAAGTTGAAACGAGACTGTTTCACTGTTGGCTTGGCAGAACATTAGACATGGCTGCAGGCAGGCAGGGGCCGGCGAGGGATCGAGCTGTTTTAATAGGGCTCATCCAGAGGTGACGAGAGCACTGCATGCACTGAACTGGAGGTGTGAGCCGGGGCTGCCAGTACATATCTTTTGTCTTTCATTATCTTTATTTCCTTATTATTTTAAATGGCCAGTGTGTGTGTGTTTTTTTTCCTCTCCACTAGAAGCTTTTTTGATATCCATTTAGATTGGGGCTTCATTAAAAAACCTCAGACAATGGAGTGACTTCTAATTAAGAAGCGCCGCATCTGGCCCCTGGCACCCTATCCCGTTGTTCCATCTATTTTGCTGGGGAGAATTCATTTGTTTCTTAATTAAGAAAAACACCAATAGCGTGAAAAATCTGCTTATGGTACCTGAATCCTAATTAGTTAAATAGTGAGGGGAAGGGGAAAACACATTCCAGTAGCCCTAGAAATGAACTCAGAGCTGATAAAAATGAACTAACTAGCCTTGCATAAATCGAAGCTGGGGAGAAAGTGTACCATCATTATGGCTAAGACAATATGCAAACTATCTTCAAAGAAATCAAATTGCCGGAATGTTTTCATTTGCATGTATTAACCATTAACATAATGAGGAGAAGTGACATTGGACCCGGATTGTGTGTCTGTTCGGATTGATAACTCTGCTGCATCTGCAAATAGTCTCCTCTGCAAAATTATGCTAGCAGTCAAATCAGTGTTGAACTGTGGAGGCAGAGAGGGAGAGTGATGGAGAGAGAGGGAGAGAAAGACAGAGACACACGAATGGAGAGAGGGGGGGAGAGAGGAGAGAGAGAGAGGAGAGTGGAGGCTTTTGCTTTTTTCGGTTTTATCAGGGAGCTCTGTGCAAACCTGCTGCAGTGTTGAATCGGAGCCATCATCCTCTGACAGCTATCCTTAAACAGGAAGGTGCTGCGAGTCATTGTCTCTGAGGCTCTGCGGAAAGCTGCTCTGTGTGTGTTTTCGTGTGTGTGTGTGTGTGTGTGTGTGTGTGTGTGTGTGTGTGTGTGTGTGTGTGTGTGTGTGTGTGTGTGTGTGTGTGTGTGTGTTTAGGGCATGGGAGGGGGGGGGACATGCCCATGTGGCTGCTAGCTAGAGACAGACCTCGAGTGGGCACACTTCACACTCCCACCCGCCCAAAAACCGGCTCATACATATCGGACACATGCATGCACACGCCTGCACACGGGGCCTCGTGCATACATGTGTCACCCCACCAACACCACTACCCCTACTTCCAAAACACACACACATCTGAGTGCTTCCAGGATACCAAAGGCTCACTTATCTTTCCCGTAAAGACTTACCATGTCCCACATTGGTGAGTTGGTGGGCACCCGGCCAAATCCACTGTGTGTTCCCCTACTGCAGGCGTCATGCAAAACACTGAACTGTCTTCAATATTCAAAATAATTTTTCCAACATGCTATTTCCCAGGATCAGCCTCTTAGGTCAAATTATTCAATTAAGTGTCTGTTTATTACTGATACCAAAGCTGGGTGGCGGTTCTACTTATCACCTTTTTTGCAGATTGGTGTTCTCGCAGAATACCACCATAAAGATTGCCTTGGCTGTAATTAAAATGGCACAGAGACAAATTTGGCGCAGGGCTAAGACATGGGGAAATGAAGGAGGTAGGGGGGAAATTGCAGGGGCTACGTTCTGTCATCCAGTGGAAAAAGTTGAGGATGTAAAGTAGCGAATTTATTGTCGGGGCACTACAGTGTGTTACAAAGGAGCAGGTAGAAAAGAGGAAGTGCAGCCTTGTGGTGGCGTTGTTGTCACCGCGGTGCGTTTGTGTGGAGAAAACGGTCAGGGAACGAGGCTGTTCTTTAGAGGGTCTGACTGAAGCAAGTAAACAGGAGTCGGTGATGGTTTGCATGGCAGAGCCGGTGCTGTTCAGACGTCCTAAACGCCAGCCGGGCTCGCATCCATCCGCAGGCCTGTGTGTTTGATGAGCTATTGGCAGGCTATGGGGACACGTGTTCCCGTGCCTCGTGGCAAACATACCTTTCACCGTCTTTGACTCCACCAGCCTGTGTGACTTCTCAGGGAAAAAATATGAAAGAAATCAAAGCGCCAATAAGCTGAGGGTGTTAAGCCAGAGAGGAAAAAAAAAAAAAAAGAAAAAGAAAAGAAAGACCTGAGCGACTTTGGATTTTGACAGAATCTTCATGTGCTCTCTGACAAAAATTTGCATTGTTATCGCAGATAACTGGTGATGTTTTTACTTGGTTGTACATTTTTGTGAAATATGTAAAACGTAAACCGAGCCTCTAACGATTCCCTTAATGACGCGGATCTTTGCTTTTCTCCCCCGAATCGCGTCTTAGCGGGCTTCTCAGTGCAGAATGTCTGATATCTGAATATTAAAAGGGAGTTTCAAGCTCATCTGCAAATGTGATTTGCACATATCACACTTCTGCAGTCGTCAAGCTGCTTCATCGCCAAGCTTCTGAGCAAAGAAGGCTGGGGAGGGGAGGGAGAAAAAAGAAAAAGAAAGATGCACATATGGGTTGCTATTGATGTATTCCATTTCTGACCTAATTTAAATCCCTGCCAACAAGCTCATATGCATACTGTACATTTGCTAAATTACAGAGTGTAAACCTTGCCTTCTCACAGAGACAGGTGTAAACATCGATGTTGTCATAATGCACCAGCGGTAAATATGATAATCATGCGATGCTGCAATAGAGCACAAAATAATTTGGACATCATTTTGATGCCTGATGGGCCCAGGGGAATGCCCTCCAGAACGAAGGTGGTCCATTGACATGCCATACACGCCAAGATATAATTATGGCTGCCTGTCTTTGTTCCTCCCAAGCTTCCTCTCAGAGCACTAGTAATTTGCTTGTGATATTTTGCTATTCTTTACGATTGAGTTATTCTCTGTGGACTTGAGTATTACACGGGTGTAAATGAAGATGCAAAGAACTTGCTCTCCTGCCAAATTCCAAAGTTGAGAAACTCTGAGTGCAATATCACGGCAGCCAAGCTGATGCCGATAGGAGGAAGTTATTCTGTAAAGCCTGATTTGAAATTTTATTTGGGATCCTGACACATGACGACTCCCGTTCCTTTCGATTTTGGGTGCCTGCTCTGAGTGTCATCTCTGGCTATCTGTGTGGGACTTTGCTGATAATAAGGGGCAATGCTAGAATATCTTTAGGGTATGCGGTGTGTCGAGCTGCGGTTTGTTGTCATGATAATCCCCTCATTTGTAATGTTGGGATCAGCAGGTTACGCCTCTCCACTTGCCTGCCATGTCAAGACTTGGGACTGGCGAGGTGGATTGTCATTTCTGAAGCAATATTTTGACAGCGCCTTCACTTTACTCGCATGCTGCGGCTCAAAGGTCAGAGCTGTGCCACTTCCATTTACTGTGTGCGAACACAATCCCTGAGGAGTGGAGCTCTCTACATCTCCCTCTGCCTCAGCCTCTCTCTCTCTCTCTCTCTCTCTTGCTCTCTGAGACTTGCACATAGTCATTCTTTCTGCCTCTCACCATTTAACTCACTTGTTTTAGGAGATAGATGTCAAGGCTAGTCCCACACAGGGCTTTATAGTGGGTCTAAAGCTCCCAAATTGAAGGGCAATTACAACTTATAAACCTTCATAATGGAGTAAATGGGAAAAGGCAGCTCTGTTCAGTTTACCTCACTGTGATGCCTGATTTCCCTTTCTGCCATCACTCCAATTAGTGTATTGTAAAGACAGCCACCTCTCCCTCAGTCAGTGCTGGTCTTGCCTGCCTCATATCACGCACCATGCTAGGTTTTTTTTTTTTTTTTTGTAAGAAACATAGTCTGGTGTGATTGTTGCAACTGCACAATGTCTCAATGGTGTAGCTGTCATCCATTTTCCTGTGTGCTCAGTGCCACTTCTCAGACACAGAGGCAGGTTATGTCAACCAAATAAGGCACTTGTCAGTAATACAAAAAGACATTGTTGCTGGTCCATTGTTACCTGCTCTGCCAGCTATCATATAGAAAGTGATGGAGTGACGGTGTTTTGGAGTGTGGTTGCGGCTCCAGAGCCCCGGGGGTATTATGGGTGTAAATCTCCCTCACACAGTTCTGCTCCAGGCCAAGGAGAGCATCATCATTAGCAGGAGCAGATGGAGGGGCTTCAGCACTGTTTTCCTCTCTCTTTGCTGTCGGACTGTACTGCTGGAATCCCGGTTTGATACAATGCAACGAGAGGATGGGAGCAACAGCCGAGCCCAGACAATAAATGATGAAATCCACATGAAATCAGATGAAAGCTACAGTGCACACATATACCCCAGGAGACTGATTTATCATTTATTTGTGAAGTGATGATAGTGGAGGTTTGGTTAAGTGCCGTTTCTGTGCACATGTTTGTGTTCTTTTATGTTGGTGGCAGGGCAGAATCATGTAAGATGGAGCTTTAGGACTGATGGTGATGCTAGTGATATAGAACAGAAAATTAATGTTAACTATTTTTGAAAAATCAAAACATATTTTATATTTTACAGTTGGAGGATTTGCAGCCTTTACCTACATCATAGCAAATGGAATATTTTGGAGTGTATGTTGCCACTTTGCCACTCAGTGAGACTTCTGCCACAATTCTATTGAATATAAAATTAAGTGACAAGTAAAATAAGCTTCAGAGAAATCCTATATGACATACGTGGAGTTGTAATACTGCTAATGTCCCTGTTTTAAATACTTTGGAATAAAAATCAAATTCAAACACTGTTAAAATATGTGAGGTCAAAGAAAGTTAGGGCCCTGTTCACGTCTTGATCCCTCCACTGGTGGTACGGGAAAGTTTAGCATTAAAATAAATCTGTAAATACACTGGATTGGACACGCGACTAGGGTCTGATAATTCACGAGAATCCAATATCAGCCCGATACAGTATAAGAGTTTAAGCCTGATTCCAAACAGCTAATCAGTGCAATCATTTATCAATGAGGAGTATTTATCTCCAGCAACCACTAGCTCCTCATTGATGCAGTAGTATTTCACAGTGTGCTAGAGGCCTACTATCCAGGGAGTGTGTGTGTGTGTGTGTGTGCGCGTGTGTGCGTGCGTGCATGCTGTCTGAAGCACTGGCAGAATCCTAATCTTCCAGCAAGAAGCTTCACATGGCCAGATCAAGAATTAGGAGGGAGGCAGAGTGGGGGAGGAAGGGGAGGAGGAAGAGGAAGAGGAGGAGGGGGGGAGAAAAAGCCCATCTCGGTCTGTGTTTTAAAGGACAGTGCTTTGAATGTCATTTGACAATTTCCTTTTAATTAGAACTAATTTACAGAAAGATGCCCACCAGCTAATCTTTACAGGATAATTAACTTCTATTTTCTTTACTTTTAATTAAAAAGTGGAAAAGATTTAGCTGATCCATAAAGAATTGTTCTTTTGAAATGTTCATCAGACTTCACACTTCTTTTGGCATTGGTAATATTTAGATCCTATCTGCTGCTCACAGCCTCCACTGAGTTATTGGAATGATTTTCTCCCCCTTATCCGAGGTATTAAGAAGTGGAACTATCAATAGTAGAAATAGGAACCAGAGGCAAATTAGAATTGAATTAATGAAGAATTTATTGCAAAAAGGACCCCACCCCCCACCCCCCCATGCTTCATAGCACTGGAATGAAATTGACATCTTAGATATATCCATTTCATAGAAATTCCTTGATGAGAAAATATTGTTTTATCTACAATTTTTTGATACAGTAATCATTTTTCTTTTTCTGAAGGCGCCCCATTAAATTCTTTGAAACGATGCTTGAGTGAAAGCTAATTGTTGCAGAGGCAGTTATAGCATTTAAAATATTGCTACAGTATTTTAGCCCCCGCGGGCTTGCAGGCCATTGAATGTGATGAATATGACGCTTTTCAGGTTAAACAACAGCATCTTATTAAGCACTTAAGACACAGTCAAGTGGACGGTGCGTCTACAGAATGAAAACTCCCCGAGTCTCATCAGAGCTGCTGGAGAAAAGTCTTTTCTTGCCACTGTTAGCACCTTCCAACAGACTTTACTTAGTGGAGATAAAGTGAGCCAATATGAGGTGAGCGTGCTGTAGACAGAGCCTCCACTCGTCTGCAGACGAGCCAATGGCTGAAGATGGATGCCCCCACTTAACCATGATAGCTCCCTGGAGGAGCCTCACTCAATGGCTTCATTAAAAGTGAACGTTCTAGTGAAAAGCTCGCTTATAAACCAGTAATTAAGACCACACATATTTTACCTGCTTTGTTTCAGCTGTCACATGCAGTGTACGGGCACATGGTTAACTTTTATTTCCTTATAAGTAACAGAATGACACTAATAAATCATTCAGCCAGAGAGGGAAGCAAGTGTGTAACAGGAAGGACTTAAATCCAGCACACTGGCCATTTTAACAGCATTTTAATCCCTTCGTTGCACCTAGAAAGCAAATGTTACCCTGCAAAAGAGGCATTAACTAAGCCCATATTACTTGGAAGACAAGCTCTGTGACTTTTATGGACCAAACGTTGTACCAGTGTCCACTTGGACGTGTGCGCGTCTCTCTGTAAGCTCTAGAGAGGCAAGTAAAGTCAGTAGAGTGAAGCAGGACCCAGCTAACTCCACAGAGAAACTGGCTGGCATCTGCTGAAGCCCTCGGGCACGCTCAGAGGTGCCTCCAGCATTTTAATGGCATAGTCAAATGCCAGCATGTTTTCATGCCATTCCAATTCAAATTCATTGGATAAAGAAGTAAGAGCATGTTATTCCCCTTCAACGGTCCAGACAGAAACACTGGGCGCAACAACACAGAACTTAGAAACTCTGCAAACATGCTGGGATCCAAAGCTGTGTCTGATTGGAATAAGATACTCAACTAGAATTATGTTAACGGTATTTGAGAAATGTGAGCAAAAAATACACCCTTCCCTTATAGAAATATGTTTTTTTTTTTTTTTTTTTTTCGTATTTTGCAGGATGTCACGAGAAATCCGTGGATGGTGATACTTTCCGAGCCGGTGGCTGCGCCTCGGTGTTGCTGCACAAAGCTTAAATGTAGAGCAATGCAAACTTAGTGAGCCATCTGAACGTGTGATGTCATCAGCTCACGTTCAAGCTGCCTTGTCATCTTTAGCTGCTGCCTCACAGAAGAGTGTGTGTTGTTCCTCAGTGTGTGTGTGTGTGTGTCATAGAAGGATGTGAATACATTCATCCACCCCCCCCCCCCCCCCCCCCCCCCACACACACACACACACCCCCTCACTTTACAATGAACCCAGCCTCCCTCCCTTTTTCACCACAATATCCAGATGAGCGTTGGTGCTGCGTTTTCAAGCAGTTTGTTGACTGTTGATTGTAAGTGCCCGAATTTAGGAAGGCAGCCATTTCTAATCACGAGAATTACACTGCTTAGCAACCGGAAAATCAAGTTAAACAATAGCAATGCTTATTCTTGGTCACAGACTGCGGCTCTGAGAACACATCAGTCTCCACTGAAGCTGTTCCACGCTCCTCCCAGCACACACACATTTACACACGAGCATCCGTTCACAGACAATATGCAAATGCTAATTTACTTTTGACTTGTGTTACAGCATTAGCTCCACATTTAGTTTGATCACAGAGTGTACAACTTGGGAAAAAAAAAAAAAAGCTCTGTTTTTGTAACATTTATGCTGTATTAAAAAAAAAAAAAAAACGATGTTTGAAATGAAGCATTCCTTTGAGGGTTCCTGTAGCATATGAAGCTATTAAGAGCTGCGTAAATGGTATCTATTTCATTACAGTGATCAAGGATTAAATTAGAGGCTTGAGCCCTGTAACATATACACTAAGTCTCCTCCAAGGCTGAGGGAGCCCTCTACTTCCCAAAGGTCATTAGAGCTGAGGAGAGAGGATGGCCCCCAGTCTCCCCTTGCCTCTCTCCACTTTCTCCTCCTTGTCTCCCTGTTCTCTCGCAACCTTCCCAACCTATCCTTCAAGACGAGACATAGCTGTGTTTTCTCTTTTCACACTTTGTTGTCGTTTCCTTTTCTCCAGCTGTGGGGGTAAACATAGGAATCTAAACCTACCTGGCCCAGCATTTGCAGCTCAAGGCAGAGTATATTTCCACAGTTCCTCCCACGCAAAAGTTTGCGTGTGTTCACCCGGAAGTGAGGAAGGCCTGGTATCAGTTTTGGCACAAAGGGCCAGTCACGAGGAGCAGAGTTGGCAGAGGTTGAGCTGTGTGGCCCTGTTGGATTTTAGGGCTGCATTATGCATTCATGTTTAGTCTCAGGTGCTACGTTTTATCCCCAGGCCAGCTTGGACACATTTTCAATGGACCTTTTGGATGAAAAACTGTATAGGTGGGAGCAAAAATGATTTCCATGCTTATAGAGATCTGCTGCTTTGTTCTGTCAGATTCAATTACCTCACCTCTAATTAGGGAGCTATAGAGGAGGCTGGGTTTGTGATCCACACATCACACTGTGGAGCCTGCTGATAATGTGAGGTATCGCTATCACAGCCTGGCCACAAGCTCCCCACATTGCGGATGCTTGAAAAAGCATGCCATGAAATTAGCAGTCACTCATACAGTTTTGCACATACACACACGTTTCTTCAGAGCTCTTCTTTCTTTTTCTTCTTTTTTTTTTTTAAAGTGTGAGCTTTGGAAGCAAGGTTGGCACATCTGTGTGTGTTTGTGTGTGTGTGTGTTTTTTTTTTCCCATTTTCTGTTTTAGTCCACTGAGGCACAGACTTGAGTACGGAGTATTTTCCTGAAAGATATGCTCATTCCACCACCTCTGTCTGTACTCCTCTGTTCCCCTTCCTCTGTGACTCATTAATCCTCTGTCCATCATATGGTCTCAGAGTATCACCCCATTTTATAGACTCAGTGGGGGCATTACCATATCCCTCTTCGGAGCTCCACTCCGCATGGCCGATCCCTATCAGATAGAGGCCATGCCATGAACAAAAGAGCCACTGTGATCAAGCTTGCATTCAGCTACCAATGTCTCTATTAGCACTGGCTGCTCCTGCTGCATGACTGTTTGAACAGGGCTGAGATTTCTCTCCCTGCACAGCAGAGGAAGAGTCTCGATGAATGCGGATGATACAGTTGAAGGTGGAGGGTGTGCATGTCAGGGCAGTGGAGGTGCAGGGATACCTGGACACTGACCCTGACTGAGAGGAAGTTGAGACAGAGTGAAGTCTCCTTAAAGATCCTCTTAAAAGTGGGCAGATAGCAGTGTTTGTGCTTGCTTGGATTACTTTGCAATCCAAGCCTTTGTCTAGAAACTCGAAAGTCTGCTCTGAAAGGCTGCCACACTTCAGGTTAGAGATAATTAGCGGAGGGCTTCAGCCGCTAATTATTTTAACGATTATTTTTAATGATAAACTAATTAACTGTTGAGTCGAGTGGTTCTCAGCCTGTTAGGGAGCCTTCTTGTAACCCGTCACCACGTGTTGAATATTTCCTGAGGAATAAACTTATTTATAGCTTCAAGTTTTCAGGAAAGAAATTGGATGCTCTGTCTGATCAAATGTTTCAAAACCCTCAAATGTTCAACTTAAAATGATATTTAAAAAAAGAGAAAATGGTGACATCTGAGAGAGTTTTGTTATTTTTATTGTATGAGGGACATTTTCTGATCAATCCCTCATTACAGTTAAGTCGCTTGGCTAATTAGTTCAACCGTACATGATTTTGTCTTTGTATAAAAAGTCACAGAAATTGGCTTTATCGCTGTAAAGTTAATCAGTTATAATGAGCGCACCATTTAAAGCCGATTGCGTTGTTTTTCCTGCAGCAAAAGCGAAATGCAGACACTTTCTCCGCGGTGTCATTGGCCATCTGAACTCCAGGGGAGGCTCGATAAGAGGGCGAAGCAGCCGACATTCCACTGGCCCAGTTCGTCAGCAGAGCCTATAGAAATGCACCAACAAGCGTGGGTCACACAGCGAATGTGACAGGATTTTAAACAGTACACAACTAAATATAGCAGGAACGCCACTATCAGAAAATGAGTTAGGAGTGTGCTGCTGGTCGTTTAGAAAGTCATTATTCTTATCATTGCTGTCTCTGAAATAATTTCAGGTCTCTCCATGCAATGAATACTGTATAATAAACTAAACATGTGAGACTGCGAGCAAACTTTGGTCATCTGCGTGGTCCCAAAGAAGTAGCCGTCGGACCCCCCCTTTAATGTCTCAGACTGGGTGTGATATTTCATTTTTCCATATTCAGTAAGGCCTCCAGTATCTCTATCAGCTTGAAAATGCTCCATTTAGTTACTATCTGTTAGAGTGGGGAAGTGAGATGCCCTTATTCTGAGTCTATTAAACCTCAATTCTATCTCATCTTATCTACCTAATCTTTGTGTTTTATTGACCATGAAGTTTATCTTTAATCTCCCTTTACCCTTATTATCACACAACACTGTAGGTCTATTTTCTGCGGCGCAACAGTGCTGCTGTATTTGCCAGCAACAGAGGAAGAATCGTTTAGTTGTACACACAGTTCTTATTCAGCTGTGTAATGGAATGTGTACAGACTGTGTGTATAGAAATGTATTTCCCCGCTTTCTTTCACACTGTCTTCAATTGCCTTGGCAGGAGCTTTTACCGCCAGTCATACAATCTCCCCTTGATATGGCGATATTTATCTCTCAGTATCATCTTAAATGATGGTAGACTCATCGAGTCACTTCACGCCTCACTTCACTCCTCGGCGAATCAGCAGAAGGCATCAGATAAGATCATAAAACTGTATCCTAATTTAAAAGCAGCACTCTGCCTCTGCAGTGTCTATTAGAGATCTGTGTGCTAATTCTTTTCATGTCTGGGGCTCCTGCAGATGTTGGCTTCTACAAAGGAGTAATTTATAAGACTAATGAAAAGAGCAAGCAGTTTGTGGACATCAGGGGGGTCTTTTATGAGACTCGTCGCAAGAAGAAAGAGAAACAGGAGAGGCACACCAGCCCCACTTTCTGAACTGAAATTATTGCTTTATTAAAGCTGAGGGGCTCACTCCTGCTACAATAGAACAAACACACTGAAAGGTGTCGAGAGGGTATAAGTGTGCTCTGTTTGAGCTCTAGGTTGATGCACGAGAGGCTGCAACTTAGCTCATGTGTGACAGACAGAAACAGAGGCAGCATCCACATCTAGCTGGCAGTGACAGCAGCACTTTTGATATGATTATTCACTTTAAAGGCAACTGAAGAAGGAGCAAGAAGGAGGTTTTTGTTTTGTTTTGGGGTTTTTCTTTTTTTCTCATAGGAATTATGCAGGTTTTTCTTGGAGTGCATCATTTCAAATATTAAACTAACCTTAAACTGGAAGGGTTCGGCGAGTCCTTTGCCTTCTCGTATGTCACGCGCAGACTTTGCAGGCATGTTTTGGTGGAAAGGGAGAGGTGTGCACAATGCACATTATCTTAATAACATTCAAATGCCGGGTGAGATGTTTTCAGAGCTAATACAATTCAGGTGGCAGTACAGTAATTCCATCAACACCCTTGATTGAAGCAAAAATGGTAATATGCAAATACCAAAAGAGATGTACAGCTACAAGCAAAACTCTGAAATCATTTAGATTTAAAGAAATAATATTGCACAGAGGGGGGAAAAAATTAATCACACGGAAAAGTGTCTCCTTTAAGATTGCACTGGTGTATTACCCGGAGGCATGGAATGTAAATGGAAAATCAACATTGTACCCTGTGATAAGGCTAACAAATTAATAAAAGTATTTTCTTTCCTCCTCCCATGCTGATGCCTGTATGAAAAGTCTGGAAAGGAACTTTTTTTTTCTCCCCCCCCCTCCCTGCCTCCATCTGCGTGAGGTTTTGTTTTGCAGGTAGCAGGATTAACATCAGCACTCACCTTGGCTGCATGTCAGCTTGTTTTTCTGAAAAAAGTCTCAAAGGGATTTTTTTTTTTTCAATAGGAATAATGGAAACACTGATGTGAAGCACTGTGGCAAAAATAATAGTGCTTATTGGGGTGGCTATATCTTTGCCTATATTGAATCTCTGAACATGTATACATGCAGCATATAGACCCATGCGGTGCTGTGCGGTGCTTTGAATCATGTCTGGATTTGTATTATTGCGACAAAAGAAACAAAGAGAGACACAAGATTTTTATTCCTGAAAGCCCCGAAGGATGTGATGAAATAGCTGAACATTTCCCTTGTGTGTGTGTGTGTGTGTGTGTGTGTGCGTGTCTGTGTACATATGTGTGCCTGTTCCCTCAGGTCCTCTGGAGGATGGCCTGGAGGAAGAGGAGGAGGAGTGTGTCTCCGAGGAGAATGAGCTCTTGGCCAAAGACGAGTTTTCGGTGGAGGAGAACTTCACCGCTGAGTTTGAGACTGAGAACATGAGCTGCGAAGACATGGAGTACTTCTGCAACAAAGGTGAGCATCCTTTACTTCGTCCAAACTCAAACTTCATAAGTGGGTTTCCGCACGCGGTGTTCAGTCATCTTTTTTAATGCCTAATATGAGACAATATGCTAAGCCACCCCTGTGCCAAGCATCAAAAATAAGTTAAGCTCCTGCCAATTGTGTCTAATAAAATTCCTCAACATGTTCAAATCAAACCTGGCAGAACTTGTGTCCGTCTGAGAATTTCTCCTGCATCACTGCCTCGAGTTGAGACTATCCATTTTGATATTTGATCCCAGCAATCCACCCAAGAGCAGTGGTTTGATCTGAGAGGGAGATGGCATCGGCGACACTGGCTCTCCCTCTGTGATAGTGCTGTGAAGGTGTGCTACGGTACACCAATGCACTGGAGAGCGTAGCACTTCCCTTTGAGCCGGCGCTAAAGCTCTGTGAGCACTCAGCAGCACCTGCTACTGCTCGGAGGTCCAGCACTATAAAAGCGCCTCAGCATCGCCAAATGCGCCCGAGTCCTCTTTGAACTCCAATTCAATTAGACCGCTTCTTTGTGTGTTTGTTTCATTTCGGTCACACCTTGCCATCACAGGAGCTAATTTGCGGTCTGCTTCAGGTTACAGTGTGAAGATGACAGACTTGCCCCCCCACCCCACCCCACCCCACCCCGAGCCTCCACCCACCCCCCCCTCCCCGCCTCTTCCTAGCCTCCGGTTGCGTGGCGTTCACTACCCCAGGTGTCCCCGCTCTTACTGGCGCACGGATGCCACAAATTTGACTTTTTAATGAAGAACCAATGCTTTGAATGTCTCTTCGTTCTCCTTTCAAAGGGGAATTTGTTTAGAATTATTTCTTCACACTTCTAAACTGATGTGCCTCGTGGGATTACATTATTGAAGAAAAATAAATCTTTCATGTTCCAGGTAGGCTATGCCCCGGTAATCGTATCAATAATGTTTTCCTTTTGTTCTCCGGGAAAAGTTGAACGGCACAATTGTTCAGAAATTGCAATTACCAGCAACGCCTCAGTTGCTTCACCCTTTGTCTCCTTCGTAATGTGTCCCCACTCAAACTTCAAAGTACAAGGCATATACTTCTAATAACCCAGTAGCTATGAAATAGATGGTGCAGTGCACATTGGTGGTTACAACAAGGGAAAAAAAAAAAAAAAAAAGTACAACTTCTGAAATTTTTCAAAGAACCTCGCCAGTGTCATTTGATATTCCCTTTGTTTATGGATAAAACCCATGCAGGAAGCTGGCTCTCAAATCTCCTTTCCATGTTTATGAATAAAGACAACACAAAATAGCAATCCATAATGTCAAACAGTACTTTTCCTGAGCACTGCTAATCTCTTCCTTGTCATACACAAGCCTTACTAGTCAGATTTTTTTTTGTATTACTTTGCTATCTAAGCTTACAGTAGCTAAGTCTCCCTTTGCCTTCTAAGACCCAAATGATGTACTATCCAAATGCCTTTTCTCCTTGTGCCAAGTTGTGTGCAATCATCAGGTGTAGCCACTTTCCCATGATCCCTTCCTCAATTAGATCTGTTTAAAACTAATGTCGGAGTGGCTTAAATTTACCCCACTTATGTGAAACTGCCTTGAATTAAACAGGACGCAATCCTGGCGGCATTAAATGGTTTAAGTGTGTTATTCCTCGACTATGTGAGGAAAAAGAGAGCCCCCTTGATTAGCTAAACCCTCTCAAATGTGATGGCGTGCTGTAATTAGCCCTGTGCGGACTTGAACGTGGGTTTTAAAGCAGCCACTCATCCCATGGCCTTTATCTTCTGCTGCTTCCCGGAGAATAAGGTCTCCCGTGTAAGGTTCCTCCACTGAGCAGTGACTCTCTGGTCTTAGCTTAGCCTTGTATCTGTGTAGTCACTCTCTGAAATGGGCTTGTCAGGGGGACCTAAAACCTCCATTAAAAGTTTCAGTCTATAATAGGTATTAAAAAGCTGTAGGAACACAAAGAGGAGTACCAATTTTCATTAACATATGAAGCACTTATTAACTTTGATCAGAGTGCGGTGAAGTAGCAAAGCCGCTTAAAGGCGCAAAGGTCAAGAAGTTGAATGCCACCAAAGACTCAGCCATTTGCCTTACCCTTGCAGAAAAGGGGACTCCCCAGATAAGTGCATGGAGCACCTTGACGTCCCATCTTGGTCTAAAGCTCAGGGACCTCAAAATTGGGTGGTGGTTTGACTCCATGACCTGTTCAGTTAATAGTGTTGTGGCTGTCGTTGGGTTTCGGCGCTTTCATTGATTTGGTTTGTAAGGTGCTATTGGCATCGCACACACACACACACACAAAGGCCTGTTAGCTTAACACCGACAACAGAAATGGCAAGAATGCTTTTAGTATCATCATTTTTTTCAGACAAACAGAAGAAATGATTAGTCCTGCATGAGTGGTTCCTAAGCTTTCTGACTCATGACCCATTTAAACACAGCATTGTCCTTTTGCTGTGCCTCACCATTGGTGGCAGATGTCCTGTATAACAAAAGGAGGGAGTGATTTTATTCTTTTGTTTTTAGAGGTGCAGAAAAAGCACATTATAGAAATGTATAAAAATAAAGGTAAATTTGTATATCAGAAACATCTGTTTGCCACTTTCATCCACTACTTTTAGTAAGTTAATGTCGTATTTTAGATACACAAGGCGGGACCAGCAATTAAAATGCAGTGCTTAAGTATTGATGGAACTATCCAGCTGCAAGTAGTCAGCCAGTTAGTCCCATTTTGACCAGCTACATTATTTAATTGCTTGCATAATGCATCATCATTGTCAGTAATGGCCAGCCCTGAATCATGTGGATATACCATTACAGGTATGAACAGTCCCCTGTCAAAATAATGACTCTGGAAACGAAGCAGCTCGGTGGAATAGTAGCACCCCAGAGAGACTGAACACTGTTTTAATATACATGGCATTTTAGAGGGGGTCTGCCTCCCTTTCAAGACTTTTATGGGGGGGGTGGGGAGCACACACATCTAAAGAAATAACCTTGGCTTTCCTTTGCTATTAAACAAGAATTTTACCTCAAACAACCTCTCCTGCTCGGTCAATTTCACATTTATGGAGCTCTGCTTGTGAAGAGGCCGCAGATGAACACGCTCGCTCCACAGAGGAGATTTATACTCTATTGACACACCTGGCTCCATAATTGTGAGAAAGATACCTTTTTTTATATACGCTGAGTGGCATCTTTTTTTTTTTTACTGAAATTGTGAAATTTCACCTTGCTGTTTTACCCCCTCTTTTATTGTTGGCTATCTGTGAAGTTCAGCACAGGGTGTTGCCACAAGCTGTTCCCTCTGAGTGTTCCAAGTGTTTGTCTGATGACAAATGACTTCCTTACTTTGCACTGACAGTAAATTTACATGTCATTTCATGTGTCTCATTTCCTCGATGTAAAACAGCTTTTCATGAAGTTATATTACATGATTTTTTTTTTTTCCAGCTTGTTTCTGAGGTTGTTGTGGGTGTCAAGATGCATCAAGCGCAGCTAAATGTGAAAATTTGCACTCTTTTCTGCCGTTCTTCTCGAATTGCAGAAACGATGTGGGCAGAAGCGTTCTATCACAGTGGAATTGAAGAGTGAATGCAAAGGACTGAACACAGTAAATAATTTTTTTTTTTTTTTTTTAAAAACACCTTGACCTTTAAAATAACCTCTCGGTGAGTAATTTGACTTGCAGCAGCCACGGGCGTACAGTAACAAGCAGAAAGTGGCAGAATTAATTATTCTTTGTGTGACACAGAAGCAATCAGAATCTCCAGCAACATAGGAGGAAGATCTCCTTGGCTCTTTCACCACAGCTGCCAGTGCCCAGAATGGTAAATGTGGAATTTTAATGCACAGTTGATGCTGGAGAATATGGGGAAATGCTAATTTGTGGTGCGATAAGATGAATCGAGTCATCCCTTTAGCCCCATTTGACTCAGTGGAGGAAATTAATCATTAATGTTTGTTAAGTATGACAATCTAACTGGGCCAGATCTACATGCTCAGAGACTGAGGCAGAGCGAGATAAAGACCCAGGCTGCAGACAGGGAGGAAAACTGCCAGATTCTGTAATGATGGGAATTTATTGGCATTTAAAGAGACAGTGGCAAGGCATTTCACTAATAGCCTCCCTCCATTGGAGTGCTCTGCCTGCCACAAATTGCATGCAATTCAAACCTATTTTTCAGATAGCAGGGAAGTCTTACAGCTATGCTTGACTTTGGTGAAAAAGGTTGCTTCCTAGAATTGACTTTATCTGCTGTGACACAATCTGCATCAACAACCAAATATGCAATATCAACGGACTAGCCCCACCAATGCTGGGGGGACAGCAGGCATACCCCCTAATATTGCATTTTGAAAATCACTGCCAAGCTGCAAATCCAGGGAGAATGTGATGGGTTTAGGAGTGTGGCACTGGGTTAAAGTCATCGAGCCCAGGATTCGGTAACCTATAGAACTGTGCAATCCCACACGAATGCTTAAAAATACTTATACTCCATCTCGCAGAAATTGCAACCTGTCTCAGGACTCAGTGGTCAGGATTAGAGTGCCCTGAGCTCCTTAAAGTCGCACATGAGAGATTGACATTTTCAAGGGCTTCCTTGGCAGAGACAATGCTAAAAGGGAGAGAAAAAGCCAATATGACTTTGTTGCTACCTTGCTCGAGGAATTGTTTGTGTAAATCGCCTATAAGCTTATTGACCTGAATGTGTGGCACGCTGCGTGTGACTGCGATTTGGCTAGAGAGCTGTCCTTTGATAGAGCAGCGATAGAGCTGATTTTAACAGCTCACTGGCTCCTCTTGCATGCCCGCCAACCCAGAACCCAGCAGGCCGCCTCGCCTCCCCAGCCCTCCCCGTCCCTTCTGTTCTCCTCAGCTTTCTCTCACTCAACCTTAAGCATATCCATGTGAGCGCGCAGGGAAGGGAACCTAAGCCAGATGTAAATTATGATCTAGGCGATAATGTAGAGGCTGATCATTGACAATCTGTCCCCTTTGATAAGACTGCAGAGGGTTTCAATTCAAATGATGAAACAAAGCAGAGTCTCTATTACTCAGAGTGGACCCCTGTGAATGAAGTGGAGCACCTCAATCAATCAATTTCCATGTTGTTTAAAATCAGACAAAAAAAAAAAAAAAACGGCTCTCCATATTTCTCTGCATTCCAGGTTTTATCACACTGTACTGTAAGCAAAGGAGTGCTGCTCCGGCACTGCTTCCTCTGCTGCCTTTTTTTTCCCCCTCCTAGTGACATTTGTGCAGGAAACTTCATCAAAGCCCTGTGACATTGTTCCCTGTGAGGTTGCCTGGGCGATTGTGTTTAAAATGCACTGCAAACTGTGTTAGATAGAAGGCAGAAAATCCTTAATCACTGCTTAATTAAGGAATCATCTTGTAGCTTCATTTCCCGGGCTGTAATTAAACACTTCCAATACGTTTCGTTACAGGGCTTAACATGTTCGCCTGAGATCAAGGTAGTGCCTTTAATGTTATCTCGCCCGCTTTTTTCAAACTCCGCTCCATTGGAAGGAACTGTTGATATATGCCTTTGTTATCCTCGTCATAATACGAGCCTAGTATGCTAAAGAGGTTCTCCAGGCCCAACAATAAATAGTGGGGGAATTTAGTTGAGTGGGCTCCGTGATAATATACTGGGAGAGAGGAGGAGCAGTGGGAGAAATTGCCAGCCCAAGCAGACACTTGCATAAGCAAAAGTGGGTCATAATGACCTCATGTACCGTAAGTAGGACATTTCTGCAGACTTCCCTACAGTATCACTTTTTTTTTTTTTTCTTCATACACATCTTCTATTTTAGTGGGAGATAGAAAGCTGACATCCTTTTGGCAATGTTTGCTGCTCTCTTTGAAGTGAGCCACGTCAAAAAAAAAAGCTAAACAAGCATGGTGTGTGTGCTTGATCTGGAGATTAACCCAGCTGAGGATGGCCAGCGCTGGACTGACGTAGTGTGTGTGTGTGTGTGTCCTGTGGCAGTTGTCACTTGAAGGGTGATAACTAAGACTATTTTTCTAGAAACTGTGGGGGTGAAAAGTAGATGCAGGTGTGGTAAACAGCAATTTAGTAACAGTATCTTATATATGGTGATAGGTTTGCTGTATAAGGTATATCCTAATGATATATTGTCCTACCCTGATATATTTGGATTTAAATCTATATACCCTTTCCCCCCCTTTTTCCCTTGTGGTGGAGTGTAGTAATCCACTGTAGCAATCCGGCCCTGTCCTTGACCATTCACTATTGGGTTTAAAACATCAAAGGAATGAAAACGATGTGGTGACAAAAGTGAGAGAAATGTACCTCCACAAACCATCAGCCACCACCACATGCCCCGAGCAGGTTTGCTCTTACCTGCCCGAGTTTGAAGAGGCACCAACCACTGTGTCAGCCACATTGGATTTATTTAGAGCACCACACTTGGGGGCACCTACTAAGCTCTGATTTATGTGCCTATAAACTTTGAGTACAAACTGTGCTTACTGTAGACATGCAAAAATAGATTTTCTTTTACAGTAAGTGCGTCTACAGTAAGAGCTCTCAACGAGCGCTCTCGTCAGTGTTACCGCCGCACTCTCAGAGGCGGAGTCTTTTTAACAAGGTCTTTAAGCACTTACATCCTGGAGAGAGATACCCAAATATCCCTTAGCGTGGTCCGTGTGAGCCTTGGGACTGTAAATCAGCCCTACATCCTATAACACACATTCTAGCTCCCTCCACAATAGATCAAACGGTAATAAATAGCCACCTCTCTCCCACACATTGCTTTCCTTCCTGTTCCATTGGGCTTCCTCCTGTTCCTGCAAGCACTCATGGGAACTCCTTTTTTACATAAAAGTGTGCAGCTGGATGCGGTGAATGCACTTATACAAAACTGTACAGGAAAACACACTTCACATTCACATTCTCAGTGCAAGGGAGAAGTTGTAACACTAAATGATTTTTTTTTTTTGCCGGGGTAATATTCAAAGTCCATAAGAATCTACCCTTTTGAAGGGCAGCACAGTCCATAATGCAACGCTTAATTAAATTACGTGTCTGAACATTAAATTTGGAGAGAGTGCTGTTCACTCGTGTCTTCTGCGCATTGTAGGAGTTAAAGTGCTTTTTTTTCTTTCTTACAGGAGAGGAAGATGGCAATCGAGAGGCAGGAGAGTCGGAGATGGATGGGCAGGGGGAGAAGAGCAGGCATGCTGCCATGGGGCCGGAGGAATGGGATGGTCCAAGTAAGAAAAGCACGAGTATCACTTTACAAGACAGACTCTCGGGGTCATTTGATAAAGTTATTGTTGAGGAACCGAAAGGAACGTGGCATAGTTTGAGGGAAGGTGATAAAAGGGATAAAATATTATGGTTTCTAAAAATGATTGCCATGCATAGTAACTATAGCTGCACGATCGTGAAGTCTGCATGCTCTGCAAGGTACTTCAGGTGCATGTGCAGCTGCCATTCAGCAGACAGTCAATGAAATTACCAACAACTGCTTCCTTAAAGACATTTTCCTTAAAGAACTCAATAATGCAGTGCAGACGCAGCTTTTGAAGAGTTTACAACACATTTTTTATCTTGTTGTGCCCTTTTAGTAAAAGTAACTTCATCAAAATGATGGATAATACATTGAACAAGATAGCTGCATGGCAATTACTGCTCAGCAATAGCCGGCACCCACACTGCTGAACACACAAAATGTGGTTCCTTTTAATGCATAAAATGACCTCAAGAATTTATTGCAGGTACATGCGTTTGGGGGGAGGAAAAAAAAAAAAGGAAAGAGAGAGTGGGAGAAAAAAGTGGATTTGGGCAAGTTGTGCTTGCTAGCTCGAAGCCCCCCGGGGTGTGTATTTTATACTGACAGTGAATCAGTGTTATCGCACCTATCAGATAATGCATTTATCATTAAATTTCACATTTGCATTTAAATCTGGGGAAGGAAATGAGCATTGCTGGCTAAAGATAAGAGCGCTGGGACGACAGTAATAAACCATCACTGTGATCAGTCAGGAGACAGGGCTGAGGGGGTCAGCTCAGAACTATGGGGGCCATGACAAAAAGAAGGCATCACATGCGGGAAAAAAGGGCCCTTTTTTGGCAAGAAATGCTGAGCTTAAAAAATACTGCTTTGAAAAGGAGGGATGGATGTAGCATGACTGGATGTATGACTGACTGTAATTATGCTTTCCCCTTCTACTTAGCCATCAGAATGAGAATTAGAGGCTCAGAAACACACTGCTGGACAGGCAGCGGGAAGGGAGAGGAGGGGGGGGCTTGAAGTAAACTTTCTCTAGCATACAGTGAGGACAGCTGAACTGCAGAGGAAGCGATGTGAGACATGATGCCCATTTCATGTTTTACTAAACCGCAGCATGAGTGCTTCCAACTTATCGGAAGACTCGGACACTGTGCCCCAATCTCTGCTGTATTACTAACTGAAAAATGACACTTAGCACCTGGCTGCACTCAACTTAAGCAAACGAGCTTTTGTGTGCGCTTTGCAGCCGCATCATCGGTTTATAATCAAGCTGTTACCACCTTGTTTTTCTCTATGATATACCTACCAATTAACGAGTGGCTTAGGCCTCCGTGCCCCTCGTGTGTTTTCTCAATGGGCACCATGGAGTAGACCGAAATTAATCTTGGTGCATAATAATGCCATTCACTCTTTCATCATGGCTGCCATGAAAGGTCATTTCCCTTTTTAATTTTTCCCATTGTGCTGGAAAAGTCAGATGGGCATGTTATAATTTGAATAAAGAGGGGAATCAGACAATCAGATAGGAACATTCGAAATGACATGACTTCCTGTTCGAAGCGATTAAAAGCAAATTTATTTAGTTTGAGACTGTCTCCCCTTTAATCTCTTTGTAAATGTTCAGATAGTTGAGCATTCAAAAGTTCTTTGTTATTCTTTGGCTTAAGTTTAAGCAGCTGTGATTATGATCACCAACAGATAATTTTTAATCACTGCACGTGTGCATCTGAATAGGATGTGTAATGGCCATTACATAAAAAGAGAGTGAAGCCTTTTAATGAGGTGGGCTAACTCGGAACATGCCCACCTGCTTTGGTGATTCTATTGAAGCACCTCCATACCATTTCCCTTTTGCTGAGTAACAACAAAAGCCTTTTACAATCTACATCCTGTAATTGAACTTTTTTTTGTCCCTGCATTTCATCTCCACTTTAGTAACTCATGTCAAGTGCTGTCCACGATTGGCCCCAGTTCTCTGATTGTCTTTCTGTCTGGAACAGCAGAGAAGCGTACTGAATGACTCACTATTAATCTGATAGCTGGCTCTTCTCTGTTGTTCAGAGTGCCGGGTCTCTGATGTGGAACACCCAGCGAGTTCCCTTTCTCTCCCCTCATCTCTACAAGTATGTCCTTAAGCAAATCTGCACACTGATCTTCTGTCTCGTGTTCATTTCTCGTCACGGGTGTTTCGCAATCAGCCGCTGATTTGGGAGATAGCGTGTCATGCTATTCTATTCATTTTCATGGACCGGCTGTGATAGGAATCTGACTCCGTCTCTCTCTCGCTCTCATTCTCTCCCACTTGCTCTCCTCTGGGCTAATTGGGAATGGTGTGTGGTAGCTAGCTAACGCCGCTAATGAACTTGTTCTCATCCTTATCTAAATGCTTTCTGGTGTAAACCACACCCCCTTTGGAAAGTCAAGAAAATCCAGGGTTCGTTAAATGTGCTGTAATTGTGATCACTCCAGCTCCAGCTGTAGTGTCTAGTCTGTAAATGCATTTGCTAATGCACTGTTGTACACGATGGGCCACTGAATCAAGAATAAAAGCTAATAAACAGCTGAAGAAGCAGAGGCACATATTCAAGGCTAACATGATGTCGTTTGCCTGTGTAGGCTACGATGATGATGATGAATTCCACAAGGGTTATGAACAGTTTATTGTACTGCCCAAATGTGCATGAATAAAATGTGTACATGCAGTGTGACGTGTCTGCTAGCAGCAGTTTTATTCAGGCTTTCAGGCCCATTGAGAATGTGTGAGTGCTTTTTGTAGTAATACAGTGGAAAGCATATTGATTGTCCACCAATACCTTTGCAGATTGAAGCCTGATGTAAGTCAGCTTGTGAACTGATCGTGATTGATGTTAGCATCTACAGATGGATATGCTCTCATTATAATGCAGTGATAAGTGGCAGCATTAGCAAGAGTTTCAAACCCATGCAGATTTCCCACAAAATACAATGCAGTGCGGCCTTATTGTCTGCCATGTTGGAATTCTGTTTTGCAAACTTCAATGTTGTTTAAGGACATGCTGCCTATTTCACAGATGATGTGTAGCTTACTTTTCATGCAGAATAATTAGTGAAATTGTAAAACAGACTGTCAAAGTCTGGAAAAAAAATAACCCTGATGATACTGTCAGGGTTATCGGAGATTAATTAAAAAGTCTCCGCTACAAAATTTGGATATGGAGTTTTAAAAGGCAGATGCAGCTGCTTAGATTTTGACCTTTTTTTTTTTAAATTTGGCTCATAAACCATACCAAAGTGCAACATTATATTACTGGAATGCCTCAGAGAACATTAGAAGCAGCATTAAACATGCTAGTGTTTTGAATTGAATTAAGCTGATCTAGTGTAGCTGTCAGTTTGCAGCTACTGTAATGTCAACACTCAGTTTCTCCGACTGATTAAACTGGATTTGAAGTAGATGTGACTCATATAGGGTGACATCAACATCTAAGATATCACCCCAAACACACTTAAAATGAGGCACGCAGTAAAGAAGGAGATGCAGAAGGAGCAGACGAGTGTGACAGAGTGGTAACAGAAGTAATGTGATCACCTTGTCCACAAATCTCTTCTCTTGGCTGTCCCTGAGGGCCGGCATGGCCCAGCTTGCTCAGCTGCTGATGCCAGCTGGGCATCAGCCAGGGCGAGGCAGGGGTCAGCTGAAGGAGTGGCCATCTGAGAATCTACCTGACGGTGGGACACAGACGGAGCACAAGCACATACACACACACACACACACACACCGCCCTGAAAAACGATATCCATTTATATCCACCCCCTTCTTTCCCCTTTCAAGACATCAAACATGCACACGCTGAAAACGCAGCTTCACTCAGATGTAAAAAGTCTCGAGTCTCATTTTTGACTCCAGCCAACCTAGAACGGTCTGTGGCCAATCCATCTTCCTCCAGTCTCCAAAGGAAAAAAAAACAAAAAAAAACAATAACCATTTCAGGTTTAATGCACATATGTCATGCTAGGAGAATTGGAGGACCAGATGGCCACGATATTGTGGCAGGTGCCTCAACAAATGTTTGCGATTGCCCGTGCTGCTATTTATATCGTGGTGAAACACAGACATGCAAATATTTGCAAAAGGACAGTGGGCCCTTTTTGTCAGGAGTCAAAGTGATCATGAAAATAAACAGATGGGATGAAACCTTTTGGGCGTCAGTTGCGTGAACTTCGACATTCCCTTGGTTCATCTAAAGAAAGTTAGCAGAAAAATTGAAAAGTGATAAAATGAAGGTGAACGCCGTAACAGTTATATCTAGACAGTTAATCTAATCAACAGTTCTCGAAGCAGATCTTTGCATTTTAGTTGCTGAATCTTTTCAGCATTTAGCCCCAGCTGAACTGAAAGTAAACCCAAACTAAGTAGTACTTAAAAGTACAAATAGGCTAAAAAAAAAAAAAACTTTTAAATTCTTGCACAGCAACAGTCCATTTTAGCACAGTTCAGTCAGGTTGCTCTCAGTAAACAAGGCATTTTCTAACTCGACACCAAAGTCCATTATAAAGTCAGGGTGTCGTCAAGGAAGGAGGGGCGAGCCGAAATGAGGGAGAGAGACAAACGGAGCACCCAGATGCAGATTAGGCTGCAGAAGATGAGGGTGTAAAAGGGATTTAATGGTAGGATGGATTAGAGAAATCCTTGTAACAATGTTAAATAATTATGGTTCCAGCCGAGATCAAAGCGCCATTGATTGAACCCCTCAAGCCTTCAGCACACAGAGTCTTGGAAAGCAAAGATTGGTAAACTAGTGCTCAGACCACTCCGGCTGCTCCAGTTAAATTGGATTGGAAATATTAGGATATAGATGAATCCTTCAGGAGGCTTTCGCAAAGCTTTTGTCACCGGAAATGTAGCTTGGGAACGGTATGAAAGGTTTGATAGTGTACTGTCTCGACAGAATCATAAGACGAGGGTGTCGCAGCTGTCTCCACTGATACCTAAGCGTTTTAAGTAGACTTATAGACACACTTGACTGTTATATCAGCAAACTGAAAACTTTCAGCGCAGGCTTTCATTCAAGGTTTTATTTTTTTTTCCCCCCCTTGCTTCGTCTTGTAATCAAGAAATTTGGACGTGCATCATGGCAATTCTCCCGCAGAAAAGGGAGGTTTTATCTCGCTCCTCCAGGGGTTTATTCAAAGTCTTCTGACAAGTCTCACAAAACATGAATGACACTGAGATTGCTGATACTGATGATGAAAGTCCATCATCAGCTTCTCTGTGAGTTCAGGGCCCTGAGTGATGTAAAATTAAATTGCAATCAAAGTGCTGTGTGTAAACATTGTCTGCCTTTTTTTTTTTTCCAAATGCATTTATTGCTTAAGAGATTGTTGATGAAGGCTTTGTACTGTATGCATCACCTGTGTGCAGAGAAAACACCCTCCCCCCTACCACGCACGCACTCACAAATTCACAATGCGTGATTAGAACGATGAAATATGCAACAAGAGATTAGACAAATCACTGTACTCCTATGCTGCATCGACTTGATGCAAATTTAGTCACTGATCCTCTATACTAAGAGGCTTTATGGAGGAACTTCATGGCTGTTAGTTATATAATCTAAAACAGGGCAAAATGCAATCACTGTTCTTATCATGTGCGGGAGATGTCATTATGTTCGGTTCTAGTTTTGTGTGGATACGCTGGATGTGGCACACTGAGAATGCCTTAATAAGATCATTTACTTCCAAGCGTTTTGTCCACATATCAGCCGCATTTTGCATCCACTTCCAGTTTAATCTGAACTGCTGCTACTTCCTATGAAAAAGTCCAAATAATAGCGTGAAAAAATATTAGTCATTGCTAAATATGAGCGTCCCGACGGGCGATTGGTGGTGCTGTTTCTACCCCCGGGGATTCAATACCCATTGCGCCTTTCTCTGGCTCTCTGAATGTGTTTGTTCTGCGATGGTTACCCTCCCAGGCGCTGTGGCTGCGCACGTTTTTGCAAGAGGTCTCATTGTAATTGGCTGAATATTTGATGTGTGTATTTAGCATTAACATGGAGACGCTGGTGCAAGTTGTGCTAGGGAATGTAATGCTGGGTAAACTCTGGATTGCTCAACTGAAACTTCCTCAAATGTGGAATTCGCCGTTTTCATTTGGCCTTTTTTAAACAAAACTTTTATTTGAGCGACTTTGGTTTGTAGTTATTTTTTCATGCATGAATTTGCTTTTTGCAAAATCTGGCTGCCGGTGCTTCAGATTGTGTGTAATTTCTTAAGCGTGTGTGCAATTTCACTTCGGTGTCCTCACAGAACTATTTGGCCGCAGGAATTTACCCAATCCCATCCAAGCTGCATCTAACCCATCAAGCCCAGCCCCCTACTCTCACTGTCCCTACTCTAACACACATACTCATGTACAGCCTTCACACTGGTAGGTATTGATATCACAGCAATACCACCGACTGTGAAGGCCTCCCATTGGTGATGAACAGCTGGGCCCAGCGTGGCCCACTGGTCACGCCAATTCCACCATCCTTTTTTTTTGTCTCTTTAGAGGTGGTGGTGGTAGGGGTGGGGGGGTGGGACCCGCTTGTCAAGTGAATTAAAATACGAAATAATAGTAATAATAATGATACTGAAAAGTTAATAAAAAATGGCATGTTCCTCCCTGATTGTGCGAGTGTTGTGGTATTCAATTATGCAATTTTCATTGGCATATTAATCATCTTTTCAACAAACAAGCCGCCGTTAATTAAAGCAAAGCATGGATAAAGACGTGTTGCCGGATCATCACTCCGTTTATCACCGCGCGCAGACCCGCAGTTAAGTAAATTCAGGCTGTGAGATGAATTTCAATGGTCCCCCTGTTTCTTCCTCTCTGTTTTTCTCTGTGTGTGTGTAGCTAACCATTTATTTATGTGCTGGAGGTGGGGTTAGTGACGTTTCGTGTCAGTGTGTGTGGGAAATTGATTTTTTTTTTTTTTTTTTAAAGATCATCAAATAACCACTAGTTGTGAAGGAGTTTAATTGTTTAATGCAGGTCTTGAATTCATGTAGCTTGGGTTTTTTTGTTTTTTTTTTTTAAATCTTGTTCCCTTTTTTCTGTTCAGAGTTCAATGTAAAATTCCTTTTGATTAAGTCCAGCACTGCTCAGATTAGTTAAACCGACACAAGGTGAATGCATTTAGATTTTTCTTTTATTCTCAGTGTCCACACTGAGTGTATAGAGGAGTCCAGTGGAATTATATGACATCTTGGTATACACAGGACAGCTTCGCCCATTCTTCTTGTCTCTTTTTCTCTGGCTTTCTGTGCCGCCTCTGTACCTTGCTCATTGGTGGGAGGGGATGGAGATTATTCAGGATCTAGTAAGATATGGGCTTCTCTCTAATCATAGCTCACTGCCTCTACTGTCATTCAGTCACTAAATAGAAGTGGGGAGAATGTCTTGGTGATGGGAGCAGCCAGACAGTCATGCAAGCACTTGAGTTCCGCCAGCAGAAAAGGAACTCGAAGCATCTGTAGACATGTCGCTTGTCCCTGTCCCTCATTGTGGAGCAACTTTATCAGCGCCAGCCGCTCACCCACTTGCTAAACTGGAGGGCCAGTCGCCTCTTAACTTAAACATAAGATCTTTGTGGTTTGAAGCACTCGGCTGCTCTGCGCCCCAATGTGGATCTGAAAGGCAAACACGACTCCTGTGTCGCCGTCACCCATCACAAAATCACACCACATGGAAAACTTGTTTGTGCTGTGCTAGCTCGAATCTAAATGCACTCAAACAGACTGTTGCACTGGAGCAAGATCCTCCCCCCCGACCCCAAAAGAAAAAAAGGAGAGGTGATGGAGAGAGAAAGAGAGAGGGAGGGAGGGAGACAGGGAGGGAGAGAGATGGAGAAAGAGGAGGTGGAAGAGAGAGAGAGAGAGGGGGAGAGAAAAGTCAAAAACCTCCACATAACAATGCCGGAGAAAAATCAGAACATTTTCCACCGAAAGATGGGCCATTTCCAAATCCTTGTGCCCTATCAGACAAATTAAAGTAAATCAAGCATGAAATGAAGCAGAAGAGCCCGGAGATAAGGCTCCTTTAAGTCGTTTACAGATTAGGACAGAGAGAGAGAGAGGGAGAGGGAGAGAGGTGCATCTGGTCTCTGGCAGTGAAGGAGGCTAGTTTCTCATTTCACAATAGCAGCCTGTGTATAGGATTACTCTCCCCTGTCACCGACATGAGGAGCAGTGGGGGAACAGGCGTCCACAAAATGTGTCTAAATATGTCCCCTCAGAAATATTTTCGAAACCAAAAACCTCTCAGTGTTGGCCAGATGTGACATGCGATAAGCAGCCGTGTTACACGCGGCGTTCGACCCGGCGCATCATTCTGATTTGTTTGTTATTTCGGTCGCCTCTTCACCTTTTCTTTTGCTCAAGTGGCTTCATCACTGCGCGGCTTAAAAATTCAAATGTATTCAGGATTGGCTGAGCGCCGTCACGTGACTGTACGGCTGTCAGCTCCTATGCGCATGTTAAGCACGCCTCGGATCAGGTCGTGGGGAGGTGGGAAGAGGAGGATGCGGTGGTGGAGGTGGGTGGGTGGGTGGTGGGGCATTGAACAAATGATATTCACAAAATGTGATTTTGTTTTTAATGTCGCATCGCTCTGTAAACTGGGTTGTTTAATATGTGCGTCGTACTTCTATTTTCTGTTTTACATCAACAGATTAATTGCTGTTTTATTTTAGTACTCGCAAATAATCAAAACATAATTATGGAGCTAGTTGTTCATGGAGGAATGATATTTTACAGTGTTCACACAGACACAGGCAGGCACACACACACACATACAATCACTCACTACCACCCCATTCATGCATGCACACAAATGCAAAGAGGAGCTACCCCTCCCCACACCTCCTAACACACACGAACACACACACACTCAGACAAACACACATCTCCGCCCTCACGCACACATGCTCACTTCCACACACCCACACGAGGCAAGGGTGCACTGCTCTTTGATGCCGCCCGTCGAGCTCTCGCTGGATTTTGTTTCACTCCTTTCGTGTATCTTTTCTGGGAGTGATGAGAGGTGGGCTCGGCTCCACCGCGCAGCCCGCTCCGAGAGAGCCGAAAAGCTGGCCCCCGTCGCCGGGTAGCTGCTCTCCAAAGCCGCGACCTTGACCTTCCCGGCCCAAGTCTTAGGTTTAGCTCCTTTATCGCACTATCTCCAGGCATTTAAAAATACTCCTGAAACTCAATGATTTAACCCGCTTTTACGCTGTTCACATCAAAACTGGATGAAAAAAAGCTTAATCCATCTTATCTGTTGACTGTCAAACTGCTCCGGCTAAAACCTACTCACAAAAGACAACTAGGTCACCCAGGAAAAAAACAGAATTCCCTGTTACTCAGGGGAAGTTGCAGCCTGGTAATTGACTTGGGAGGAGATTCAGGAGTACTTTAAAAATAGTATCCTTCTGAATTAACTGCAGAACATCAAGGAGCCAGCAATATTTACTTGTTTTCCTTGCTAAAAAAGTTGTTTGTTTAAATACTTCTTTGCACAGCCATCATTTTTAAAGCAATCTCTACCTATAGTTATGGAAAAATATAACCCTTTTTTTTCACACTTTTTGACAAGACTGAACTAGCAGAATGGCATCTTTCTTTTGCAGCTAAAATCTCGTTATCCTTCTGTCTCAAGTGCATGCATTCCCTTTGCACATACAATCAATTACTCATCCATCCTGACACACTCAGGTAGAGTAATGTCCTTTTGATGGTTCTGAAATTTTAAAGGAAAGCATTTAAAATAATCAGATTCCAGCAGGAGTGGTGTGTGTCCTCTAGATGTTGTCGGCGATATGGCGGTATCTCTGCGTGAGGACAGTCATTCTTTAAGTTTTGCTGTCTCGCTTTACATGCTATCAATAGAAATTGCCGTGCTTCTCTAAAGATGGATGTCTCAGAGATTGTTGTCAGCCAGCCTCCTGCTAACTTCGCCTGGCTTTTGATGAGACGGTGTGCTTGACAGCTGGTATATTTCAATTGTTCAATGACACCAAACACTAGTCTCTGTGTTGATAATGTACTGCAGGACTGAAACTTTTCTGTGTGAGTGTGTGCACACATGCAGGCATACTTTTTCTAAACTTTCCCCTCTTCTTTATTGTTTTAATTACTGCACTTTAAAAAAAATTTCTAAAATCTTGAATATGAAAAGACCCTTAGTCCTGGATCCCTACATGAACACTACATGTCTGTGCGATATACCCATAAAGGCTATAAATGCAATTTGCTAACTAAGCTAATGCTAGGTCTGCTTTTTACATCCAGCCTATGGTCAGCTTCCATCTACTGCCAATTATCTCAGGGTACTATGAAGACTTGGGGAGGGGGGGTCTATATTGGAAAAGTATTAAAAGAAATCCTAGAGCAGCTGGCTAGGTTTTACGTGGCTTTCCATCGTTATGATAGGCTAAGCTAACTGGATGCGAGCTATAGTCATTCATTTAGAGTAATCTGAAAACAGTTGGCACACGTTTTACTTTACTTTAACCCTAAATGAAAACAAGTTATTTTTTATGTGAGCTTTCCTTGTGTACTACAAAGTAACAATCAATAATATCCATAAGCAGTTTGTGGTCTCCACAGTTAACTGCCGGGTACAGTTAAAACAGTAGCATAGTACAGTTAAAACACTTTCCCATAGTGCTGTAAAGCTGCCTAAGCAATTCACTGCAAATGCAAATACCTTTTAAAAAAATGACAAGTCAACAAAAATATAGAATTTCAATTAATTTTATTTTTTTGAGCAACAAAAAAAAAGCTGATAATTTGTAAAATACTGAACTGCAATTAAAAATGGAGAAATATTTAATTATATTTCAATTCATTATTTATTTTTTCTATTGAGTAATATTTAAAAGTTATTCATTCGAAGAGCAATTGCAGACAGCAGTAATAACACTGGGGGCTACAACCACATAACAGTGGCCTACTAAACCATTAAAAAAGCAATAATTCATTCACCGACTCGCTCTTTCAGTCACTTCAGTCATTCACAGTGGTGGCGCATGCAGTTGTGCATTCTACACTAGTGCAACCACATGCATGACTTTTAACCAGCAATGTGAAACCATTCAACTAAACATTATGCATCACAACTGGATTCTACTGTGGGGTGCAAATGAGAAATTGCGTCTCACCCTGCACATTTCTCTTAGTTGTCCAATAACCTTGAGTGACAGTAGGTCATGACATATGTCAGTCTTCAGAGCACAGAGAGAATATTACAGTGATCCAAGTTCAGTTTAACAGTGATACAAGCACAAAGAACAATTCAGTGTGAAACAGACATGGTGACGCGGAACACCTTACTCAGACGCTCACCTACTTCAAATTTTCTAAAGAGGACGATAATGCGCATGTGCAGAGCAGAAATAACAGTTCTGGCTTGTTGCACATGTAAAATTATTTGAGGTGATTCAACTGTCCCTCTGTACTCAGTCTACCCTATAAGGCAAGAAAGTAAGAAAGCAAAATGAATCTTTTTCTAAAATGCTCTCTTTAATATTAAACAAACACCCATAATTACAGCTGTCTTTTTTTAAAGCAGTACCTTGTGGGCATTGTTGCATCTATCAACAAATAGAGGCCCGGAGACTTCCATCCAAATGACCTCCACAGCCTCCCACAGCCCCCCCCCCAGCCCCTGCTCAGCTTGTGTGGAGTGTCACAGCTAAAATGCCCTAATCCCTTTGGCTTGTTTAACTCTTTCCCCTCAAGCCATTTACTGCCTGAAAACAAGCCTGACCTGAAGGGGTGAATCCCCCATACTACTACTACTACAACCCCCCCCCCCCCCCCCCCCCCCCCCCCCCCCAGTGCCCCCTCCCTCTTTGGCCAAACTCATGTGGTTGCCTGGAAACTTGCTCCCTAGCAAGCGTTCTCCCCGGGTCCTCCCCGCTGTTCAGTGCCAAGCGCAGCCACATCTAGGAAGGGTTAGGGTGGGCTGGGAGGGGTAGAGGTGGGTGAGGTGAGGGTGAGGAGTGGGGGAAGCGAGGTGGTGCTGTTGGTGGTGGGGGGTCCGCAGTTGTATTAACACAAGCGCCTTTCTCAAAGATAATAACGTGGGCTGTGAGTTATAAATGATGCATTTTGCTCACTTGGACCTGATAATAGGGTTTGGGTAGGAGGGGGAGAAAGTTCGCTGCTCTCTTATCAAAGCTCTGTGACATTTCTCCTTCAGCTGTAAAATTTCATATCACATATCTGCTTTAAAGATGTGGCACCTTTTGTTGAACTGATACACTGCATTCCATTTCACCCAATATGCCTCTCTCATGGTGTATTAATTTATAGCCCATTTGCTGGCTCTATAGCATGGCCTATCAGTGGAGATGACTGGGATTCAGTGGGACATCTGTGAATTGCCACGCACAGGTTATTGAACTTTGAACAGCAGTCATTTGTTTGCTTTGATTCAAAGGCGCTGTTTGATATCAAGAAGGATCGCCTGCTGTGCGGCGCTCAAGCACAGTTTCCCTCTTGTTTCGACTCTGCCGTTCTTAGTTTTTCCTTCAACATCTGCCTTTACTGTTAATATACTCACCCTAACTGGATAAAGGTGATGCAAACCACAAACTGGGGTGGTTATTTTAGCGCTGCGGACAATTTCTTTTCCTTGAAGTAAGTTGGTTCTTTGAACTAGTTAGGGTAGTAAAATTCACATGAAAAATACCTCGAGCTGATCCAGTTCTTTAACAAATGTTAATATACGGCAGCGAGATGATGATGTCATTTGTCATGTCTGACCGTTAGCGGAGGGCTCACTCCGGGCCAGAAATTATATTAAGAAAATTCAGATCTGCACTTCGTGTGAATTAATTGAGACATTTGCACTGAAATGTGAATTGATCATTGAATTTTAAAGTGTGGCGTGGACGAACATTTAATTGTAGTCTTGAATTACAGACAGATGACAAATTAAAGGAAAAAAAACCAAAACACTGCATGCCACTAGAACAGCTTTATCAGCCTTGGCAGTGATTCCTCGAGTCTGTGTAACAGTCTGCAACTCTTATTAAGGAGTTCATATTTGTCTAGTTATTTTAGTATTTTCATGATGATAACATAGAATACTGTTGGTCCAAAATCCCCCACTGGTGATCTTTGATTTACATCATTTTCATCAAACCATCCAGTAACCCCCATTCTGGCCTATAGATGGGTCCATTTTTATCCTGTAAGTGACCACTCCCATCTGGGCAGAAATGCATAAAAGTGATCAATAAAAAACACGTTTGGATTGAATTTTAGAGCCAATCAGAGGGGACAAGTGGGCCTAAACCACACTAGGGGAAATGCTCCTTTAATTTGTAACTCAAACCATTGTCAAATTTAGTACAAAAGACTTCTTTTAAACACATGGAACTCACAAAACAAACAAAAAGAACAGTTGCACAGTTATTTAAAAATTTATCATATGCGCATTTTTGACACAACATCAGCATCGACATTATTTCATATTTAATGTAACGGTTATTGTCAGCACAGGTTTATCGTGACACCCCTAGTGCAGCCATATAAAACACAGTGTTGGTTTTGAATGTATTAACCGCTGTGAACCTCGTATAGCTTTAATAAAGATCTGTAACAAGCTAATACAGAATGTAATGCAAATGTGAAATTGTCAGGTAGTGGAATAAGATCATTTTCCCAACATAATGGGAAATTTTAAAAAAAGGGAATTACATGTTAAGGGATTGTTGAAAAGAGTTTCATTATATCTAATAACATTATTCAAAAGTAGAAAGTGGTAGTTCACCTCTGTCTGTCAATGGTCCACACCCATTTATTCTTCAAATCATAGCTGGCTGGCATCCTGCCACTGAGAAACTCATTAGCATTCAGCCGTATACCAGAGGAGGGAGAGAGACGAGGTTCCCTATTTCCTCGCGCCGTAACAGAAAAGAGAGACGGGACACACATGCACACATTAAAAAAAAAAAACAACTAAAAAAAACTAAAAACTAAACAGATGCCAGCGTGGAGCATCTTGGGTGCTATCTGAGGAAGATCTCTCCACACAAAGGGACATTCATTGGTCTGCCAAGTATCTGTGGAGTGCAGGAACAAACCCTAGAGTCTAGCGACAGATGATGATCTTATCGAGGGAGGGGTGGGGGGTAGGTGGGGTTTTTTTTTGGGGGGTGGGGTGGGGGGGTGGGGGTGGGATAAAGGTTGTGGTGAGGTTTTGGTTGGGATTCAGAGAAGGGGGTACGGCTCTTGAGCCACATCATGAGCTAATGTTTTGCCAAGTGTGTGGCATTTGAGAATTGGATGATGAGGAAAACACAGAAGAGAGAACACAGGCGCTGGGTTTGTTAAATCTCCTAATAGCCCATTATGAGCTTTCCTCTTAGTTCAGTCTGCCGCTTGCAGTTTGACGGGTTAAACAGTGTGACTTCTGTATTTGTTCTAAATTTATTTGTAATGAGTATAGGTAATAGAGTTGGGATTTGGGGGCTCGTAAGAAATTGAATTATCACTGTGACATAAAGAGTTTTTGCAACCGTAATTACAAAAGTTGTCAGTAGCTAGCAGTTGATGACAGAACACATCTGTCAGTATTTTATTTTGGGTTTTTTTTTTGTTTTGTTTTGTTTTGTTTTTTCTTTGCAACATTCGTAAACCTGTAAATGCTCATAGAGAACATGCAGACAGTCCATGAAGGGGACTCATTATTCATCCACGGGTGTTTTTGTGGAGATCTTCCACTAGTATCTGCAACAGATGTGACAAGCCATCTGTGAGCCAAGGTCCTCAGGCAACATTTGGTGTGAGATGCACACAACTGGCACCTAAACATGGTGGACCACAAACCGCACAAATTGAATCGTACCCTCTTTACCCCTCCTCCTTCTCACACCTACACTACCCGTTACCCCCTTTTTATTCCAATCCCACCCACCCACCCACCCAGAGAAGAGAAATAGAAGGAGAAAGGAATCAGACTTGTTGGCTGGGGATGGTTTGAGCTGTGTGTCAAGCGGGGCTAAACAGGAACTTGCATCCAAGCGGTTAAAGGCCGTGGGTCTTATCTGAGGACAAACAGAATGCATCAAGCGGTGGCTGTTGCTCTCAGTGATGACGACCAGCTGTGCACCAATGTTTAATTATTTCTCTGTAATGAGCTTACCCACCTTCCACTGCAGCACCAGGAGGACAGCATGCAACAGCAGGAACAAGGGAGGGGGGGCAGAGGATACAGAGGGAGGGTAAGAATGAGATAATGCTGCCCAGATTATCTTGCTTTTTAGGTCTGTTTCAAAACTATGAAATAGACCTTAGACCATCTGTTTGAAACTTAGAGGTTTGGTCTGGGAAGTGAATTTTAATTAGGGGTGACATTTAGCTTGTAATTGTCACAGGTGTGACTGCTATTGATGAGTATATGATCAGCAAGGTGTCATTTGTCGTGGGTAGTAACACGAGCCTGATGTTTCGATCATGTTTATGCATGCAAAGCGTCACATAAGCACACATTTCCATACGAGCCTAACAGTCGAGCACAATAGCCTGCCACTGATACATGGTTGATATTTACAGAGTAGAACAGGGCTGAATAGGTCATTATACCACATACACATCGTAAAGTTCACTGATCACTTCAACCCATTCATCATGAACCAAATGCCCTGAATACCTTCTAGCCTCGTGTGTTAACAAACAGGTTATGAGACACAGTGTTAACGACACGTGTAGAGTTTTGTTTGTATATTAATAATGTGCATTATAATCGTTTGTCTGGATAGACTAATTTATATTTACCAGTTTTTTTTTTTTTTTTATGCTGATGGCCTGAAGCTGACCTGGATCTCGCACCTCCCAAAGGTCACCCGGTCTTATTTAAAGAAGTTCTCAAACATGACTCACCCCTGATAAGAGCATTATTTGAACTGCTCGTGCCCATGGAGACTATAAAGCCAGACCAAACGTTGCTACAGAGCTTTGAATCCAACAACACTCCTCAGAATTGTCAAGGCAACTAGTGGGAAATGTACAATTAATAGCTGCATACTTTCCCTTTGCGACACACACACATACACGTGCACGCACACACACATACACACACACACACACACACACACACGCACACACACACACAGGGAAACATCCTCCTCTGTAAACTGTGTCACAGCCTGCCATGAGTTTTATCATAACTGTTTGATTAATCACATCCCGAAAATGTACACTGAATCTAAGAGATGAGATAGCTGGGGGTGTTAGGGAGGTGAGCACCGGTAGTGCTAACAGTGCTATCCAGTTCCACTGTTAATTAACTGAAGATCTGCACAGCACTAACAAGGGTCCTGCCTTCCTGGAACAACAGAAATAGGGCTGCCACTAGCTGCTCTCACCAGCCAGTGAGCCTGCACTGTCTCTCAGAGATTATCTCAACACAAGACACCTTTCAAGTAGGGTTAGCGTGCCATGTCTCTGAGGAACACCATCAGATGGATGCTCACTTGATTTGCTTATCCAGTTTGAAGCTGCTTGGATTTTAACCTTCACTGTTTACTGGGGTTTTTGGGTGGGGGAGTAATAGGATCGCACATGTAGGTTTAAACAAAAATGACAATGAATGAACATAGCTGTGACTTGATGTGGATGTTGTGCGCTATAGAGCATTACGGCTGACTGCTCTGGGCTCTGGTTGTGTTTTTAGGAGAGCTGGACGCGTTCCTTAAAGATGGCGAGCGTCGGATCCACAGCCGGCAGCAGCTTCCTTTGGGAACAACATGGGGACCCTTCGAGGGGAAGATTGAGATGAGCACTGACAACCCTGCACTGGTACGTTCTTGTTTTGGCCGACTACTGTAAAATTTTAAACATTTAACGTGAGTGAAGAAACTCTGAGCAGAACTTACTAAAATTATAGTCCGAGCTATAGTATGAAATAAAAGTGTGTTTTAAGAAGTGAAATGAAGATTAAGTGTCAGTTAAGTAAATGGGATCGGGAACACTGTTCCAGAGATTTAACAGAAAACAGTGAGTCACAACTTGAATGTCTTAACACTTCAGGAATCTTTGTGTGCTTTTCTTTAAAGGGGGAAATAACATTACGACAATCAAAAAGTGATGCAATAAAGGCGTTGTGGCATTTACACTGAATTATTAACCAATCATTGGTTGAAGCTGATGAAAGCAAGACTGTCAAATTAAATATGGGACACTTGTTAAATCAATACTTTTAGCTACATACTAGATTTTGCTGCAGATTGTGAATCTGTTGAGGTCCAAGATTCTAGCAGAGCACTGATTCAGTCAGGACACAAAGTCAAGCTCAGCTGTAATGGAGGCAGCAGTTGATCTGCAAGCCGCTTTGCAACCATAGACAGTATAAAAGATGGACACAGCTATCGTGACATCACCAGGTGGTTTCTGAAGTTCAGCTGTAACAACTGTGAAACCTCTTGCTCATTGGCTAAATACTTGTGACTGACATGTTGTTGTAAGTTCTTAACTAACTGCCCCCAAAGGAATTCTTCACTGCTTTGCAGACTCTCCTTAGAAAATCCCATGGCTGTTTCTCCTTTTTGAAACATGGTTTGACCAAAACTTATAAAATAGATTATCCAAAACGAGTGACTCAGCAGCAAAGTGTTTGCAGAGGTCAAGAAAGAACTCTCTTTGCAACCACTGCTATCACCATTTGGTACTTTCACATAGAACACAGGTTTAAGGCACTTCTGCGTTAGCCTTATTTTTGTGACCTGTCAGTGTTTGCAACCCACCTCCTCTTGTCACTGCCCGCTCCCACTTTCCACTTATGTGGAACAAAGAACACAGTATGTTGTCAGATATAAATGATTTTGCAGATTTTTTTGATGTAATTATTTTGACTATAGTCATGCTTACTGAAATAATAATTGTGTTTCCTGTCCAGATTAGACTAAAGAAAACTGTGTGCCTATTCTTTTAAAAAAGATTTTTAAATAACTGTTGAATTGAGTGCAGCACAGCATATTTTATAGGCTCACTGGACCATTTAAAATGAGGCTTGCTTTGTGATGTATTATTATTAGTTTAACTAAAAAGACAAAGGAAGTTGTGCTGTAGACTAAAAATAGACGCATGTTCCATCACTGGCAACACACATATCATCATAAGCAGCTCCCTTCTGAGCAGTGATGTGGCCATTAATACATATTACTGCAATTTAGCTGTTATTTACAACTTATAACATTATTTGTTGTTACTTGTTTGCACAAAAAGCTTTTTTTTTTTTTTTTTTTTTTTAACTGTTATGTCATGATTAAACTTAGATCACTACATTTAGTCGAACTTTGCTATTAGTAGCCATGGAAACATGATCACTAGAACGTTCTACATCTAAAGCCCATATTAATGGCATCTCCCCTGACATTCAAACCTACTGAGGTGACTCTTTTGGGATCCAATTGGCCCCCAACGAAAGCCTTTGAAGTGCATCTGTTTTACCCATTTAATCTGCATATTTTATGACAAAACATTTTAATTGGTGGATTCGGCGCTCGGGCCAGGCTTCAACCGAGTGACGTCACAATCCATTATGTTTGATGTTGCCCTGCACACAGCAGCTTTATATATCTCTTGTTTCAAAGATCCCAGCAGAGGCTTGTGTTGACCTGCTGCTCTGGTGGAGGGACAAGCCCTCCATGGGTTTGATATTCCATTCTGCATTTGGATTAATTAAGAAATTCCTATTAAAGTCATAACCAGCCTTACATTCATCCTGTTTAAAAGAAGGAAAAAAAAAAAAACATAAGAATAAGTCCAGGAGGATTTCGGACTCAGAGGCCATCCCCTCCATTCTCTGAGATTCCTTAACGCATAACTTTATTAAATCATTTTCTGAACAGTTTTGACTGCTTTCTAAGCTCCCCTCATGGTTTTGAAGTCATCAGTGGCTTTAAATAACTCAGGCTGTATTATAGCCATGAAATATGGCTTCTCTCAGGGTAAAGCCAGTTATCCTTGGGCGGAAAAGTGATTTGACAGAGTAACACCTCAAGTTGCCTTCCAAAGTAACACGCTCCGTATATTTCTCGTGGAACTGCTGCATGAATTTTCCTGAAAGGCATCCAAAACTCAACCTTCAACTGTCCCTCAAATGACCCCCCCAGACTCACCGAGTAACGTCGCACAATGCGTCGCCTTGAATTGTTTGCTACTTGAGTGTTTCCAGGAGATAAAAACTTCACACATTCATCACACTAGCTGCTGAACAAGATGCACAAACTGATTGTTGCTCTTGGCTAGAATGAGAAGTTCTTAACTAACTGCCCTCTGAGGAATTCATCCCTGCTTTACAGACCCTCCTTCGGTTTTCTTTCTTTCTTTTTTTTTTTAAAACCGAGCAGGTGCTGGTCATCACCTGTAATAGGCTGTGGAGGGGTTACAGAATATGCCAAACCTCTATCGCAATTAAAAGCAGAGGAAAAAGCTCTTGCACATTGCCTTTAAGGATCTCGTGTGTGTCTATTCTCATGGGGGCCCTTTCAATGCTTTGCTACTTGCCCTCCTCCTCTGCTAAGTTTCATCTCTCAAATGGGGTACTGGCTGTTAGCAGCTTCTCACTATCTCTCATTAAAGGCTAGGTCAACC
The DNA here is from genome assembly GCF_007364275.1 of Archocentrus centrarchus. Classification (NCBI taxonomy): domain Eukaryota; kingdom Metazoa; phylum Chordata; class Actinopteri; order Cichliformes; family Cichlidae; genus Archocentrus; species Archocentrus centrarchus. Next base: position 10,308,233 of record NC_044361.1, on the reverse strand, counting down.
CAGATGGCACGTTTTGTTTTACCAAGCCTCCTTTTAGGGTTCAGTGTAACTTTTTACTTTGTCTTTTTAGACGCTGAATAAGCCAGAAACTCAAAAATGGTTGAATCTTGCACATCGCAAGGGAGTCGTCTCATTTACAGCAGGCATAAGTTTATTTCTTTACTTTTAATTCAAGCTTACATTTATCGAGCTGCTGTCTTGTTAAGCATGCAGCCTTTGGACGCGTTCCTGATGCGGTGCTGCATTTATCTCAGTTATTTCAGTGGGAGGCAGGGGAGTTGTGCAAATCTTAAAACACTGACACATCTAGACAGGATCAAATCTCTGATGCCTCACCTGGAGTGAGAAAAGTTGAAATAACAAATGTAAGTGTGAGGAGAGAAAGAAGAAGAAGGAGAAATGGGCTAGTTTTGATGCATGTCAGGGTGGCCAGTGCTGCAAAGCAGGGTCAGAAGGGGGGTAGAAAGCGTTTGAGGTAGAAATAAAGGCTTATTGCTTCGTGGGTCTCTCCCTCACCTAGAAGCCACTCTCAGTCATTCTTATGAAGTGTGACCTCCACAGACTATTAAATCTCCTTTTACTCTCTTAGATTTTTTGAAACCATAGAGGTGAATGAATTACCCAAAGGCAGTCAGGTATGTGGCAGGAGTGACTCCTCTCTCAGGCTTGAAACACACGACCTGCTGGTGAGATATTGATAGAGCCACTCTCAAAAATCAAACATATTTTATTCCTCCATCCAGACACGTCATTTAAGGTACGACTTTTTTAGAGGTCAAGCTATTTTTGTCGAGCCGCCACGTGTGCTGGGTGCGTAGGTCCGTTTCTCAATCCCTGGCATGACGCCCAGAGAGGGACTAAAGTGCAATGACTCCTTTAAGTGGCTTACAGTAAATAATGAAAATACAGTGAATATAAGCAGTGTTTGCATTAATCTGGACAGAAAGATGAGCACTTTGGCACATGAAGAGCCATTTAAGAGGTGAGTAAGTTGGGTTTGGGTGGTGCTTGGGGAGGAGGGCGGGGGGGGTGGATAATGGTCCCCTTGTGGCAGCAAATGGGAGCTGGAGCTGGCCTAGCTGCTTGTGCTGTGGCGTGGGAGCCTATGTGCATTTGGCGCCTCGGGTACGACAGGCCTCGGTAGCTGAGCAGAGTGATGGATGATGCTGAGGAAGAACAGCGAGTGGAGCATTTCATGCAGTTGTCCAGGCAGCCCAGGAAAGAGAGGTATAAAGAAAGAATGAAAGAGAGAAAAAGAGTGAGTCAGAGGGAGAAATAGCAGGAAAAAACAGAAGGGAAAAAAGCATGACAGGAAATCTGGGCATCTGCAGGACAGAGATAGGGTCACATCTCAACCGTTTATCAAAGAGGAAAGCAGATTTCACAGCTGATGGGTCGGCCGTGGCAGGTTTGTAGACCCCAGGGGCTCAGCTTGGCATGAGGGACTGGAGTTGTAGTTATTGCTGTTGCAGACCTGCACACTGCACTGTGTTAAACACTGTTAAATGTTTTTTATCACTCTTAGATCACCTGCAGACTGTATAAAGTTGATCCCAAATATAAAACTAGTTACGATTTAATTAGATGCTTTAAGAAAAAAAGATCATCAGAAACAGTTTTTAATGATGGTTTAAACTTCTGAGGCGTGCTTTGAAAAGACAAAACGGCCGTGCTCTGTACTGCACCGAAAGACAGACGAGAGACTGGCCTGCAAACTAAGCAACTGGCCCCAGCCAGAGCACTGTGTAAAGACAGAAGTGGAAGGGTCAAATCAAGTAATGGGCAAAAAGTAAAACAGGAGACATAATCTAAAAAGAAAAAAAAAGCACCCAGGAGTTGGCTCAGAGCTGCTGTTGTTAGCTGCTTTTCCTGCTCTGTGCCTCTTCCTCCTCCTCTCCTCTCCTCCTCTCCTCTCTGTCTGACTGATGAAGCTGCCAGAGCGCCGTCTCATCCCTCACTTCTCTCACTGATCAATCAGACCATTAGACTCCAATTACAGCCGCAGCCCTGGTGCAGGTGAGCGACGAGCACATTCAGCGGGCTGCCGACAACGCCTCCACCCGGCTTTCTCACACTCTCCAAATTAACGCAAATTAATAGTGACACTCAGACATAAATGTCTGCAATCGGGGGGCTAAATTAGCAGTCTGGGTCGAAGCTATTGAGTAGCAGGTGTCTTTAAAAGCGGTAATTACCTATGCTGGACAGAACCAGGAGGAGAAGGTGGCCCACGGTTTGCCTGGAGTAAGAGGCCTGGCCCCGGTGAGCCTGGCTTCCATTGTAGGTGTTAATAATTGATTGGGAGGCAAGCTATTAATGAGCAGCAGATTTAGAGCTCTGTTGTAAATGTGTGTTGATGAGGGTGTTGCCGCCTCTTGTACAATGCCATACCAATGCTAATTACCGGGGCTTAGTCAAGGTGCAACTGTAATGAGTCTGGATTCAATAGAATTCTGCTCTTTATGTGTTTTGAGGGCCTTTTAGTACAAATTACACAGTAATTAAAATGCATAAGGCTCGTCTAATTAAAGTTTAAGATCTATCAGGGATTTTTTTTTTAATCTTGCTTTGCTATCTTAATATTGTTGCATACCAGCTCAATATGCTGCGAGCTTAAGTTTATGATAAAAACATATCTGCTACTGTAATCTCTGTTTCATGCAAGGTCCTTAATACAAAGGGAAAGATTTGAAAGACTGCAGGCGACGAGGACATTACAAAAGTCAATAAGTGCTACAGGCTAATTAAGCATAATAACAATGTAACACAATGTTATAATATTACCCTTGAAACATACATCATCAGAATAATTTTGATATAGTGTTTTATATATCTATAATATCTAAGCCTCGGTGGAATTATCCTTTCAAACCTCGAGATTAAAAGCACCTCAAGGAAACAGCTTGGAGTTGGATTGCCTGGATTTCTCCAGCAGTGGGGAAATATTAAGTACTAGCGAGAAAACTTATGTTACATTTTTTTGCTTTATTCTGTCATTTGGAATTGTTTAAGATACAAAATGAAGCCTTAATTAATTCTTTTATATCTACTGGTGTCAAGTCTCACACTGAATCAGGGTCAAGAATTATATTTCAGTTAAAACGTGCACAAGAACATAGCTATTAAACACCCGTGCGCTCACACGTGTGCACCGTGTTTGAGTGCACTTAAGCGTGTGTGTGTGTGTGTGTGTTTAAGTCACAGTGTTTGTGAGCGTGCTGGTGTGTGGGAGGGCGTGTGCGCGCCGGCGTGTGCGTGCGCAGGCTGTGTGCTGCTTTTGGCTTTGAACAGAGAGCTTTAGCTTGTAACTACAGAAGAGCGAAAATGTCAAGATACTGTCCTAATTTTCACCTGGGACAGAGAGAGGCAGAGGCTGTCAACCGATGGAGTGTGATTATTGTGTAATTTAGTACAAGGGTAGGAATATGTGCCTGTGCAACCAAAAAAAAAAAAAAAAAAAAAAAAATGCTCCAGAAATTATTCAGCCCATCACTCAAGCCATTTATCTCACCCCTTTTGCCCACCCTCTCCCTCCAATATGTTTATTGTTAGCTACCCCTAAACTTTAACAAGTGGTGGCGGATTTTTCTGTTTCAGAAATTATATTTTTCTTCTTGTCATTGCTTCATTAATCAAGAGGAGGCATTCTGAAAAATGTTTTGTTTTGGAGGCTGCAATCTATTTTGTGTGTGTGTGTGTGTTGTAGTTAATCTGCGCCCGTGGCAGGTTTCCCCTCCGAAACGCAGCGCTAAGCAGCGGTATCGCAGGCCTATTGTTGTAGCCTCTGTCATAGCAAGGAGAGCCTGATGCAGGCCTGGGCTCGCCTGATAAGGAAAAGAGGATTCAACATGGCTGGAAAGGAGAATCAGTGGGACTTGAGAGTGGAGTACGGATGGGGCAGATGCGCTCGCACACACACACACGCGCAGACGCACACACGCAACCACACACACACACACACACACACACACACACACATACGTACATGCAAACATACAGAATGATGCACACATGTTCTACACACATACAGTCACACATGAACTGACACACAGACACACACACTCACGCACACGCACACGCACAAATCATCACCATCATCACACTGGCACATGCCCAGGCAATTATTTACAGTAACATCCAATTACATATGCAAGAAGGCACCCCGGGATAGGACCTCTCTGTAGCTTAGCTGCTAAATCACACACACACACACACACATACACACACACACACACACACACACACACACACACACACACACATACAGCTTCACATATGCATACAAACAAACAAACTATTAAACTTTAAAAATGAATAAGAATCAGAAGTCCAAACATTTTCATTTATGTTTGCTTTAAAGGTGGCCGGCACTTTCTGTCTGAAAGTCACACTGTCTTGGATATGGTTCGAAAACGGCAGACATTATCGGGACTAACAGGATTTGAATTTCTGTGTTGGACACACAAATAATTTTGGCACAGAGAATGTGGCTTCATCTAATGAAATAATGGGCCCAAATTTTAGGCGGAGAACCAATTTGTGATTGCATGCATCAATTATTTCTTGGGTTTAAACCAATATCAGGGCTGGGGTCTCTTCAGATGGGTAAAATGGTAATTATCTGGCCTGCTTTCCCTTGCTCAATGTCATCCATATATTTATCGATGGCATTATCAATGGTTTTCATGTTCTTACATGAAAAGGATGAAACATCCAAGCTCATTCCATTGAAGTAGCTTTTTAAATCAGGGCTTTTTAACACAGATCAACATGACATTGATGTCTGCTTGTGAGTCAAATGCAGAATTGGTTGCAGGCAGTGGCAGAAGAAACACACAACCATTGTTTTTTTTTTTTTTCCCCTCCTTGTTATTTATATGTTTCCAAGCCTCCACTTTCAAAGTTTCTTTGTGCATTGCTGGAACTCATTGCCGCCCACAGCTCCATGCATTAGCCGTGAAGCACTCAGTCAGTCAGCTAGTCAGAGCTATTATGGCCACAGCTGAGCTCCACTGTTTGCGAGATAATACACGGTTGACTTGATCTACAAGTGAACCTGACATTTTGCTGTCTTTACATCACAACACAACTACCCAAACTGATATGGCAGGTCCCCTGATAAGCAGAGCAGGACTCAGTGATTTGCTTTGTGCTCGCTTTAATGGCTGCATGGTTCCCTCAAACATGCCAAGGATACAGTGACTTCCTCAAAACACGGATCCAAAGGTGGTGATCATTTGCAGCATAATGTATTCCAGTTTTGGTGGAGAGGTGTTTCCACAAATAGAGCACATCTTGTTTTTAAATGGTGAAAGTCTTTTTATGTCTGAATATTGTTCTTTCACTGTAGTAGTCAGCTAACGCCTCAGTATACAAATTAAAAGTACCTTTATGTTACTACAACTGTTCCAGAGGGCAAGTATCCTACACTACATTTTGTAGTAAAAGTCCTGTATTAAAAATTTGATTAAAGTACAGACGTATTATTAGTATCTAATCTAATTTAGAAAAATGTACTCTTTGGAAGTAGTGCAATTGTATCAACTTGCTAAAACCCACCCTATGGGCAGTTTTTGCCAGGCTCGAGGCATTTATTCACTTTGTTTATGTATTAAAACACAGACGTGTGTGTTCATTTATCCTGTTATTCTTTGTATCATCGTTACATCACTGTATATAGTCAGGCAAAAACGGCTTATCATAAACACCAAACGAATGAATAATACATTATATTTATTGTTCTTCTTCTTTGCAAGCTACACACAGACAAAGTAATCAATTACAGGCACTATGAGAGTCTCTATATGAACGAGCACTTGGCGACAGTGGGAAGGAAGAGCTCTTTAAACAGGAAGAGACCTCCAACAGAAACAGGCTCAGGGAGGGGCCATCTGCCTCGACTGGTTGGGGGTTGAGGGGAAAGATGAGGAAAAAGGAGAGAATATCCTTCATGTGCTGTTACGCTGACAAGATCTGCCTGCAGAGAGAGACATGTAGGCACTAAAATACACAAAACACGCCTTCGTGGTAGGTCCTGCTACTGTCAGTTTCTCACATTTTGCTCACACACACACGCAAGGTGGAGACAATATCAACTCTGTTGTTGCAGGATGTGGACATTATTTTCAGTGCTGATGCTAATGCAGGATTTCCTTCTGAAATGCACTTTTAACTATTTTCTACATACATAACTCAGAAGGCCATGTACTAATATTGACTGAATGATATTAAATAAGTAGGATATTGAATGATGAACTGAAGTGGTGCTTTAATACAAGCAGAGGATCGAAATACCTTTCCCTCAGCTGTCCTGTGCTGCAGTAGCATGGGTGGCTGTCCCATTAAAACACGTTTCTTTGAAATTATAAATGCGCAGCTGTGTGTTGGGTTCAAGAACATTTTTGTTTAGGATTTTTATTCCCGACACAGGTGATTGCAAGGCCAGAAATTCCGTATTCTGTCATGTAGTTTGTGCACAGACAGTCCAGATGTGGCGGTTCTACTACAACTGCATACTGTAGCTGTAATGCATAGACAGGCAGCTGTCATCCTCTAACAGCCTGCTCAGCCACTGTTCCGTAGCAGCAGACCAGGAATCAGTGATACTCAAAGACCCAGTGAAGCTCCAGGTCCTGGGGGGCCACTTCTCACACCCGCAGGGCTCAGGGGTGAGCTGGGTACCCGTGTCCTTCCTCGCAGCTCTCTGGGTGTTTGCTGTCTTCCAGTGGCCCATCAGGGAGGCCCTGTCTGGATATCAAACTGTCACACTGTGGAGTTGTACTATCTGCATGCTTGTGGTTTCTGTATGTTGTAACCACACACAAACAGCTTGATATGAACATTAACATTCATGAACAACTGTTCCATTTGGGATAGCATAAGTCATTCACTATCACTTACACACTTATCTCAAGAGTTTGCTGAATTTGAATGACTGCTTCTAGCAGATTTAGGGAGATGCTTCTTTACCTGAGATATACTCCGCTTTAAAGAAGCCAACAAATAAGTCTTTACAGAATGAGAGTCGGCCAGGCATCAGCATTGAGGCTCAGAAGTCCCTGCCTTCACACATATCGCCTTGTTTTACAGTGTGCAATATGTCTTCCCAAATGAATGATTATCCAACACTTCAATACACAACAGACCTCTATTGCAGCAAAGGCACAAGACAAAGAACAAGAAGGAAGAAGCAAAAAGAAAGAATAGTGGAACAAAGTTGAGTGGTGCCAGCTGCTTTGCCATCTGTCACTGTCATGGCTGTAACTTGTGATATGTTGAAACAACTTTCCTGTGAAGTGCTGGAGATAATCCTCGATTGTTTCCATTTGCAAGCCCCCGATAGTCCTCTTGGTATTCCACTACTAAGTGAGTTCAAAATGGGGTTTTGATGGAAGTCGCTGATGGCTGGCCAATCCCTCTAAAAGTTATAATTGTAGAAATAAAATCCTTATCGGCTCTTTTTGTGGAGGCTTTATTTCGAGCTCCTTGTTAGAACACGAGGATAACGAGACTCCAAAATCATACATTATTCACAACAAACTGCTTCCTTCCTCTCCTCTTTCCTCTTGGTCAAATTGGCAAGTGAAGTGGAGAAACACAGAGGCTCAGTGGCTTCACCTCCTTTACAGAAAGGACGGCCACCCTACAGGGAGGCAAACCCCTGCTGGTAGACCTTGATAAGTCCTCGCTGTCCCCTGTCCTGGCCTTAGCCCTCTGATCTTCAGCCTAGTTGGCTCGGGGCCTACAAAAGACGAAGCCCTGTCAAAATGACTCAGGGCGGATGAGTAACCAAGCAGAAAAAAATCCAACTCCTTTGTCAAAAACAAAAAAAAATAAAAGGGGGGGGGTGAACAATAAAAAGGTTAGATAAGAAAACTGATAGGTAGCAAAGGAGATGAAGGTCTGGATAGTGTCCATTCTCTCCCTGGTGGTCCGGCAGCGCCTCATTAGATGGATGTGTATGAGGCTGTCAAAGCAGGAATATTATACCACGGGGTCGTCAGCAAACTAATTGGGTAACAAAGACCATTTCCAGCTCGAGAAACCCTTCCTTTAACAGTCCGTGTGCTGAGACTCTGATAAGAGAGTTCACGTCTAATGCATTTAGCGAAGGGCAAGTTCATCATCTTTATCTTATTTACTCAACTTGGTGTAAATATTGTTGGTCTTTTACAGTGGATTTTGTAAGACCCCATTTCTCTCAAGTGCATGTAAGGATCAAACTATTGAACACTGCAGCAGCGTGCAGGTGATCGGGTTGTATGCAAATCTCAGATACCTTTGTTCTTTGTGTTCGCTGTTGGAACAAAGTTATGCTTGTGAGGCACGCGTTTCTTCTCTTTATTCTTAATCTCCACTCATTTTTAATGTCTTGTTTTTTTTTCTTCCCCCCCTTTGCTTATTATAGTTATTATTCTGTACACTTGGATATAGAGAAAACTCACTTTATGAATCAGGGGGCGAGATTGGCCGCACAGAATGAAAGAGTCCTCTGAAATATAAAATCACATACGGTAGATGCTAAGCTAATGCATCATGAAATTTATAACTTCACCAGAGAAGAGAGGGGAGTTCAAAAGAATATTAAAATCCAGTACCTAAAGGGGGGCACAGGGGTTTATCTAAAGTCAGGGGCTTCATTCAAGCCTACTATTTTATTGTTTGTCTTTATTTGCTGCCTCTTACTGATCCTAGTCTTCCATGTGTGGTTATGAGCGCAGGGATTTGTTGTGACCCCATTGACTGATTGACTCCTGAGTTCCCTTTTCTTGCTCTTTGAAGAAATCCCCCATCCGCATGTTTATTCCCAACAGAGAAAGAGGTGGATCTGTCCAGAGAATATGCCACCTGCCACCTTGACCCCGAGGGGCCTTGGTAATATCCATACAGGTGAACATTACTGGCTCCAGGTTCCCTATTATGTTCCCTCACACAGCTTCTCGCTGCTCGGGGAGTCAGACCTAACTCACATGCAAAAGATCAAACAAGTCTTTGCCAATTGAATTCAAATGGGAAATTTTGAGTAATTCAAACAGTGAGTAGTGAAGCGACAGGGCTGTTCTGTCCCCTGACCAAAGCCAAACACAAGAAGTACATGTGTGTATATGTGAGCCCTACCTCCTAGACATGATTAAGTCCTGGAGCGCATGCATTACAAATTCAGCTTTTCCTTGTTTACAACTTCAAATAGTTCTCAAGACATATGCATAATACAGAGTTACAGCAGTACACACACATTTACTTGTGAAGTTGAATTACACATTCGCCACTACAAAGAAAGTTGGAGACATTGTAGTTTGATGCTGAAGGGCTGGGTGAGTGAAGATGTTTTATATACAGTATGTGGAGAGTGCCGGGGACATACTCATGTTAAAGGGAAGTGGTTAGGAGATAGGAGGAAAGAAAGGAAAGGAAAGGAAAGGAAAGGAAAGGAAAGGAAAGGAAAGGAAAGGAAAGGAAAGGAAAGGAAAGGAAAGGAAAGGAAGGGAAGCTGGTAACATGAAAGAAAGGAAAATGGAATGAAAGAAAGGAAGGACAAGAAGAGAGGGGTGGGGGGGGGGGGGGGGTTGCTTGTCTTCAGGGCAGGTACAGCTTACACTAAACTGTTTGGCTTTAGAGTTGAAGCACCTCAACATGCCTGAAGGTCTTGAAGAATAGAGAAGGGATGTGCATTGCCCCCCCCCCCCTTTTAAATCTCTATTCTTCACTTCTATCCTCTGTGATTTAGCAAGCAGCAGATTCATTTAAAAATAAACAGAACAGTGTCTAGATGCACTATTTATAATTTAGCATCGCTTCTTAATCAACATCCAGGGCAGCCAATCATCAGTCTCTTTATATTGTGCCTTAAAAAAGCAACTGAACATGCAGTAATCATGCAGTGCCACCCATAGTTGATATAAATACAAACCCCATGAGCATTTCAATGGAGTGAAATAAGTAATAGCTAATGCAGCACATGAACTTTGATGCTTACAGTCCAGTCAGCGGGATAAAAGGTGATTTAAATGAGAAAATATTTATTTCCCATAGCGGCGCCATGATAGCAGCAGGCAAATAAAGGCACATGCGCACAGTGATGGGTGTCCCTTTAAAGATTCCGGGAACAGCAGTGACTCTCTCAATTTAATCGATTTTAAAATGAAAAGTCAATTTAACAAAGTTGAAAAGAGAAAGATGGGCTAAGGGAAGAAAAAAGCATTCTCTTGCACTCAAGCAGTAAACTAACTGCCGCACAGAGCAGGCAGAGATTTCAGCTGAATTATCTCCCACCTCACATTTGCTCTTAGGCAAGCAGTTTAAAAGCCAGGCGATTGAGCCAGTGATCCAATTTGAAATGCAGAAATGATTAGAGCAGCTTGCCTCATTTCATATCGAAATTCTCTGATTTATGACAGGGCACCAGCCAAGATCTATCTCTAAGGGGAATTAGTGTGCAATTCCTGCATATTTCTGTTATTTAGCCTCCCAATAGAAGATGCTATAGCCTGAGAGAGGAGGGGGAGAGGGGGGGAGAGAAAGGAATGAAAGCTGTATGTAGGTATCTTTTCATTTCAGCAGATGTAACCATAGCCATTTAGAAGAGGGGAGAATGACACAAAAGCAGACTTGAGGAATGGAGGTATTTCCCACTTTATGTAGGATGTTGACAGAGAATCTTATTTCAGGGTGCAATAAAAAATATGCAGCAGCTAACTAAGCATATACACAGCTTTTGCCAGCATGGATGGCAGTGGGAGAACACAGACTGTGAGGTTGGCTCCGGCCATTTTTATTCAACCAAAAAAAAAAAAAAAAAAAAGAAAGAAAAAAAAAAGACCCTTGCAACCCATCCATCCTTGAGGCTAAGAAAATATTAATACGCGGAGCGATAACGAGGGCTAGAGGAAAATCTCCCTTAATGAAATTTCCAGTTGACCACATGCAATTTGTTTCATCGCAGTGAACAACTAATTGCAATGGACGTTATCAAGGTGTGAGTGTGCTGTCTGCTGTAAACTGACTGGTAAAACAGGTACAAATCCTTTATCCTCACTCCCATGTTAGAAACAGAGAACATATAAACTCGACATAACCCATACATAAGCTTCTATCTTTATATATATATATATATATATATATATATATATATATATATATATATATATATATATATATATATATATATATACATGTATAAACTGCTAGTATTGTCTGCAAAAGGACGTGGCACTTTAAAATTATTTGGGACATGGGACACTGGTCAAATGTAGTGTAGAGGTGAGGAAGCCAAATACCTTTATCAGTTATTCAGGAGCAAAAAAAAAATAAACAATTGTTGAAAGAAGGATTTTACTGTGAAAAGAGGGCAAGGTTCAGAAATACTCAGAATGATTTGACTGTAATATTTCTACTAGAGTTTTCATTTCAAAATGGCACTACGTTCACACTGAGTGGGCGTTAAAAGATGAATGTATAAAGCCGGTATATGTCTTGAGATATTCAGACAGAGTGGTTTTGATCTCTCTGTTGTCTAAATCCCGCAGCTGTGGGATCAAGACGGATACAGTGCCAGTCGGTGACCTTGGTGGGGGCGTGTGTGTGAGGGGGGGGTGAAGAGTGATGAGGAAAATAATCATTCCCACCACGGTTTGTATCGATTTCACCTGCCCTGACCATGAAACGGGTTAAGAGTAGCCAGTGGTGGTGAAATGGTCAGCGGTGATATCATTAGCTTGTTGTTTACACAGGGAAGCAGGGAGTTAGAAGAAGGCTGAGTGTCACAAGCCACTTTCTTCTTCACCTCCTTCAGCTGATCAGAGGATCATGGTATCAAGGAGGGATTAGTAGCGACTTGGGATTTGTGTGATTGGTTAATTTATTGCAGTGATGGCAGGTCTTTCATCTATGGCAACATTTAATCAGCGCAGCCACAGAGGCTATTACAGGTTAGCTCCTTTCTGGAGTCAGTCCGGCTGTGCCATCAGCTCTATCACAATTCCCCTGAAATTTCCAAATTATCTGGAACAGGCTTTAGCTTCTCAGTAATAAAAATTAGAACAGATTCCTGATAGAAGCTTTTGCTCACACAGGGCCAATTATAAATAGTACAGCCCTGCCTTGGAAGAGGGAAAAGGGGAAAGAGGGAAAGAAAAAAAAAAAATCCAAGTCTGAGAGATGTGCACGGAACTTATCGTTCAGCCCCTGCTCCGCTCTGATCCAAATCCGTGTGGCTGAAAATTTATATTAGATTTTATCACAGAGGCCTAAGTCTAGAAAAATCAATGAAGGTTATCTTTTATGTTGCAGCAACTTGTGGAAATATTGATTTTCATTTTATAGCGAATTTGGAGCATCAGTTTGTAATCACTTCCTCGCTGACTACACTGTTTTGGTCACTGTATCTCTTACACGAGGAACGGTAACAGAGCTCAGAGGAAGAAAAAAAAATACCGGGAGAGTATTGAAACCACTGGAGTGAAGGCAGAGGGTGGATAAACCATAACACACTACACAGAGAGGAAGGCCGGGGGGTGGGGGGGGTTACAGGCTCTGACAGGGATGATAGTCAGTAAACTGATATTAAAGACTGGATCTATATAAACACAACATATCTAACATTTACCTGTTTGTATTATATTTTCTTTAATTACAGAAGTGTGCACTGTGCATGCATGAAAAATATTAGGAAATCATTTTAAGAAATGGTGCAGGTTTTTAATTTTTTTTCAAAAAGGTGAGAGGAATTAGGGAAAAAGTAAGATCAGCACCTTTTTTTTTTTATACTAGCCAACAGGGGTCAGCATATTTTCTAATTCCCCCACAGTGTGCTGTTTTGGACAGGAAAAAGCCTCCTTACGTCACATCCCCTCTTTATACAGCCCTGTGAGGAGTTTGTTTCCATAAAGCCAGTTCTTCATCAGGTTCAGGGAAAATCGCAATTTTCTGCCTGTCAATCTGCATTTTTTTCCCCGGCCTCGACCACTCAGGCCAACTGATCCGGTCGTACGAATGTTTTCATTTGCATTTGCGGAGACGCTCCTCGCTGCAGCGACGCCACTGTGTCTTAATCCTAAATTTGTTGTGTGCGGTCGTTCTTGTGCATTTCTTTGTCTTTGCGACGGCTGCTGCATGCAGCCTGCTTACAAAGCACATATTGTCGCCATAGATGCTTTATGTAAATCTGCAGTGAGAGACTGTCATGGATTGTTGCCGCTCACTTTGCAAGAAAAGGCAGCAGAGTAAATAGTTGACAGTGACAATTAAATCAAAATAATACATCATAAGAATTCTTTAAGTTTCTACCACAGCAGTAACTAAGGGAACAATTGTGATTAATGCCACGTATCCAACGAATGTCATGTTATTTCTAACACTGGGAAGATGCCTCATTAATATGGTATTTTGTCTCTGTTGGCTACATTAAGAGCAGCTGGAATATCATGAATTCCCAGAGGCGCAGAAGGATGGCAGAGAGGCCTCTTGCTGCTGAATAAGAGATGGCTCCAGTCTGGAGATCTGAGAAAGGGTTAATCTGATTCCCATTTCAGATAGTCGTCCTAGCAACAATCGGCCGGTCTGCTCTGCTCCTTTGACAGGGGTGTGAGAATCTCAGGTTAGCCAGATAGAAGACTTTATTGTGAGGCTAATTTGAAATGTGAAATTGCGGATGACTTAAATTACAGAGGTCCTCTCTCTCTCATCTGCTGCCAGGACGGGATAAGAAGATGCCAGGAGAAGGAATAAGAATATCAACAGACACAATTTACTGTCTGTGTTTGATCAGTTTGCCGGTGCAGTTTGCCAACGTGCAGAGCTATATATATAAAAAGGGACTATTTAGAAATCTGTCTTTATTTAGTATCTGTATTTGTTTTTACCATTTTGCAGACAAGATCCAAACAGATTCCTATCAGCTCTCTGAGATGTATTTGCTATTTGTAAATAATGCTCTCTAAAAAAAAATAATAAAATAAATAAAAATCTATGTCCTCCAGCCTCTGAGTAGATGAGTTCATGGAAAGAGAAATGGGCGGGTGGAGGAGGAGGAGGAGGAAGAGGAGGAGGGGGCATGCAGACACACTGCCGGAGCACAGTGCTCATCTCTTGTGCATATCTGTGCCAATTCAGACCTTTAACATGCTCAAGTGACATTTGCATTTATCCTTGAAGGTTGTTGCCTTTTGCGGGGGAGAAATAAGTGAAAAGTACAGGAGAGGACTGGTATTTTGCTTTTGCATTAGGCAGATGGACAGTGTCCTGTCACTGGCTGCCTCAGATGGGAAAAGAAATGAAGTGTCGAGATTGCGGCCCAACCTATTTTCTCTTAGCTAAACTATTTCTGTAGGATCCTAATGAAGGGGAGGCCCCGGGGTTCAAAGGAAATGGCCTTAAAATAGTGACATTTTGCCTTTGAGTAATAGGCTACTGTACCCAGCTGCCTAAGATGTTGCAACGCCCCCTCCCCACCCCCCACCCCCCAAAACCTCCCACCCCCTCCACAACATGCACACAGCACCGCCAACGCATCATTTTACAAGAAGCAAAAGAAAAAGAACACCAGCATGCAATAAAACAGACTAGGAGATCATATGAGGATGAATAGAGCAAGCGAATCTGGTGACAGTGCACCATGTGAATCTATTATAGAGGATGTAGCTCTCTATCTCACTGTTTTATTTTTTTTCTTCTTTCAGTGGAATAAAACCCCGTGTTTGACCTCTGACCAAGAAGAAAAACGACCTCATACATTCAGAATAATTTTCCGGCATATTATAAAAACTCTAACCTCAATCGGCCTTTGAAATGGATACTGATTCTTTAAATTCTTCCCTGCTTGTTTCAGGAAATAGTGAGATCCCGGTGATAGCGAGGCACAATGCGCCCAAAGTTCACCGCCGAACACTTGCTTCCTTCTCTCTGAAAGTCACCATCCTTTTTTCTTTTTTTTCCTTCCTTTTTTTTATGATTCCCAGACACCTGAGATGTTCCTCTTAATCTGATCTGATTCTGGATCTCTGGCTTGAATCCTGGATGATAATTCCTCCTTTTAGATACAGTGGTGACTCTTGCACCCATTTGTCATCACCCCAAGCACTGCATTTGTTGGCCATCTCACACACACACACACACACATACATAAAACCTGGCCTGATTTTCAAATTTTCTCAGCAATGTACAAAAAAAATAGGATTGGGCTGGACTTGAGTTGCACGCTGTATAGTTTCTGAAATTGCCTCTTTATGGCCATTCAGAGCAGCGGAAGAGCGTAACTCAGAGGTTATTAATGTTTCTTTAATCACCAAAATAAGCAAATGATTAGTGTTTGTTATCTGTCCTCAACCAGAAGACGAAGAGCACGGTCCCGGTGGTGCTGAGCGCCGGCCCCAGGTGGCTGCTGGATGTGACTTGGCAGGGAGCGGAAGACAACAAAAACAACTGTGTGGTGTACAGCAAAGGTAAGCAAGCCGCACCAGCATCCTGTTATCTCTCTGCAGCGCAACACACCACGCCACGGTCCTCCATCCACTCCTCCTCTGCCTCTCTCTCTCTCTGTCATTCTTTTACTTTTTCTCTTCTCTTTCTTTCTCTTCTCACTCCTCAAAGTCACAAACAAGCACAAATAATTACATCTGCACAGCTACAAGGACACACAAAAAGACACGCAAGCTCCCACTCTCACTGCATATCTGTTTTTCTCATCCAAAGAGTAATTTCTATCTCGAAAACTCTGATTGGGAACTGAGAAACATCACTTGACACACAAAGTTAATGGTCTTTAGATTTCACAAGGTAATTAATGCCTTTTTTTCCCACTCTTTTATACTAAGCGAATCCCTATCTCAGGGTAGATAGCGAGGAAACCACGAGTGGAGATGTGTTTGCCACTTTGCTTCATTTGTTCTCTGACTAATTCAGCTTTAATAAATCAGCTGCATTCATACAACCCCAATGGGAAGTGGATTTATGTAAATATGTAGGGTGGAACGAAAACACCACTATCTGTCAGAAAATCCATGTTATTTACACGAAAGTGATCCAAAACGCACAAAAAAAAAAAAAAAAAAAAAAAAGCTAAAATGACCCCACTGTCACAACGATAAACTCCTCAATCCGCTGCGTTTTGTCCGGCAAACCCTCATTAAAGGAGCCCCGACGCGGATCTGCGGAGAGCTCGGTTTGCTGCAGATTGTGTGAGAAGATGCTCACACTGTATACAGCACTGACACTAAAGTCTGGAGCTTCACTTCTCATGAAAGCGCACGGCTTCTGCAGCTATAATTGGGTCTTGACGGGTGTTAACCAAAGAGACACAGCAAAATAAATACGTAAATAAAGATGTGTTTTGGCTTCTAAAGGGGGTGAGGGGGGAAAGGGGCTCTATTTATCACTTTTCAAAAATGATTACCCCGTGACAATACCCCCAAAGCTGAAATGGAGCTTCTTCTCCCTCAAAGTGAATAAGTGGCAGGAGTGGGATTTGCAACCCGGATTTTCGGTCTCCCAATTCTCATCTACTAATCACTAGACTGCACTGGGGAGTTATCCTCTTAACCGGCTACTTAACTTTGTGCTCTTTATCACCAAATCATTAAAGTTTTGATAAGCTGTTAAAGAAGATTATGCACTTCTTTAAAATCTTCTAATCTTTTTGCTCACAGAGTGACTGTATGAAACAAAAAAAAAAAAAGGGGGCAATAACAGGATTTCTCACTTTTTTTTTCTCCCTCTGCCACTCTTCATACATGTATCCTGGAGATAGCATCACATACAGCATCATCACCTCAGCTGGGAGCGCCTTTGTTTGTCGCTTCCAACTTGACCTTATTAAATTAAACACAATAACATCTCCAGACGACCCCTTGTGTAAGTTGTTCTGTGTTCTGCTGTATAAGTTCATTACTCTAAATCCTCCACAAGCATCAGCACATGCTTGCCACTGATAATAAATGATAATAGAGGGAATGTTGAATACACAGAATTAATTCGGTTCTCAGAGTTAAATATCTCTTGTCACCTCAGAGAATCAGTAAGTCAATTACTTAGTTGGAAACAATTTTCTTTGTTCGTTTCTTTAAACAATATTAGTAATACCGCTATTGTTTTGTCACGAGTCACCTCTTATGAACATGTTCGACTTTGAAACGAATCCTTAATAAATTTCAAAGATTCTGATATCACTGTGATCCCGAAATTCAGCCAGCGTTATTCCACGCTCGGCTCAAACTGCTCTGTAGCAACTTTACCAAAGAGCATCGCATAAATCGGCCGGGTGTCCGTTTCTCTCGGTTTTTCTCTTGCAAAAAAATTGTTCCACATTTTGCTCCTGGCAACCCCCCCCCCCTCCACGTGGACTTGGAGTAAGTTCAGAAAGTGGTGAAGCGTTTGATGCCGTGCAGCCATTTGACTCTCGCGTCCAGACTGTGACTCGATTTATGCTGCTCATTCTTCTTCATGGCCTTCTTTTAAATATTCCAATCTGCATGTGTGTGCACCCTCTGGAGGTGACATTGAAATGGAGTGCCGGCGTGCTGAAAATGTCAAATCTTTGTCAAATTCAATATTGAATTTGGTCTTTTTCGCTGTCGTTTTTGAAGCTGTGCTGGAATTGTGTTTATCACATCAACACTAGTGTGGACCGACTAAAAGGGAAAAGGCTTCTCGGAGTCCAGCAGGAACTTTCTTCCCACCTTGAAAAGCTGAGGCCCAGATTGTTTATATCTTCACCCCTGTGCTGTTTCCCCTCTGTCGGCTGCTTCATTGCTCCCTGAGATGCGTTATTTATGGAAAACAGTGAATATCTCAATACACAGTATGCTTGCAGAATATGCTTTGGCTCACGTTTCACTGGTCTCGGCTTTCTTTATGGCTGCATGCAAAGATAGTAGCAGTTCACTTTGGATGCTTGCCAGTGTGAATCTATGGGGGAGTATCTCTAAGTAAGGGCTGGTGATTGGTTTGAGTGGCTGTAGCTTAGTGTTGGACGTTCTGTCCTATGATTTCTGCATTACATTTTGTACAAATGCTCATCCTCTGTCCCTGAAACTTGTCAGGAAGTGGGGGGAAATATGTGCAGAGAAAACCGGATTCAGCAAAATGATTCCTCTGAGAGTTGTAGCCCTGCAATGTGTTATGTATAATACATGCACTGGAGTGTGTAACAAGCAGCAGGATGGCATAGTCAGGTCCCCCCAACAGGGCGCCCCTGGTCATCAGCACCAAGGAACATTTACCTTATAATGTCAAATATAAAAAATTCCTACCCAATTTTTGAGATCCCGCAATTCTTGTAGCTAGCAATGATGTTTTCCCTGGCTTCTGTTTGCATGCCTCTATCATTTAATCCAGATGAGCAGAAAAACATGAATATTTTTTTTTTTAAAAAGAACTCAAAGACCATGAGTAATATTTGAGTCATTTAAATGTCTCCAATTAGGATTCACAGAGCCATTTCATGAATATAAATTCTTCTTAGAATTCCGTTTCTCAAAATGAGAGGCAGCAAGAGCCCTGAAGTGGAAGCAGGAAAAGTGCAATATCTGTTTTTCCCAGGCTGTCAGCATGGCCCTGTTTGTTTTACATTAAACTCCCAGGAAGAGCCTTAGCAGCCAGCCATTACTAAAACTCTCAATTCTACCACTGCGCTAACTCATTATCGAGAAATCCACCTGGAACTCCCACAATGCTCTCCTCCACACTCCGACAGCTTCTTTGAACCGCTGAAGTTATAGAAACAGGCTGCAAGTCTGCAGAGTAATTATATGTTACAGTAATGCTGGAGAATGAGGAGACAGAGCAAATGACAGACAGGAGAGGGGTGGGGGTGGGGGGTGTTCTTTACAGATAACAGATTGATAAACAATGCAGCTGCAAAGCAGGAGAGATTTAAGAGAGAAAACCCAATTCAGACACATTTTGATTTCTTTTCATCTAATATCTCTCCGCTGAATATGTTACCGATGGAGTTCAGATGTTGCAAACCTGCCCGATTGTGGATTTCAGCAGCTGTTCAGAGAGCCGGTGTGACCAGTGGTGCGCCTGTGCTGTTGAGCAGCTTTCTTAACGATCGATGCTGTGCCATATTTTTCTTTTTTTGGGATCAAGTCCTTCTGAATGAGCAGCGCATTTAGTCACCTCTCAAAAGTTTTTGACCTCTCTGCCCTCAGCTGCATTCCCACTGGTTAAGAAAACATTCCATAAATATATTCAAATGTTTTTTTTTTTTTAATCATACTGTGTTCACATTATGTAGCGATCTCTCCTCTGCTGCAGGGCGTACACATGAAATCAGACACAGTCACATCTGAGCTTAGAGTGGAATAAAAACTTGAGATTTTTTAGGGGTACAGTGCGATGCACGATTCAGTTCATCCTCCGATTGAACCTTCATTGTGCTCACACCTGATATCTCAGCCCACTGAAACTATACACACTCAGTGTGACCACATTATGGGGTATTATTCAGAGGTCACCTAAACTTTTCAAATGTAAGCCTCTTAAGCCAGACCACATTCAGATACAGCATGTCCAATAAGTCTCCAGAGCAACTTAGCCCATTGTTCGTGGAGAAAATGACCAGTGTAGCTGGGCCGTTTTACATAAGCTCGGACGGCGCAGAATTAGCTAACTCGCTGTGTCTTTGTATTCATCCAGATTCTCCAAGTTCTCACAATCACATCCTTTTTATGCCCTCATTTGCTCTTTCCACTGATCCAGAGCAGTAGACCGCTGAGGCATATGGTGAACTTGCATGAGCTGCCAGGACAGATGTAGCATCTATCAGACTCTTAAAAAAATCCTGTGCAAAGACATTTCAATCTTGCGCCCCCCCCCCCATCCTGTAAAATCAAAGTGTCAAACTGCACTGTTTGGTTGGTGCGCTGGGCCCTGGCAGCAGCATGCAGTATGAAACGGTGAGAGGAGAGGACTCTTACAGTTCAAATTTTAATTGTTCATTTCAACCCTCCTATTTTAAAATGACTGCAGCGAATAGAAGGTGCGAGGGTTATTATCTGTTATCTAGGAACATAGCGAAATAGTGTGACTGAATAATAACTAAACAACTGACACAATGTAAAAATTTCATTATCAGTGTATTAAAACAAAATTGTACCCTAAAGGAGTCCCCACCAGAGCTCGGAGCAGCCGACTAATTATGTTTAATTAAAAGACAACAGAGATCAACAGAATCGTTTTCATTAGGAAATTATTAATGATTCCACTGCAACAATAATTGATTGCACTGAGCCACGCGATAACTCGGTACGGTCAGGCTGGAGCGAGCCGGGTGGAGAGGAGCTGCTGGTTTAGGCACATGGCAGCTCTTAAGTAGCGTCCACAGTAGGTTTTTTTTTTTCATGAGAAGTTATAAAGTGGGTTTTATGAACTGGATAGGAAGAAGAGGAGGTGTGTGTATGTGTGTGTGTGTAGTGGGTTAAGGAGTGCAAAATCCAAATCACACAGCAATCTGAGAGGACTCAGCATCCTACACCTGCATTTAGGAGGCATTCATGCACATGTCATAGCACATGACTAAGATGGGAACACGCGCTCTTATTATTTTCTCTCGTCTCATTCTCTACAAACACATTCAAGGGACAGATTCAAGAGGGCGTTTTCTCTGTGTTTTTTTTGTTTCCTGTCTCGATCGTAAGCATATAAACTACACGCACGCACGCACGCACACACACACACACGGGCACTTCCCACTGCTGCTCCATTCAGAGCCACGTGAAAGACGTCAGCTCCAGACGCTTCCTCCGACAGCCTTTTATGTGCATTGTTCTCCCACCGCGCAGGCAGTTTCCCCGTGCTAGACAGCATAGCACAAGCACCAGACAACACACTCTGCTACAGCATGCACATTCACTACAAAACACACACACGCGCACACACGCAGAGACCAAACGCCATTACCGAAAATTCGCATAATGGCTGCTGACACATATATGTCCATCTGCATTCAGCGCAGACTAAGCCTTGAGACAAAAACAACAATGAGGGGAGAAAATGTAAAAGAAGTGATGGGCACTGATGAGGGGCAAGATTGTTCTCTTCATACATTCGCCATTTAACATTTTGTCGCTGTAGTCCCTGCGCATTTTTGTCTATGTATGCTTGTGTTTTTTTGTTTTGTGTGTGTGTGTGTGTGTGTGTGTGTGTGTGTGTGTGTGTGTGTGTGTGTGTGTGTGTGTGTGTGCCTGCGTGAGAGTTTAGCCAGTCGCCCTTGTATCAATGCCACGGAGGGTGTCAGGCTAATGAGCGTGGGCTGTCCTTAGAGCAGGAGGGTTTGGGTTGTGCCATTCACTCTGCATATTTAAATGCCTTGTAGAGCTTAAGTAGGCCCACTTTTCCATGTCAGGGCAGCGTTCAATCCTGCTGCGACCATTAATTATGATACCATTGTGCTCCAGTGTGGCTAATAAGAGTGATGTATTGCACCCTCGTGGCATTATAATCATCTGAGTGAAGTACCTGGACTACACCGAGCTCGCTTTAAGCACCACGCTTTAAAAAAAAAAAATAGTAAGTGAAGAGAAAGCCTCTTCTTCCCTCCTCTCAGTCTCATCTGCTGGCTACATTGGCTAGTGCTGCTGCATGAGAGCGTGTCACAGGTTTAACTTCTGTATAATTGTATAATCAATGAAAAGAAATGCTTGGGTATTGATCATGCAGGAAGGATCGCGCAGGATTGTGTGTCTGGGGCGGAAGGCACGCACACACATGCAATCATCTGTGCTCAAAATAATGCAAGTACAAGCAGCAAAAGAACACACGAGTCATTATTTTGGATTTTATTTTTTTCCTCCTTTGTCATCCCCCTGCCTATCAGAGTAGCATGTTATTTGACTTATCTGCAGTGCTTTCGCAGATGTCTTTGCACACAGAACTAGTTAAGTGGATATTAAGGAGCTGCTTCTTAGTATTTGGAGCATGTCTCCTCAGTATTGAATGTGTTCAATACAGATGGGGAAAAAGATCCCATTTTATTACATTAATCACTGCAAGCTAATGTGATTATATGTACTTTATATTTCCCTGCTTAACTTCCCTCCCTTAACGGCATAATCAATGACCGTTTTTATATTCATTGAAAAATTCTGCAGATATGAAAATAAGCCTCTGTGAGTTTTTTTTTTTTCTTTTTAATCTACTGCGGGATCTTGAGTCAGTAATTAAAGAGTCCATTCTGTGTGTCTTCTAAAAGCCCTTAGCCTGCTTTTAGGCCTGGGCATGATCCAGCCCGCCGCCTCCATCTCTGCTGTGGTAAGTAGGTGTGAAAAGCATTGTCAGTGTGCTTCAGGATAAAACCCTGCTGTTGGATGCCATTGGTCAGAGTCAAACCCCCACCACCACCCCCCAAACACACACGCACTCACACACACACTTCTTCTCATCCTGCTCCTGGACCCTGTGTGTGTGTGTGTGTGTGTGTGTGTGTGTGTGTGCGTGTGTGTGTGTGTGTGTGTGTGTGTGTGTGTGTGTGTGTGTGTGTGTGTGTGTGTGTGTGTGTGGATAATCAGAGACAAAAGCTGAGAGCTGGAGTGAGGGGCCTTTCTGCTCCTCCACACAGTTTCTTCTTCTTCTTTTTTTTTTTTTTGAGATGAGGAGAGGGGGTTATTTCATCAGACTTAAGGGGGGTCATATTGTGTGTGTGTGTGTGTGTGTGTGTGTGTGTGTGTGTGTGTGTGTGTGTGTGTGTGTGTGTGAGAGAGAGAGAGCGAGATGGAGGGACAGAGATAGAGGAATCACTTGGGTGGAAGGGTGTTCAGATCGTCAGTCAGCGTGATGGAAAGCCACCTGGTTAAAGTCTCTCTGAGGGTTGACACAGGACTGCAGTGAGTGGAACTAAACAAGTGAAACTGAGTCAGGGTGAAACTCTGAAGTAGCGAGGGAGAGAGGAGATGATCATACTATGAAAAAAAAAAAGCCCACAGAGAAGGGAAAAGGGACATGACAGTGAAAGAAAAATAGTGATGTATTATTGGGAGGAAGAAAAAAAAAAGCGTGCAACACTGACTGGTACAGTGATACAGCTAGCGTAGAAAATAGAGTTAAAAAAGAAATTCATTCAAGCTATAAGGCCTAGTGTTGCAGGAGCCATTTTTCCTTTGATAATGTATACCCCTGCAAATCAATTTTTAGGTTGGGCAAAACATAATCAGATTTTCTCTGAAGAAATAGCTCGAGACATTACAAAATTGTTTTGTGGGGTCGCCACTGTGTTCATGCAGGAGAACTCTGTGATAACCTTTGTACATACCTTTGCAGCTAATCCATTTTATTGATTGCACATCCACCTGCTTGGGAAAAAAAAAAAAAAAAACATGGTCCCGTAGTCTTTAGAGTAGCGTATCAGTGCAATATCATAGTTTTCTTTTCTCATTCCAGCACACGGAGGAATACAACTGCAAGGGTCCTGTAGCATTAGGACCTTATCTGTGGGTTGTTTTATCATGCAATCTGGTCAAGCTAAAAGTCCAATGCCATGGGTAAGGACATAGGGATGCATAAGGTGGGTTCAAAAATGAGCTGTGTAGGTTTGGCATCAGCAGTCTGTTGATATCATGCTTGATCATCTTGTCTGAAAAAAGTAGGATTAAAAAACATTTGATATTTATTTGCCAATCAGGGTCGGGTTTGGCGATCAAGTACAGTTCAGTGGGAGAGTCTCTGAGGTCAAAGAACCCTAAAACATGTTTGCCAAAGGAGACTAAACTATAGTAACACAAGCTCGGGCTACTCAAGCAAAACGTTCACTACCACATGCATTTCCAAACCTTAACTGATCAGTTTTAGTTGTCTTTAGCTGTCAGACCTTAACCAGATAAGAAATTGCTCTTGCTCTATAACATTATGTCCAGTGCAGAACTGCAGAATTGTCCAGTATGAAAAGAATTCCTAGCTGCTGTGATGGCTCTAGATTATTCAAAAAAATCACATTAGCATCTTCCTTTTATTAGTTATAGTTATAGTTAGCATTGTGGTTTTTACATTTTTAAGGCTGCTATACCCATTTCTTCAACTTGACAGTGATACTGGCCACTTATGACTAAAACCCCACCTCCTCTAGGTTGCTTTAGTACCTGAGCTCTACTGACCTCTGCCTGTCGGCACAGGGTGACAGAGATGGGTGCCCCTGTTCCTCGTGTATGTGTGTAAAAAGAGAGAAAGAGTGGACAGAGAGGCGAGTGAGCAGACAGCCATGCTGTAGGTACAGTAGTGTAGAGGACTAGACATCAGTGTCGTCCAGGTCAGACAGGGCCATCCATTCTCTAAGCCCTAGGGAAGAGAGAAAGGGAGAAAGAGGAAAAAAAAAAAGGAGAGAGAGTGGAAGAGAAAGGCATGGGTGTGTGCGTGAGGAAAAAGAGAGATTGGGGGGGGGGCACTGATGCACTGTTTCTCTTAACTCTGTCAAAGCCACTCCATTGTGCTCCCCCATGCAGTGAGTGGAAACCAATCTGTCATCGCTCCACTAGCCAGCATACTAGAAGAGGGCTAGACTGCT
This sequence comes from Archocentrus centrarchus, assembly GCF_007364275.1. NCBI lineage: Eukaryota > Metazoa > Chordata > Actinopteri > Cichliformes > Cichlidae > Archocentrus > Archocentrus centrarchus. The sequence goes on along the minus strand of NC_044361.1, from coordinate 10,283,746 downwards.
GGAAACACAAGTCTATTCAATGTGAAATGTAACTGGAATCTGAGCCCATGGATAGCTGGATGGAGGAGAAAAAAAAAAAGAAGCAATGTAAGATTTTTTTTTTTTTTTTTTTTTGAACCCCGCTCTCCCACACACTGTGAAATGGAAGACGTGAGTACAGTACTTGGGTCTATGCGAGATAGGTTTGAGTCTCATATCTTTGCCTTTTTTCACGGAGAGGTGATTGACATGTTTTGTTGATGGAACTCTATCCAAACCTTGTGCGGTTTGCATAGGCATGAAGGGCTCAGTTAAAACCTCCTCGTGCAATATCACCCAGCAGAGTTGGCCTCCTTTGTTTAAAGATTTGATTTTTTTTTCCTGGCATTGACAATGTTTAGACAGACACAGTCACAGAGGGGTGACTGAGTAGCATGAGACAAAGTCTTCAAGTGGAGCTGTGAAGATGTCTTCCTCACACCTGTCACCTATAGAAACTCACCATCAACGTGACCACCTCTCCTGATGCCCTGAGCTCACTAAGCCTGCATACCGTTGAATAGCTGCTGCTAATGCTATGTTCCAATGCCATTGGGAGTCACTGCTTCCCTACTCCTTACGGGAATCCCCCTTGCGCCATTTTCCCTGTAATCTCCCCACTCTTCTCTGTTATGGGGTGGCTCGCCCGCTGCTCCCGCCACTATTTCCCAGCCCCTCTTCTTCATACAGCCAGCACCTCCACCATTTTAATCCCTTTGACCCAAACCTTGTGTGTTTCCCTGTATCAACAGCTCCTGGAGATTACATCCTGCCTGCCTCCTCACCGCTGTGTGCTTCAGTCACTGGGGCTGTAGCTGGCTAGTGCATGCTAGGGTCTTAGTCAGACACTGCTGGGTGTGATAGCCACTGTGGCTAGTTAGCTTGGTCAGGGTCATAGCCAGAGTACAAGCAGCAGAGGCTTAGAGAATTAACGGGAGCTTCTGGCTTCAGAAGAAAGTTTGTTTCAGATCTTGGGCAGTTTGAGTAAACGAATGAGAATATTGTTTATTTAGTTACTCCTGCAGTTTGTCCTCGAGCAAGGCGAAGTATAAGTTCTTCAGCTGCTTGGAATAAATTGGAGCTGAACTGCAGCGACCCCCATCACCAGACATGAATAGTGATAATGTGTGATTCTCCCACACCACAGAACGCATGCAGGGACATCTGGATTTGTTTATTTATTTATTTTGGCATTAATTAAGTATTAATGATTGCATTACATTTGATATGAAAAATTTTAATATATTTTTGCTTTTAACAAGCCGGCAGAAACCTACCGATGATAAACCCTTAACAAGGAGAGAGGATGGAAGCACGCTGATGAAGTTTACAGTCTGTATTCATGGAATCATCTTTAGGAAGTTTTTCAGAGATCAGTCTATAAAGCAATGGTTCTCAAACTTCTTTTTTTTGGGAGGGGGGGGGCATTCCCCACTTCAAAAGCAGTTATTAACAATAAAAAATGATCCTAGGTGAACTTTAGTGAAATATAGTTAAGCACTAGCATTTTTGGTTTGTTTGTTTATTTCCCTCCTCCCCCCAAAAAAGTCATGTTGATTCAACTTAGTTCCAATCCAACCTGATGGCTCATGAGTAGGCTGGCCCTGAGTAGCTCTGGGTGGGGCCGGCCTCACAGTTTGAGAATTGCTGCTATAAAGGGACACGAGTGTGCTGGTTTGTCATCATATGGAAACCTAAAATAAGTGACAAGCACTGCACTGCATTGTTTGAGCCATTGCTACTAAATAAAGTCCAAAGGATGATGCTGATTACATAATGAATAGGGAATGAGGGTCCAAGAGGTTAAAGGAGTTCTATCTGAGTACAGCCTGTCGGGATCCTGCTCTGTTTCCTCTGCATAGCCTGTCAGAAAAGCGAAGCAGCTGTCAGGAGAGTCGGAGCCAGTTCTGTCGTTACAGTACGCTGACGAGCAGCCAGTGCTCACTGAGGGCCCCTCCTCTTTCATGTAGTGTTTCTGGTAATGGGTTAGCGCTTTATTGATGTGAACTTATGTGATCATTGCACAAAGAGCTACCATTTCTGTCTCTCTCCCTCCTGCTCAGTTTTCCTGTGGGCCACATTAAATCAAGCTTCCGACCCAGACTCTAGTTAAATTAAACCCTATCAGCATGTTGCCCTCTCATATCGGAGAACAGGCCTTTATATAGACGGCCTGTAAATGGTGATTAGTGAGTGTTTTGATTAAAATTCAACCACATGCGTGATACTCTTCTCTCCCTCCCGCCTTCTTTGTGTGCATAAACATACATTAAACACATACGTGAATGCGCGCATACACACAAACCCGCCTCGCCTGCCTCCCTCCCTGTCTCTGTCTGGCCTGTTCTCATGGCTCAGCAGAGTGGAAGGCTGATTTAAGGGCCCTTACAAATGGGAAGGTTGCAAGTGAAGACAAAAACCAGAGACAAATCACACCACAGCAGCCTCAAGGTTTCTACTAAAGCTATTCAACTGGAGGGGGGGAGCGGCAGAACAGTGAAAAATATATACACACTCCATCCTGTCAGAACGCTTTTGGCTTATCTTGAGTGACTGTCAAGGCTGGGAATATCTGGGAATGGACAGAAATATATAAAATTAATAAGCCGCTGGATGTTGTCGGGAGTTATGATGCTTCATAAATCCTAGTTTGATCATGGCGGACAAGGCTTAAACCCACAGCTTCCTAATGCGCACAGCAGTGTTTTGGACTGGATTTTATTCTGTTTTGGAGATAGAAGCCCTTAGCTGGCAAAAGTAAGATTTAACATCTCTCCCCCCCCCCACCCCACCCCTTTCTTTCATGAGTGACAAATATTAAAAAGAAGGCCTGAGGCAAGTTGGCAGCCATTACCACCTTTAATAGAAGGGCACAGGCGTAGCAAGGTGAAACTGGGGCCAAAGGCAGAGAAATGCTATTCAAAGAAAAGCACGAGGAGCAGGAGAAGAGGGAGAAATTGCTACTAACTTATCAGTTGTACTTCCTTTGTTGGGTCAGAGGTCTTGGAGCTTTTGTTTGTTTGTTTGTTTCTTATACTGAAAGGATGGATGCTATCTCTCCTGCCATCCAAGCAGGTCTGCTCCGTCGAGTGCCGCAGGTAATATTTCATGTCAAGAATTAAGCAAGCCTGCCCACCGACTCCTTTCTACAGTTACATGGCTGCTGCATCCATCATCGTCCCCGCTTCCCCTTCAGTGTTGGCTTCTGTGGTGGATTTACTCGAGTACTGTGCCACCATACAGATGCTTATATTTCTGCTACTTAATACTTCTACATCACTAAATGTATTTATTTAGTTAACTTTCCAAATTACATTGCATACAGAACAGATGATGAATTTTGAAAACATTATGTAATGTTAAAATGAAAACAATTACAGTAGTAGCTTAGCTGGTAATCACTCATAAAAAGTGATAGTTTTGACTCATTGTCAAATTTTAATCAATTTTGCATCCATTACATACTCTGAGCTCTGCAGCCTGTTAGATTTAAACGCAGCAGCAGAAGGTTTCATAGAGGTATAATTTTTTCTTTCCATTTACCAGCAGAGTCCACATTATTATCAACAGCTTCATTCACCCTGGGAAAAACCAGTGAGGGACCATCAGGGCCAAGCTGGATCTGGGTTCCTGGGCCCCGAGTCCCTGTCTTTCTTAAATGTAGACATGCCGGACATTTGAAAATTTCAGTTTTTCAAATGATTTGCTCCAGAAATTCCTTTAACATCTGACAAGAAGTGTGATGTGACAGTTTGTGGCTGTTCTTGTTTTAAAGCACAGTGAGCTGAGCCATTCTGATATTTCTGATGTGGAACATTGCTGCAGGGATAAAGAAACTCTGGAAATCAGCTACCCTAACTGCACTTCCACCAGAGTAACCGGGTCTCTGTAAAGATCTGTCGACATTGTTTCGGAAGGTAGAAGTTTCAAGATGTTGAGGAACTTTTTGGTTGTATTAGTTAAACTAGCTTTTTCCCAACACCGTAACAGACCTGAGAGTTCTTTGGCAAAAGTCAGGATCTAGCAGCACAAGAGGATTCACAGTCGATGAAGGGGCTGCGTCGGGATGGGCTTCTGGTGTAAAAATCTGCCAAATCAAAACATGTGGAGCTACCTGCCGTGGTGCCCCTTTGTGAATAAGAGAGCAGCCAAAAGTAGTACTTTCAGTTAGGTAAAGGATCTGAGTACTACTTCGACCACCGGTTGGCTGGTTTGCCTGATCACCTTCTCCTCATGGTGCTTCAGCTGTGTAAATACAAGAGTGGAGGAAGAGACTAATTAGACCGGCATGTCTAATCTCTGGAGCTTCACCTGTCAATAAACATGTTGTCAGTGAAGATGAAGCCTCTTTAAATGAAAGGCTTGGCAGTTTTGATATGTAAAACACATGTCACATCGCTTCAGTCAGTAACACTGCGACGAGACAAGTTGTCAACAAAAGTAAAATGACAACAAAAACATTTTTGCTGGACCAAGTCAGAATAATGACATTCTAAATTAAGACTTGTTGTTCTTCTCCCCCCCCCCACTCTCTTGTTCTATTTGGGAGAGGTCATGCTTTTTGAACACAAGCTGTAGTAAGTAAATTTATTCCACTTGTTTCTTGTAACTGCACAAAAAAGTAATGAGGTGTTGGAGATAAATATATGAAGACAATAAGCCATGCAGTCCTTTTCCTGTAGCTGCTTTTTTGAGTCAATTAGCACATTTCAGAGGCTCTGAAGAATATCGCTGCCTTATGTAGCTTCTCAATATGCAGCATCTGACTTTTATCCAATTACATTATGTGAGGTCTGTGGGCACGCCGGGCACAGTGCACATAATGGAGGATGCCATCTTTGGTGTGATATTCTCCAACACTTTTCCTTTGCATATGCCTATGGCTCTCACTATGAATTATTCAAAGGCTTCGCAGAAGAGAGTGAGCAACTCGGCTCCATAGTAAACAGATTTTCTGCTCGCCATCCTCACAAATCTGAAGTGTAGGACATTGTAAGTACCAAATAATTACACGGCGGCCCCCTTTCCCTTCCTGTCTGAGTTAACCTGGCCTCTGAAATGCATTTGGACTGAATAATAGTTTGTCACTGGTGTAACTTGGAGTTAATTGAAGTTTTGTTGCTCAAGCTCGGTGAGTATAACTGCATGAAACCAATGCATAAAAATGCAAGGTCTGTGGACTTTCCGACTCATCTTCCCGTATAATTCCATGGAAAACAATTGTATTTTTCAGTATTTCTTATCCCATTTTTTCATCTCATCAAACACATTTGGATGAGGAAAAGCCAGCAAAATGTTGCTAGAATATTTGTCCACCCTGCTCTCCCTGTTGACTTATTAAACTATAATACAGATAACAGCTCCAGAGTTTGATTCTGGCTATATATAATCACTTTAGTTCCTTGCTGGCTATTGTGCTCTGAAATAGAAAATATGAATATTACATGGGTCTTAAATCCCTACAAAATTTCTTTTTTTCCAGAACAAGAAAATTGACATATCCATTGCATTACTGCAGCGCCCATCTTTGGCTAATGGAGATTTCACATTATAGAGCTCACATTATAGCACCATGAAATATGCTAAGCATTTAGGAAAAATGAACTTTTTAAATAGTTCGTAGCTGGAAAAAAAAAAAAAAAGTGGTGGGAGGAGGGGTGGGGGTGTTTTATGAGATTTTTTTCTCCCCTCTCTTTTCTCTCTGCTTTGGGGATTTGCCCTGACCTTGAACTGCTCGTATCGTCCAGTGCAGATCTGCGGCGGTGACACATGTCATGTGTTAGAGAGGATTGAGGAGGAAGCAGAGGAGACAAGAGGGAGTGATCTTGGTCTGTAGCCCAGTCGGAGTCAGAGTCCGCCCTTGTGTCAAAGGATGGGCATGTTTGGCCCAAAACACAGACTGCACCTCATCCACTAATCTCAGCACGAAAACACCTTTGGATGGCTGATGGGGGGTGGGGGTGAGCGTGCGCACATGTTGCAATGTCGAAGAACAGTGAGAGGGTTCAAAGCCACCCTTAAATTCTCGGGCTGTGGGGAGGGATGACTATATGGGGGGAGAACAAGAGAAAGACTGAAGGGGAGGGAAGGAGAGACGAGGTGCGTGTCTTCAGATTCTCCTCTTGTAAAGCTGACCTGGCTGAAGCAAAGCCAAGCCTCCCGCTCTGCTTCCCGTTCTGCTTTGTAGGAAACCCTCCGCATTTGCGGCCACGCCGCACTCAGTAAGAAGGCAAAGATGCATCTCATGAAGGAACGACATCTTAAGCATCCACCTCCCCCTGTTTGAATCTCAGGTTTGCAGTCATGTAGTTGAAAGCGCACAAGCACACGTGAATGAAGTTAACACCCATATCGACCCGCAGTGTTTCTTTCTGCCAGCGCAACGCTCGACTGAACGCTCCCTTTTCACCCGAGCAGATTGTACGAAGGTGGCGGAATAATTTGTTATTGACTCACGGGAGGCTCTGAAATCGAGATCAAAAATCGACGCCAAAGATTAACATCTGTATTTAAGAAAGATGGCTAACGTCACACGGTTGACAACTATCGTTATGTCCTGCTTACTTGTGAGAGTATTTACCTTTAATCATCAAAAGGCTGCCTTTTACCTTTTGTTGGGAGGTAATTGATAGACTCAGACCTCGTTTGTATGCAGTGTCTCAAGCAGAGGCTGCGACTTTCAGGGTGTCTGTAAATAAATAAATCATAAAGTTTGTTTTTTCTCTCAAGTCAAAAGAAACCTTTTCTTTGTCTTTGTGTTTTGGCGCCTTTTGCGCCGACATGAGGCTAAAACCCCGAAGACTACAATGTTTAGGAAAGCTCCTAAATAGCGGCTGTGAAGCTAGGTTTGAGCTTTGTCATCACGCTTGAAGAATTTCCTTTTAATGTACTGTAATGTGAAATTCAGTGGGGACAAGTTTAATTGAGTTTTACACAAACCAGTTGGGAGTAGCGCTGGAAGGTAGGTGATGTTGAGGTTTTTAATCTCTGGCTCCGGAGAGGCTTGTTGACGGAGTGGTTCTTTCTCTTTGTGGAGAAAAAAAGAGGAAGCCTAAGAAATGATACATCCATGGATAAAACCAATTGGCAACCCTCAAAGGGACGGGGGGTGATAAGGCAAATCCAGCACTTGTAGAGAAATAAAAGAATCCAACTGTTCATTAAAACGGGAAACAAAACAGGCGATTGAGAAGGAAGGCAGACTGCTCAGTGGAGGAGTGAGTGAAACAGACAAACAGTGCCAGAGATATCAGAGGAAAGGATTGGAAAATAATCAAGGATTTGTGAAGAGAATTAATAAGAAAGATAGGCACAAATAAGCATTTTTCTGACTCTCTGCAAAATTAGGAGGGATGGACTACAATTATCAAACAGGGGAAATGGCATAAGCTACATAGACACCTAATTATAAAGGATAACCTAGATATGAAGGTTGCTGTCTTTTTATTTTACACACTTTGACTGTGAGGCAGCAGGGTCCTTTGTGCTCAGTAAACCAGATAGTCATTGGATAGAAAATATTAAGACACCATTCAGTATAGAAGTATTCTTTTATTCTATGCCAACACTCTGCATTCTCTAACTTGTATATAATCCATTGAGAAAAGGAGGGATTTTAGCCTCACATAAAAGCTTTCCCAACCACTGGAACTGTATTTTAACGCAAATGCTTTTGGGGTGAAAGATAAAGGCCAACGAGCAATCAAAGAATAAATATTGTCAGGGTTGTTATTCTTATTTTTATTTTCATACGTGATTCAGAAAGTGTTACAACACTGGCTTGTGCAGTCAGTGGGTCCAAAAGTCACTGAGGGACCTTTCATAAGATTTCTTTTTTCTTTCTTTTTTTTTGTATTGTACAAATTAAATCAGCCAAAACTTTATAGTGGTTTGGCCTCTCATGTGAAATTCACAGAATGAAACCATTACTGACAGATTTAATATTCAACATCTTTTGAAATATCTCTGGCTGCTTCAGACACAGGTCTCTTTTCAAACAATGCGCTGGGCATTTCTTTGAAAAGCAGGCGGACATCTGTGTGATGTTGCGGCAGGACTGTTTATTTCTGACAGTAATTCACCTCCTTGAGGTTAGTCGACTCTATCACCTGACCCAGCTCTCTGTAATGAGGTTTGGAGTCAGGGACTTAAGGTGATACACACAAAGGGCTAATGAAAGCCTGAAGAGGAGAGGTTGAAGGAAAGGCAAGACAGGAGGAGAGCAGGGGTGAAGGAAATTGGTAGTGAAATAATCAGCACTTCTATGATCGGCCACTGAAACATTCCATTGGTGTTTTGTGTGAAAGAGAGCCATTCATCAACATATCAATAAAAATATGGAGCAGATTATTATTGTGTTTGCTTACCATGGGCCCCCATCGTAAATAATGGGTCTGCCGCTGCTGCCTGTATTAATTAGAATTAGAATGCTGATAATGTGCGTGGTCTTTTATTACAGGAGCTGAATCAATTTTACAGTCTTATTCAGTCCCACAAGGTCACACAAAGTTGCCGGGGCGAGAGATGGCTCCTTGTAAAACCATTCTGCAATCAGAGGCAGGAGAAGCAGGGGAGAGTGACCCAAACTGGTCAGATAAATGTCTCAGTGTCTTCACCTAGCAGCTACCATTAACTTTTTTTTTTTTTTTAACTTTTGGGATGGAGCGTGTGGAAAAACAAAACTCTTTCATCACATTCAGCTGTGCCTAATAAAGTCGAGCTTTCTTTTAGGAGCTGCATTAATCATTTTTTGACCACTCAGGAGTAGAAAAACTGTATATATTTATATAACAACAGTCGAATGCAAAAATCACAAACAGCTAACCTGTTAGCAAATAATTAGCATGTAGTGGAAACTAAAGGAAATTAAAGAGTTAGTTACGAGCCATTTTGGCAGACACTTTGGTGTTAGGGGCTTGTAGTCAACAAGGGTTTCAATCAGGGTAGTTTGTGCTGGGGAAAAAAATGGCTTTAGCTGCTAAATGCTACACTGCGTTCACTAGCTAGATGCTAACTTTGGTGTGTCTGCAGCTTGGTTCTGAACAGGTAGCGAGCCACAGACAAAGACAGATGTACGGATGAACCGAAACGTTAAAGTTTTACGCTGCAGTGTTAAAACAGTGAGCTACAAAAGAAGCTATAAAATGAGAAAGAAACAATATTAAACGGAGCTTTAATCATTATGAGTGACCTCTTTCACATGGTGCCGTCATAGGTTCCACAGTGAATATATAATAGTGATAACTGCAGTTTTAAAGGTATTTGATGACATTTCTGCCTTTTGCTATAATATCCTGCTGTAGCACTGTCAGCGTTACCTATTTCGCTGCCTATTGTTACCTTCATTAACCCCGAGCCGCTCTGTCACATGTTCTCAAAGTGTAAAAACCACACGAGAGATTACAAAGACTGCTTTTTCACCACGGTGGTTCTTGTTGGGTTTGGTTTGCATTTGTTGACAGTTCACATGAGAGAATGTGTTTTTCGGCCAAATGTTGAATCTCAACTTAGTCTAAATTCATAAGGCACCCCACTGGCCTGTTCCTCTGTTTCCCTCATCCTCACGAGTTTGACTGTCAGATGGCCCAACAACAATGGATCTCACCAGCCTATCAGCCAGCTCCTACCTTTATAGCTCGCTGTGTGGCTTTAAAGACTGGATTTAGCATGGCTTGGCAAGGTTCAAACCAACAAACCATGCCACAGATTTAGAAAAAAAAAAAATCTACATATCTGCTCGCCCCATTTTCCCATTTGAAATGCATTGCGTTCAAGTTGCCACACATTAAATTTGTCTCCTCCCACTATGAGTCCAAGACCACAGCGGTTTGTTCCTAATGTGTCTTCTCTGTGAGTCACCTGTTAGAACAAATAAGCCCATAATCTTTACAACAAACATGATCATCCTAATTAATGTTATGCATACACAGGGATTTGACCAATTAGATATGCATATTTCTATCCATATAATGCTGTTTTTTTTTCGATTTGTTGCTATTAAAAACATCACATATTTGTATATAGCGCTACTTTTGCATTTTATGAATTCTCTGCTATCAGTGAACAAATATTTTATGTATTCCATTTGCTAGTGCCTCTCTTTGCACATTAATAATTGGTGTGTATTTCCTTTCTAGGGTAAGTTGTTGTATTTTTTTTGCCTGTGAATGTTAAAATGACCCTGTGTTCCCCCGTGAATGTGTGCATCTGTCATGAAATTATACATTCCATCAGCCCTCATTGAACTGGGCATTGACTCTGTGCCGCAGACTCAGGCTCTGGCAGTGAATCTTGATTATGGATTCTGTGATATTGTAAATGACTTGAGATTCCTCTGAATGTTTCGGATTAATCGGTTTGTGCAGATGTGGTTCCCTTTTTTTTGGTAGTCCAGCGCCATCTTGAACAGTTGCTCATTTCCATTCCGCCATCACATTCTGCATACAAAGCAGATTTGCAGATAGGTAATCCTTGTAAGGTTTTTAAAAGACAGGTTATTAGAGGATTGAGGGCTGAGTGTGTCTGTCTCTGAGTGTGTGTGTGTGTGTCTGCGAGGAGGGAAATTATGTACATTTTTTAAGTTGGTGACAATGAGCTGTGTCTCAAGGCAGGAGACATAGTAACTGTCTCCTTTCACTTCTCACCTAACAACATCCCACCCCCTTAAAAATGAGCACACACCAGGTACCCGCACATACAATCTCACCTGCTCCCCCTTTTCCCTCTCCACAACCGCCACCCAGAATTCTTTGAAATGCCTGAGGCTAAAAAGCTGGTTACTCTCCCCTGGTTTTCAGCTCACAGCTCCAGATTATTCCTGAATGCCAGAGCTGGTCTGCCCCCATCATCCTGCAAACCCAACACCCATAATACTACCCCCCCCCCCCCCCCCCCCCCCCCCCCCCCCACACACACACACACACACACACACACTCACACCCCACCCGACACTGTCTTCAACGTTGCTCTACCTGTCACCTGTCAGGCTCACCCCACCTTTAAGTGGCCAGTTATTTTCCATTGGTTTTAGATGTCTTTCATATCATGGCTCATTAAAGCGCAGCGCAGTAGGCAGCATATTTACATAGGCTACTGGGGAGGTTTTAATTTGCATCGGTACAGAGCATGACCGGAACTGAAGAGTGCAGCTCCAAAATGACTTTTTCACATGACACCCCCCCCTCGCCCCCCAATCCGACGCCACCCTCCCCTCTGTCGTCTATTTCCCATATGAAAACATGTAGCTGAGCGTAATTGCTTGAACAGGGCACAAAGACGGTGACAGAGCCGTCACCGAGGGGACCGGGGTTTCTCCCAGGCGACAAACCGAGAGGCCAATCAAAGCCAGCAATGAGCAGCCTGTGGTTGTGATCATTCTCCTGAATATATACCATTAGTGTCTTCGGAAAGTCCCAACTGTTTCAGCCACTGTGCAACTTCCTAGTATTTACTCACTTTGTCTGGCTACTATTGTCATGACTCAGTCCAGCATCTGACTGTCCTGCCATCTGCAGCTCCACATTCAGCCCAGTAATGACTGTGTTTATGTTTATTTAGTTAATTAGAGGATATATTTCACTTTCAAATTGCTGCTTGGTTGGGTATTGAGCTTTAAAGGCTTCATTTATGCTTTTATTTTTCAAGTTGTGGGGTCAGTATTTGGCACATGACATTTAATGTCAAAATAAGCCTTCTGTGTCTGTATTTATGGCTATACATATAAATAGGCTGTGTTTTCTTTCAGTGAAAGACAGAAAGAAGGCCTGTGTGCTAAATTATTTACATGACAAGATAGTCAAGCTGCCAACTTTTACAATTCTATCTCAGAATGCGTATAGCAGAGGAATAACGTAATTTCCCTCAGACAAGATTTTCGGCACAGATTCCCCCTTTCCCAGTTCACAGCAGAGACTCCCATATCAGTTGGAGATACTATTATCAGCCTCCGGTTCAAGATTCTTTCAAAAAGACAAGGAGGGATAGAGGCTGAGACTAATATTGTCATAAGATGCTGTGTGTCACTCCCAAAATACATGGAGCAGTGGGAGATTCAGTAGTTGCAGAGTCCGCTCCTCAAACATTTGCTCTCCTCCCACATCTCTCTAAGGAGTCGGCGCTACGCGAGCTCCTGCAGATGCACTCCAAATAGCAGGCTGTTCATCATGCATTGTCATAGAGCAGGCTCATTCCCCAGCTACCCCTCCCTCAACAATCCCCCTGCCCATGTAACACCTCCCCCCCCATCTCGTCCGCCGATGCTCCTGCTGGCCCTACATCCCATTGCAGCGCTCCGATATCAATCAACAGCAATGAGGCTGGCTCCAGCTTCCTCATCGTCCCAAACAGCGCCGCCTCGCCCCCCTGCCCAGGCGCCACACCCAAGCAAAAGATGGCTGGGATGCCATCCGGGACGGACGGATGGGTGGAAGAATGGACCGACAGACAGGCGAGCAGACAGACACGCGGCCATGTGATTTCAGTGTAATTTTGGAAAGCATATTGTCTAATTTTGCCATCTGTCCGGGAGGGAGCGATGGCAGCGTGGAGCTCATTTGCCGTCTGCTTGCTTTATTGCGGCTATACAGAACAAGTTTTTGGAGCAGGATGCAGGCCCGGGTGTGCAGCCCACTGAAGCTGAGAGGCGTGTCGATGCAGGCACCAGGTTCCCACCACTCCATCATGGGCTACTGTGTGTCTGACATCCAGAGGGACATGCGAAACACCTCAGAGTGAAAGCTCAGATTCAGTCACTGCTGGGGTGCATTAGAAATGTGACAGTAAAGAAATTTTCAAAAGCAATCTGAGAGCAAACTCTTGAGTGTTTGCTGTCCTCAAGTTTCTAAGGACAAGTTGGAAAAATGTTTCACACTCTATGACAGTTTTGAGCTGTCGCTCATACCACCAGGCCATTATGAATTTGGTCCAGTTTGCGAATGGCGAATGGTCATATAGACACACACAATCACGCACGCACGCACACACATACATTGCTGTCACACATTGTGGATCACGTCTGGTTCAGCTGCTCCTTGGCTCTGACATTAATACAGAGCAGATTGGTGGAGATCTGCAGCCCTTGTTGTTTGATCTTTCCTCCTCTTGCCACATTTCCTGGCACTGCCCCCCTGCCACACCGCGTGGCGCAGGCAGGACTGGCATGGCCTCAACGTGCCTGCCAGGTTTGTTCTCTGTCTTCTTCCCCTTCCAACTTATTCCCTTATGCCCGCTCCATGGATTCAGTTCTGCAAATTACAAGAGCTCCCCTACCCCCAGCGACAGCCTGGATTCAAGAGACCTTCAATCTACCAGTTTGTCTTCTTCAGAAAGGAGCGATGCTACCTCGGCCTGCGATGTGTCACTCAGTTTGCTTTTTTCCATGATAATTGTCCTCTGCAGTAAATTAGGTTATCTTCCTCATTCTCCTTTCCAAGTTTGGCTAAAAGAGTCTCCTCTGAAAATGTCATTTTGGCACAAATTATGTATACTACCGAATATTAGAAGTATTGAGCTGTAAGGCCATGACTAAACATAAGATACAGGCCAAGCTACACCTCAGAACAAAAGACACTCTTTAGCCAGCAGTAGCCTCAACTTGAACAAACACTGTATTCTCTTATCAAGACCCCATCCCCTTCCATTTTCTATTTACTCAGGACTGTCATTTAGCCTGTAATGCCTTGAGTCTCAATAGAGAAATTGTTTAAAATGTCACAATCGAATGTATAAATGAAAAGCAAATACATCTTGGAGGTAAAGGCAGCATCAGCATTATACCTCCTGTATAATCTGAAATATTTGTTCAAAGGAATGGGGTCTGCGTGTCCTTTCTCTGGCATTCCTCCTGAGGTTATAATCGGGATGGGCAGGAAGAAAAAAAACCAAAAAAACAAGCTAATTTGGTAATAACGTTGCCACGCAATGTCGACACCCAATTTGCACGGTCTATCTGCCATTTTACAACAATCTGCCTTCCCTTTTATGAATCGGCATCAGATCTCAGCTTTATCTTCCCCCCCTTTTCTGCGTTAACCACTTCATTTGTGACTAATGGCACACGCGCGATCGTTATCGCTCTAATTTATTCCAAGTTTAAGATGAAGGGCTGGATAAGGTGCAAGAGACAATAAGTTGAAAAAGCCAGTGTGATGCCTCAGTTAATGAGGCACATCGTCTTTTTTTGTGTGTGTGTGTGCGTGTGTGTGTGTGTGTGTGTGTGCACCGCTGGGGTCAAAAGCAGAACGCACGCTGATTGAGAGTGAAGGGAAGAAAACTGAGGTGGAAATTCAGCAAAGAGAGAGTGGGGAGGGAGGATGAAACGTCTTCTTCACTGAAAATCAGCTTTTGAAGGAGATATAAGATCATCAGAGCCTTGTAATAGAAGCTGAGTGAGTACCTGGAGATGAGGATTGGCTGAGGCCTGTGAGACACTGATTCTACGTGGATATGCTCTGACTGCGCCTTTAAATGGATGGTTATCATCCAGAATGAGCTGTTAGCATGAAAGAGATTTCTAAGGTTTCTCAAATTTGTGCAACATACTGTATGTTAAAGCAACGTTAGTCGTTGTTGGTTAGTGACATTGATTTCACAGGACATGTAGCAGCCCAGTCTCCTAAAATTAAGCTTACTGCTAATTTAAAAATTGTTTAAAAAGTATCTGATTACTAATGCTTTCCATCATTTTAAGAACTTGTAAGATAATATTGCCCTGCAATGTCTAAAGCATAAGGCAACATGGTTATGTTTTGTCTCCCGGAGCACTTAAAGTCATTGTGTTTGGTTGATATTTTTAAAAGAAGAAGAAGAAGAAAAATCTTCTTTGGTCGCCTGCACCTGATGGCACACAGGAACTCTTTGAATCCCGGCCTCCAGTGTTTAAGTTTGTCTCAGCTACTTCCTCATTACCAGGAGGTGGTACATAAAATACACACAATGACATCTTCATCCAAGTGTTTGGCACTGAATGAAAACTTTTGTGTACCCTGAGTAGAGATCATTTCTGAAAATCACAATAACCCTGCTGTCATTCTTTGAACTGATTTCCTACGTGTAAAGGACGTCATATTTGACATGATCCATTTTAAATGATGGCAGCCCAAAGACAGTTAACCAACGATGAATGCCGCTCATTGGTTTGGCAACTTTTCAATCTCTATCTACAGGAGAGAGAAAAGCTCTGTTCAGGAATGAACATAGTGTCTCCTAATGTGAAGCACACAGGATCAGTCTGTCTCTCAGGCCTCCTGGGCAACATATGGAGCCCTCCAAGTTAGTGTTCAACTTCCCAACGGCTGTTGTGGAAAGTGTGGCTCTAACTGCGGCCCTCAGAGAGCTAATTAGAAACCCTTGTGCATAAACCTTGCTTGGAAGTTGCTGTGGGCTGCACCAGCCCCAACCAAGGCAGGATCTGTGCTGCCTGTGAGATAATAAACAGAATTTGCATATAATGTCAACGTTTGGCATCCTTCAGCGATGGCCCAGCCAGTCTCATGGCAGGCTTTTGAAACACATCGATCAAAAAAAAAAATTTAAAAGACAAAAAACAAACAAACAGCAAAACGTCTGATTATTTCCAGTATTTTTGTGTGTGAAAGAGATGTTTGGATTCATTGGAGCATTTTTCTATTAGAATTCTAGGTGCTTAAACCCTCACTAATTATCTCTCTCACCCTCCAGTGGTTTAAACTTGTGATTTGTAACAGATAAAAAGCCCCACATAAGGGATCCCTACAATACATATTTAGCTGCAGAGTAATTAAGCTGTATTAGACTTCATTCATACCTGCCAGAGTGTAATACTGCACTGTTACACAGTGACGCTTTCAATTAATGAAAATGTCTAAACCAGCATACATGTGGGATCACTATGCAGGGTCGAGCTCCACTGTATTTGTCATGCGCTGTAAGCCAACACAATTACGCAGACCTAACATAGTAATTGCTATGTAGCAGCTCTTAACAATGGTAGAAATGGAATTACCTCAACAGAAAGTGCTAGCAGCTCTGAAGAGAAAAAGAGGAAGAGGAGGAAAGGGGTTTGTGTGTGTGTGTGTGTGTGTGTGGGGGGGGGGGGGGGGGGGGGGGGGGGGGGCAACCTTTTACTGAACTGTAAATCATGCCTCACTTTTAAGAGGTGGGAAAATAAATAATGTCTGAAAGTGCAATGATTTCAGTGATTTAGGGGAGCTTTTGAGAAGCGTATTACTAGAGGTGACAGCTTGTGGGAGATAGACAGGTTGTGTTAAGAGGAAAGGATAAGAGGCTATGACATTATGTCTGCAGGGTTAAGGTGTCAGAGTCAAAGCGTGAACCACTATTACTGGATCAATACTTCTCAGTTTTGCACTTATCTCTGGCCCGATGGTTAGCAGCAGCTTCTCTGGATATATACACAGGGACTAAATGCCACTACTGAGTGACCTGCTTCATTTCTGTAATACTGGAGAGGAGCTTTGTAACAAAAAAATGTTAAACATCTGAGCTTTTTCACAGGGAATGTTAAGTTCTCCGCTGGAGAGAGGTCTCTGGGCTATTATTCCTCTTGACACTCAAAAGCACATTTTATTAAAATGTTCTTTTAATTCTGGATAGGTGTCAGAATGTACAGGTTTGGTTTCGCTCCCGTGCGGTGGGTTTTCTCGAGTCCCGCTGCTGAAGCGCGTCCTCGGGGACAGCGATGTCCACCCTCTACGCTTTTAGGTGTAAAAAACCAAAATTGCACTCGTGTCATGTCCGCTCTTGCACGGGAAAAAGAACCACTGTCACAGTCAGAAACAAGAAAAAGCGTGTACTTTCAAGTCTTTCATTAAACTTCTGAAGCCTCTGAGTTAATCCGTGCTGTACATAGAACAAAAACTCAGCATTCAACAATTT